>NC_140968.1:84664258-84696758 GCF_056783735.1 Eptatretus burgeri
ACCAGTTGTCATCAGATTGACTTGACACCGACACCCAAAAAGGTCAGGGAGTTCATACAGAAATTGTACAATGTACGTGAATCAGTGTCAAACAGCAGGAAATGTAATGTTTTTAAGCCATCATAACACATATGAGATGGCAGATGTGGTATGGGATTAAATACCCTCACAATCAACGTTTTCTGGGGGGGGGGGGCAAAATGTAGCGTTGGCGAAGGTATGCGCTCTCCTGAGTGCCCGTTCTAGTTGAAATGTGGTTTGCCCCAAAAAATCATGGCTGAGTGAGACCCAACACCGAGTGACTGAACTTCTTCGAGAGGGGTGTCAAGAAAGTTGATGGGAGGGTTTGCCATACAGTCCTTTCAGAAAGAGAATGAGTGTGTGGGATTTCTCAGGATTAAAATAAATATTTCAAGTGTGTAACCAGTTGGTGATTTTTGTCAAGGTCTGTCAACTACCTGTCTATCTGAAGGATGAGGGATGTCATGTCAGAGGGAGTAGTCAGCAAAGAGATAACAAGTGCAGGTACATTCAAAGTACACCTCCCTCATGCCAAATTAATAAATAACAAATCCTCCAGCGTGCAACACTGCCGGGGCGTCTTCAGCTTCCGGCGATGCCACCATACAGCACACGGAGAGGGAACAGTGTACAATAATTGATGAAATTATGAATTGCAATTTTGAATAAATAAATAATAATCGTAAAATATTTAATTTCTTCATGAATTGGCTAATAGCATCCAAAAAGCACCACTATTTCATCCGCATCTGTAACTTTTTGAAAATTAAATAATTAATCGAAATATGAATAATTAATCGATTAATTGACTAATCAATAAATCAAAAATACCCTTTATAGCTTATTCACTTGTTCACTGTCGTGTCAAAATATCAGTTTCCAAGCCCAAAAGGTGCCTGAGATATTGCCCAGATGACAATGAAAATAAATAAGGAATTAATAAATCTATAACAATCAATTAATTGATTAATCAAAAAATAAAAAATAACGTTTTTGCCAAAGCACATCCTCACTGTTCTCTGGAAAGTTCAGCTTCCGAGCTCAAAGGATGGCTGAGATATCACCCGGACAAACAAGAAAACAAGACGACAACATCATGCAGAGCACGATACTTCCAAAATCCAAACAAATTTGAGCTCAAAAAGAATTGGTGGGTTAATTCAATGACCAAATATGCACCTGGAGGCAATTGACAGACAAATGAAAAATCATTCAGTGATGCTTGGCGAAACAGGACAGCACTCGGGAGGGATCTTAAAGGGGTCTAATATTCTAAAGGGTTTACAGGGTCTTCACGATCTAAATGGGTTTAAGGAATTTTACCGAACCATAACGGGGTTAACGGATCAAAAGAGTATAAAGGGGGTCTTTCCCAATCTGACGACTCATCCTCATCACACACCCAACCTGTCCACCAAGTTTCGTCCGAATCCGTCCACAACTTTTTACGATGTCATGATATATATCGTTTTTAGCCCCATCTCTCAATGGTGAAGAATCACTTAGAAATTAAATGAGTCTCGTTTCCGGATCCGGATCACCAAAATTGAATCATTTCTTCCTGGTGGCATTCCCAACTTGTCCACCAAGTTTCGCGTGAATCCATCCTCATAACCTTTTAAGATATTGTGCTATATATCGTTTTTGTCCCCATCTCTCAATGGTGAAGAATCACTTGAAAAATTATTGGATCCAGATTCGGATCTTCACCAAAATCGAATCAATTGGTCCTTGTCACACACCCAACATGTCCACTAAGTTTCATCTAAATCCATCCATAACCTTTTGAGATATTCTACTATATATCGTTTTTGGCCCGATCTCTCAATGGTGAAGATTCAGTTAAAAATTCTCCGATCCGGATCTGGATCTTCAGCAAAATTAAACATTGCTGTCCTTGGCAGGTCACCGACATAGACAAAAATTTCAGAACAATTGCTTGAAAATTGTGCCCAAAAATCGTGTGACAGACAGACAGACAGACAAACAGACAGAGAAACAGACAAATGCTGGAGGCCAACATACTTGGCAAAAAAAGATTTTTGCCAAGTAACAAAGAGACAGACAGAATAACGAAATAGATTGACCAATATACTTGAAAAACCTTTGAATTTTGCAAGTAACAAACAAGAGGAGGAAAACTGAGTACTCCCTTCCTTCGGTGCCCCGCAATGATGTCATGCATCGACTGGATATGGAATTGGGAAGGAGCGGTGTAGAAAAAGGATTTTCCAGAGTCAGAGAGATCATTGATGAAGATTAGGCATCGGATGGGGTCTGGAACACTGGATTGGGGCACTCCAGCCTTGACAGGGAGAGGAGATGAAAGGATTCCGTTGAGAGGCGCACGTTGCCGAAGAGAGTGGAGGAAATCAGTAAGTCTTTGTGGAGTGTACTTTGGATTCCATAGGCAGAGAGTTTAGAGAGCAAGGCGGGATGCCATACTCTCTTGAAAACTCGAGATATATCTCGCGAGAGACGGTCCTTGATCTGATGTCTGACATCGAGGAACTCCCATCCATTGTTGGGAGAGTCAAAGCAGCTTTTCCAAAGTCGAGTAACTTTGTCTGAATCCAAATTGATGATCCGCGATGAGGTCATTGGAGAAAAGGAATTATTTTATGCCAAACGTGATGATGGATTCGATGACCTTGCTGATGATTAGCTAATAGGTCTGTAGTTAAGGGGATCCATTTTTGTACGTTTTTATGTAACGCAGCGATGTTGGCTGATTTCTAATGAGACGGAATATGACCGATAGCAAATGATAGGGTAAAAAGGGCAGAGAGAGGAAGTGCAATAGCAGCATAGCAGGATTTTAGGACACATGAACTGATGCTATCCAGTCCAAGAATCAGAAGCAAGAGTTTCCAGAAGCTTCTCCATATTCTCAGGTGCAAAACACATATAGTCCATGAGCAGTTGGGAATGACGGAGAAGGATGGGTACAGAGAGTGAGGGGTTGGCGACACACTATTTGGAAGCAAATACAGAATTGAAGCATTTGGCCTTCTCTTCCAGCAGTCGACTGTGATGCCATTTGAAGAGGGATGGGAACCTACAACAGAGACAGACTAAACAAGGCACCACCAGGTTTTAGAGGGAGACAAGTTTGAAAGTTCATTCTTGAGATTGGACAGATGTTTTCTGGCTCTCTTCAGAATGGACACACACTTGTTGCAGGCTTTGTAGAATAATATGGAGGTTACCTTCAGTCGGATTTGCCTTCCAGGAGGATGATGCAACTTGTTTCAATGCAACTTCCTCACCACAGTTTTCAGTGTACCACGGCGGGAGGATGGGTATGATAACAAAGATGATATGGGATGAATTTGTGCATAAGGGAGAGCAAGTTTCTGTGGAAGAGTTCCATGGCTGAGGTAACATTGAGGGCATAAGTAGGAGGAGACCAGTCCTGAAGTGCAGTGGCTGCTTGCAGTCCCTGCCAGTTTACCTGAGTGAATTGCCAGACTCACTGGCACCGAGGCTGTTCTCCGCGAATGGTGAGAGATGTTGACCTTCACAACCACATGATCAGTTGAACCAATTGGAGCAGAGGAATAGCAAGATACATCGGTGGTGAACGTTGGTCAGAACCAAATTCAGAAGGGAGGATTTGCCTTTGACAGAAATCTGGGTGAGAAAGTTCACAGATTGAGTCAGTCCCATTAGTCCTTTGCAGAAATACATGGCTGGTGAGGGAGGTACCAGCACCCAGCCAATTGGCATGGTGGCCAATGAAATCACCACTGATGAGGAAGACAGAGTTGGGTTGAATGGTTAATAGTTAGTCCATGTCATATGAGAGAGAGAGAGAGAGAGAGAGAGAGAGAGAGAGAGAGAGAGAGAGAGAGAGAGAGAGAGAGAGAGAGAGAGAGAGAGAGAGAGAGAGAGAGAGAGAGAGAGAGAGAGAGAGAGAGAGAGAGAGAGAGAGAGAGAGAGAGAGAGAGAGAGAGAGAGAGAGAGAGAGAGAGAGAGAGAGAGAGAGAGAGAGAGAGAGAGAGAGAGAGAGAGAGAGAGAGAGAGAGAGAGAGAGAGAGAGAGAGAGAGAGAGAGAGAGAGAGAGAGAGAGAGAGAGAGAGAGAGAGAGAGAGAGAGAGAGAGAGAGAGAGAGAGAGATATAAATGGAGTTGTCACTGTTTGGAGGATGGTACAACACACAGAGATAAATAAAGTGGGAGCAGAGTGGAAGTCACAGCCAGTGGGATTCCTGGAGTTTGGGAGGTGTAAGAGCAGTACACGGAGAGTGAAAAACAGAGTTCATGATGTACAATGTGACTCCCCTGACAGGACGGGGTGAAGATTGATCAAACCAGAGGAGGCAAGAGCCATGGAGAGACACTCAGGAGTCAGGGACATCCTGTGAGAGGAAGGCTTCTGTTAAAATAGATGATATTCGGTGTATAGGCAGCAACCGGGATTGAGAAATATGTCAGGTTGGAGCAGAGGCCTCGGATGTTAAGGTCCAACAGTTTGGGACAGGGGAGGAGGAACTGCTGGTAGGGTGCAGGAATGTCGAAAGGCGCAAGGAGAGGGTGCTGGGTTGGGGGAAGTTGGGAGGGTGTATGGCTGGGAGAACCTGAGAGGCTGCAGGGCTGGGGAAAAGCTGCAAGGGTGCAGGATTATGGTGAAGCTGGGGGGGCTGGGGAAAAGCTGGAGGGGAGTGGTGTGGAGCTGGGATGAAGCTGGGGTAGGTTTGGGGATGGGGCGAAGCTAGCGTGGTTGCAGGGCAGGGGCGAAGCGGGGGAGGGGGGGTGGGGGGGTGCAGTTCCCAGTAATTCGTAAAAGTTGAATAAATGTTAAATTTGGTTTGATATATGCTGTTTTTTATCGATTGAGATTTATCATCCAATTCCACTGTGCTGATTGTTTCAAACTGAAAAAGACCTTCATATGGCCAAGGAAACCCAATTTATATCTCCTACAATCATCCCAAATCAGGTTTTATAATGAACTAGAACGGGCACTCAGTAGAGCGCATACCTTCGCCAACGCTACATTTTACCCCCCCCCCCCCCCAGAAACCATTGATTGTGAGGGTATTTAATCCCATACCACATCTGCCATCTCATATGTGTTATGAAGGCTTAAAAACATTAAATTTCCTGCTGTTTGACACTGATTCACGTACATTGTACAATTTCTGTATGAACTCCCTGACCTTTTTGGGTGTCGGTGTCAAGTCAATCTGATGACAACTGGTCACATTATAAGAAATCAAATATTACACATCACAGGATAGTAGATTCAAAATGTTTATAATTCAATGCCCTTACATGCAAATTGTATAAGAATTGACCGCGTCATGATAATAAAGGTCGTTGACCCCCTGACCTTTGACCCAAACCGCTAACAAAGGTAATGACATCATTGTGTCATATCATATATCACAAGATTAGGCATTGAATTCACAACATTTTGGCATTGGTTGCATGCAAATTGGGTAAAAATCGACCGCACTATGGCAAAATGATGATTTTGACCTTTTCATGACCTCGACCTTGACCTTTGTACTCTTAATTTTGTAATTGGTATGAGAGTGTGGGTAACAGAACAGTCAATATTTTGGTGTTGGTTTCATGCAAGTCGGATAAGAATTGACCATGTTATGACTAAAACCGCACATTTTGCAATGTCGTGACCCCCCCTGACCTTTGACTCCCAACCGCTAATTAGGGTTATTACATCATTGTGTCATGTCACATATCACAAGATGGAGCATTGCATTCTGAACATTTTGGCATTAGTTGCATGCAAATTGGATACAAATTGACCGCGCTATGGTAAAAAGACGATTTTGACCTTTTCATGACCTTGACCTTGACCTTTGACCCGATCACTCCCAAAATCTAAACAAATGGTCCTAGGATAATAACCAATCATCCCACCAAATTTGCTGTAATTCAGTTCAATACTTTTGGAGTTATGCGAATAACAAACAAACAAACACACATAAGTAGGGTAAGAATACTGATTCTGGCTCACTTTTCCCCATGTAAATGAATGGGGGATTTTCAGCGATTCCCTTTTTTTTTCCCTAAAAATAAACCCCCTTTTTATCCCAAGGTATATTTATTTGTCTCCCCTTTTAACTTGGAGGTTGAACCTCATTGAATTGAACACCTGGGGGTTGAACAGCTCACTCATTGAACCTATAAAGATTTGTTTATTCTCAAATTCCTTCAATAGTTTAATTTTCTTTGCACAATAATCCCCATCTAAAATATTGACAAACAAAACATTTGAATCTTTATATTTTTTAAGATACCCCTTTTGTGCCATTACGAAATGATAAACTTCTCTTAATGCTCTTGTTTGACCACCTCCTGAGCCACAGGTTATTTTTTTGTTAAACCCCGCCCACTTTTCTTTAAGCCCCGCCTACTTTTGCTAAGCTCCGCCCACTTTTCATGAGGTATTTTTTTCTAAGCCACGCCCACTTTTCCTAAGCCCCGCCCACTTTGCTAAGCTCCACCCACTTTTCGTGAGGTATTTTTTCTAAGCCACGCCCACTTTTTCTAAGCCCCGCCCACTTAGCTAAGCTCCGCCCACTTGCATAAGGTATTTTTCTAAGCCACGCCCACTTTTCCTAAGCCCCGCCTACTTTTGCTAAGCCCCGCCCACTCTTACATCATTTCCAGTTCATCTCTGACTCACAAAGAAATCACTAGAAAATTACAGGATGTTATGGTTTTGAAAAATTTCCCAATGAAGGCTTGCCTAGGCTTGCCCAGGGAATTTCCAAAGGAAACCACACCCACCAGTCTTTCTCTATAAAAGCTTCAAACCCAGGCTCCATTTTAAACATTTGTTTTTGCTGGCAATGGTGTGCTGTGTGCTTGCCTGGAACTCTCTGTCTTGCATGGAACTAAACCTTCAAGTTGATGAACTGGATTCAAACCTCTTATCCATTGAGGTAAGATTTTTATTTTCCTATTTTCAAACTTTGATTGAAGCATACTCATTTAATAATTAAATAACTTAATTAATACATTATTATTTTCTCTCACAGGAAATTGTATCTGAAATACAAAATGAAAATACTGCTTTTGCTACAACTTGGAGCGAAATTGTTGACTTGGTTGAAGACCTTGTGAGCGACCAAGACCTACAGAACGAGCAAGACCTTGAGTGGGATGACTTTGGTGTTCCTTGGAACTCTCTGTCTTGTATGGAACTAAACCTTCAAGTTGATGAACTGGATTCAAACCTCTTATCCATTGAGGTAAGATTTTTATTTTCCTATTTTCAAACTTTGATTGAAGCATACTCATTTAATAATTAAATAACTTAATTAATACATTATTATTTTCTCTCACAGGAAATTGTATCTGAAATACAAAATGAAAATACTGCTTTTGCTACAACTTGGGGGGAAATTGTTGGCTTGGTTGAAGACCTTATGAGCGACCAAGACCCACAGAACGAGTTCGTCCTTGATGACCCAACCAAAGAGTTATACCTTGGAGACCAGCAAAATCCTGAAAAAGAGTTTTACAGCAATAGTACTCATTGTGAGTTATCAAGACAATACCCACTGAACAAGTTATACGTTGATGAGCCAGAATACAAGTTTTACCTTGGAGACTCACAAATTTTTAAAAAATCAGTAAATGAGTTCTGCCTTGATGGTTTAAATAACTACCTTGGAGACTCAGGAAAAGGGTTCTGCCAAGATGGTTCTAAATATGGGAACTACCTTGGAGACTCACAAATTTTGAAAAAATCAGTAAATGAGTTCTGCCTTGATGGTTTAAATAACTACCTTGGAGACTTGGAAAGTTGGGTTTATTTTGAAGACTTGAAATGCTACCACTCTTTGGGATTTAAACCTATCAAGAAAGTTCTTACTCCCTCTTTCTATGTTATCAAACCTGAAAGCCTTAAAAGACAGAATTGGAAGAAGAAAAAAAAAAAAAAACGTAAAATATATATATATATATATATATATATATATATATATATATATATATATATATATATATATATATATATATATATGTGGAAATCTCATTTTGAAAAAGACATTGTGTTGGGTGAGGATTGAGTTGGGGTTGAGATTTTGAATGTGAGGGTTGGGGTTGAGATTTTGAATGTGAGGGTTGGGACACACACACACACATACACATCAACAAACAAAAGTTAAGCCTTGACTATTCAGTTGAGGATTCTGTGTTTGGGGTTCACAGATCTAAGAACGTCCACCCCTTGACACACATTATATACTGTTATACACCTCGGACTTGGCCCTCGAGTGTCCACAACGGTGTATAGTAGGAGGGAGTGAAGCGCCAACCTATTGCTCCCATTACACACACACACACACACACACACACACACACACACACACACACACACACACACACACACACACACACACACACACACACACACACACACAAACAAAAGTTAAACCTTGACTATTCAGTTGAGGATTCTGTGTTTGGGGTTCACAGATCTAAGAACGTCCCCCTTGACACACATTATATACTGTAATACACCTCGGACTTGTCCCTCTAGTGTTCACAAAGGTGTATTATCTGCTTAGTTTTGTCTTTTGTAATTCCTGTGAATAAAATGAACCTAAAATCTCTTCCCCTTCCAAATCATATATTTTATAAGTCCAAGGAACCGTATCTATTACATCAACAATTTTAAAAAGTTCTTTCGTCCATCGTTCAGTAAAACCCTTTTCAAAATGAGATTTCCACCTATATATTCTTACGATATCACCAACTTTGAACTTAGGTTTTCTGACATTAATCTCTTTTTCATATTTTAATTTTGTAAATGTTTCTGATGGTTTCATATTTGTTGACGTGTGAATCGTGTCATTATACTTATCCACAATATCCTGAATAAAAGATGACCATTGTTGTGAACCGAGTTGTGTGAATTTTTTATATAGTCTCTCTTTTAAGGTCCGATTAAAACGTTCAACAACAACTGCCTTCCCTTCATTAAAGGTACTGTATAATGTAATACTGTTATTTTTTAGAAAATTCATAAATGTCTTGTTATAAAACTCTCTACCCTCATCAGTCCACAATTTTTTAGGTTTTCTCTTACTTTTATTAAATATCTGTTGAAAAGCTAACATAAGAGTATTACCTGTTTTGTTTTTTAAAGGGACAACCCACGCATATCTACTCCTCAAATCAATAACGGTTAAAGCATACTTGTACCCCTTATCATTATTGAGTTCAATCAAATCAGCAGACCAGATATAATCAACTTCCTTGGAATAAACTTTCCTTCTCTGAAACTTTGTAAATATTGGTTTATGTAATTCATCAGCTAATTGCTCTTCAGTCTTAATGGCATCATTAGAGCCTATAAGTTTTTTGAATTTCCAAGTCCAAGTTTCAATTTAGCACTAATCATCTTCTTCACGATGAACCTATCAACTTTTTCTCTCAAGGTTGGATTTTGTATCAGAGACAAATTATACAACATTTCTCTATCGGCTTCATGCTTTTCTTCCAACGTTGTGGTATTCCCATAATCAATATCGTGTCTCATGCACACTTCATCAACTCTACTGATTGGTTTACTCCAGGATTTAGGATTGTCTGCCTCATCTAATCTTTTATCCAAGTTTGTGCCTGGACCACAGAAAGAATACCCTGGTAGATGTAATTCCCCTGGTATTCCAGTAGTTGTAAATTTACTTCCTGATAAAAACTTTTGTATATCTCCTCCGAGTTTGTGTTTGGAGATAAATTGATTTTTTTTTTTGAACCACACACCGAACATATACCTTTTTGTATAACCCTGTTATTTTTACTTTTAATATATGAAATATTTTTAGTATTAGTTTTCTTTTTACATTTGAGACAATAACTCATTTATTTATGAGAAAAATTCCTGCAGAGTGCAAAAACCTTTTTAGTTTCCAACATGCACATTTGAATCTTAATTTTTAAAACATAAAGAATCCTTAGAAATGCCTTCACTCTCTCCTCCATTTATTTAAGAAAAAACTTGAATTAAAATGAATTGCTTGACGATGCTAATAGTTTTGTCGAAAGTATTGCAAATAGACTTGTTAATTCGTTGTATTCCTCCTCGGTGGGTTGAGTTATTTTCTGTAATACCTCTATTCTTTTTTGAATCTCACTGGTTTCCATACTATAATATTTATTTATTCTCTCCCTTTCCTCCCTCTCTCTCTTCTCCTTTTCCTCCTTCTCTTTCTTCTCCCTCTCCTACTTCTCCTTTTCCTCCTCTTCCCTCTCTTCTTCAACTCCTTCCTCATCCCTTACTATCCTTGAATCGTTTACACCCCATAGAATATTATACATATATTCATCAGGATTTCTTGTTATTCCTGTATCCAAAATAATTTTTTTTACAACAGGAAACCAATAAAATTTCTTTTGAATTTCTAAAAGAGCCTTACCTTTTCTTAACCTTATAATTTTTTCATTATTTAACATTCGAATTAAATCTAAAGTTGTCGGTTTATCAACATCAGCATAATGCCAATCTTTTATTGAAAATACCTCATTCTTATGTTGTAGAACATATTTATTAAAATACCGAATACCCTTTTCTTGAAGGTATGCTTGGACACAGAAATGATAATTTTCTTGAAGCCTTCTTGCTGTCATTTATGTATTAGAAATATATGTTAGAATAATATTATGGCATGAAACACCTCCCCATCTTCCCATAGTTAAATCATTTTGTATTTCCTTACTTATTATATATAATCCTGTTTTTTCTGTTTTCATGAGATAAACAAGGGCAAAACCATTATTATATTTACCCTTATTAAATTCTTTTATTTGTTGTTTACTAATCGTAGCCCCACAAAACTCATTCTCAATACCAAGTGGATAATATTCTTCCTAACGAGACTGATTTAATTGTTCCAGGTCTTCGAGGTTAATTTTAAATGACCAATTATACCCTAAATCATTCATGTCATACCCCCATTGTTCTATTCTCATACAAACGATACGCCCTTCTTTATAAAAATTTATTTTAATTCGAACTGTGAATTCTGTATGACCTGGAGATAATATCAACACTTCTGTATCTTTGGAATACACAGCCGTTTTATTTAAATATATATATATTGTGATAAATCACTTAATCTCACCAAGTCATTCGCTTCAGTTGGGGTTGGATAATTTTTTAATTTATAAGCATTTTTCATGTTAATATTTTTGGTTATATTATATTTATGTCGTTCAGCCTGTGCCTTTGTGTAATAATTTGATAAATCAATATCCAGTTCTTGAGATACACCAAAGATAGAACCATCTTTACCAACATAAGTCATTTATATTAGATTAAAAATAATATCATAAAATTTTTTATTTTTGTTGAGTTGAAATAACACATATAGACATAATTGACCACAACACTTGGAATTTAATTCTTGGACTTGAAATGTTTGATAAACACCATTCTGTAAGAATTTTATAACTTCAACAGGTGGTGGAAGACCAAAACTATCAAAATAATATTTGTCTTGACTATTAAAAATACAAACCCAATGAGAACCGTTCCCATTATTATCTTCTAAGTTCATAATAATATTCTTTGTATGTTTCGGCACATTTGTTAATTCATCTCTCATACAAATAACCACATTATGAATTTTTAATTTCTTACAATATTTGTCAAGTTGTAAATTTGATGTTGTATTCTTTCCAAATTTTTCCAACCACTCATCAATGCTCATTTATTTATTAGAAAGATATAATCCATTACCTCTTTTCATTAATTTTACACCTGCTTGTGCAATAGAAGAAAGCATATCTCCAACTAATAATCTCACTTTATCAGGCAGACCTTCAAGTTTTTCAGCAAAATCTACAATTACACCACTTCCACTAATTTGTTTCTCCAACTCTTTGTTATGTCTTTCCAATTCTTTTTGAGCCTGGAGTTGAGCCTTCCTTTCGTTGGCAGTTTTCACCGCTGTTGAAATACCACCCGTCAATGCTCCAACCGCACTTAAACCAGCAAATAAAGGAATTAGAAATGGGAGAAATCCTCCACTCGTCTCTCTTATTGAATATTTTTTCAACATTGGTTTTGTCATTTTAATTTTAAGTGAGCCAGTGTCATTCAAGATTTTAACCTGTTCTCTTGTGAGCAAAACATCAATTCTTACTGCTCCTTTTCTCTGAATTGTATTAACGTTAATCGTACAAGGCTTTTGATTTTGAACACAAGATGATAGTTTATGAAGATTGATTTGATTAACATATACCCCAGTTGGTACTTTGCCACTCATTTATTTAACAAAAAATTATGTGAGACTAATCATCACACCATTATCTGTATTAATCTGCAATTCTGTTTCTTCCAAAAGCAAACAATATGTATCAACTTCTTCACTCTCTCCTCTTTCAATGTATAGGGAAGTATCCACTCGATTAGACTTTATAGTTTCCTTTTGAGCGCTCAGGTCAAACGCATAGATTGTATACAAACTTTTAAATGCTGTCATATCCAAAATAGGTTCTTTATTTCCATTACTTTCACACACCTTTTGGTAAGACTTGTATGCTTCAGCAAAATCATTTTTTTCACAATTAATTTCCAATCTATCTCGTGGATAAAATGTTCCATCTAGAGAAACGCGAAGTTGTTTCACCTTAGCATTATCACTCAATGCATTATTCTTATCAGTCGCAGTATCACCATCTGGCTTTTTAAAAATCATCCACAGATATCATGGCTTTCCTTCCAGAACACCCAAATTCCACGTGTAAGTAGTTTGATTGAGTTTAACGTGTTGACATCTTCTTTTGAGGTATGATACACTGAGTGGTTTCTTTGAGTTAAGTCTTCGATTCAACATCTCTTCTGTTTTAAGATTAGGAGTATATTCACTGATATACCAACTCATCTCCTCAATTACAAATTTATTCTGTTCACCAAAAGCACTACCAACACCAAAAAGCAATCTATTTTCATTATCATTCCTTTGTAGTTGAAATCTAATTTTAAGACCATACAGAACTTTATCATAATCACAAAATCCAAATATACCTTTAAGAGGAACTGCCACAGTAAAACTATTTTCTGCTTTTGTATCATCATTATACATTCCTTTCCTTTGAATATATCCAGGGTCTGTGTTTGTTCCCGTTGACATATCAGGAATAAAACCTTCGACAGACCCCTTTCCCATTCTATCACTGAATGTATAGAGTGTAAATTTCATCATTTCAGATACAGCAGAGACATAATCAACCGCTTCAACTTCTTGTGTTCCAATATACAATCGCACACTATCAAACATTTTCCAGAAGAAATCATTTACAAGTGTAGCGTTTGTGTTATTCCCAGCCTTAGTGAATTTAAATTTACACAACAAGAAACTTTCGGAGAGATTCAAATAGGTTTGTTGATTATTTATTTCAAAACTTTTTGTACCATTTGTATTCCAGTCTGTTCCAGTTATTGCATTTACCTTGAAGTAATCTTCTTTTTTAGTGGAGTTTGAGATAATAATAGTATCATCCAAATCATAGATACTATCAATTGCTTCCATACTTGTATTTATTTAGGAAAAAAGATGTTAAAACTTTTGAAACCCTGATCCAAGTATTTGAATTATTTTCTGTCGTTCTTGGGGGACAACTGAGTTTTACCTTTCTTAATTTCTTTTATTGCTTGTAATTTATGAGATTCCTTCTGAGCATCTTTTATACTCTTTACAGCACCTGCTACATTTCCCACAGCAGAAGCAGTTGAACCAATTAGGTCTTTATGTTTAAGAATAGTTGAACCAATACCCATGAGAGTATCAATTATCCCATCTCCTCTAAATTGATGTCCGACACCCCTTTGTCTCTTAGGTTTATAGTATCCTCTACCAAGATACATACCTTCACCCTTGTAGTACGGGGAAAGGAACATCCCATCCCCTGTAATTATTTTATATTTTCCCAACTCGTGTTTCCTCACAATAACCATCGTATTTATTTATTGGAAAACTTCACGTAGGTGAATTCTGATGGATATAACTTCTCCATTAAAATAAATCACACGATTATCTTGGTCGGTTATCCTAAAATTTACTCTGTGTATGGTTTTTCCTGACACAGGTAGATAAACCAAATTTTTAGGTTCCATATTGAATTTATAACCAATTGGGGTTGAGTATGCGCTGAATGAAAATATTGTATTTGTTTTTTTTTCCATCATTATAAGCACCATCAATCAAATCACAGTGAATTAACACCGAATTTATTCCTGAGGATATTTGAATGACATTATCACTGTAAAACGTCCCATTAGTTTCAATCTTTTTTGAGGAGAAACCCAATAACTCTCTAAATGAATTATCAATTGTGAAATCAACCTTGTAGTTATTTTTAACTTTAATCGTTGATTTTGAAGTATGTTTTTGAATGTTTATAACAATATTTTTTGGTTCATCACCCTGTTCTTTCATAAGACGAGCAATTTCGGAAGATATTTGAGAAATCTCGTATGCTCCGGGTGAGACTGTTATCGTTTTGTATCCACTTCCCGGATTATAACTAAACTTGTCATTTTTCTCGGTTATATTAAATAAGGTATTATAAGTTTCCATGGACAATAAAGATGCCTCATATTCTTTTGTTGTGTCAAGTTGTAGTGGGTATGGGAATGAAGATGTGTGGTCGCTTGTTGTGAAATTAAAACTCAGGATTGTGCTTCTCATCTTATTTAATATGAGATAAAATGTCTTTATATTGAGATTTATTAATTATTTTCATGTTCATCAACTGGTCTAAAATGGCTGATGCTTCATTAAAACAATTATTTCCAGCCTTCTTACTGCCTAACAACAATAACAGTCTATTAACTAATTGCGATGGGTCATTTGGAAGAAAACTAATACCTGAACCAAGGATACTTAAAGCCTGAATAATGTGTTTCTCCTTCTCATTCTTCCTACTTTTACCAGAAAGAATAACCTTATAATTTAGAGTGTTCAGCAAATCAATATATACTCTATCATCATTATTTTCCATCTCCAATGGTTTATCAATATACTTTGATTCATCCCTCACAGTTGAACCTTGTCTTCCATCTTTTTTGAGAAGAAACATTAATCTCGGAGTTAGTTTAACAGGGGGTTGAGCAGAACTTAAGAACCTTAATTCATCATTAAATATCAATACCTTTTCTTGAACAAGATGAAATATTGCTGGTTGTTCTGTTGGAATGAGTCCTGCTTTGGTTTTTGAATCCGCTGAATATTCATTGTTTTGAACAGCATTCACAATATAATCAGGGGGTTGATTAATCTCTTCCAGTTGTTGAAATAAACCTTCATCATATTCTAATTCTCCAATATGCTCTAATTCTTCCTCCGTCATTTGACTGAAATCTTTTAACATTTGGAGCTTTCTGGGAGTATATTCTACTGTGGGAACTGTGGAAACATCTTTCATTTTTTCTTGGGAAGTTTTTAAAAGTGGTTTAAAAAATTTATCTTGTTTTCTTTCAAATACTTCTTCGCCCGTTAGTTTCTGTCTGCGTTTCTTCTTTATGTCTTCCTGCTGTTTTACAACTTTTGAAACCAACTCTTGATGTTCCTTAAATCTTCTTGCTCTTTCTTTTGTATCCATTTATTTATTGTAAAATATTATTTAATGAATTGTAAAGATTAACAGGGAAATGTTCCTTTTCTTCATCATTCAAGTAGATGTGTTCAAATAAATCCTTTTCTTTAAATATTTCATCAAATTCTTTATTAACATTAATGCGAGTTGTAATTTCTTCTTCACTAATCCTTGCATCTCTGCTTTTCATACGTTTGCGTTGAGTTTCTTCATCAACATCAAAACCGAATGATAAAATCTTCACCCCGCTCAGATATTTAATAATTTGTCTCGTTCCTTCTGGATTAGTTTCTAATATCCCAACACCACCAGATTTTAGTTTCCTTAACTCACTCTTACAATGTGAATATTTTGTTGTACCAAGAGAAACCTCCTCAAATATTTGTCCTTCATTCCTCAATCGCATATGTTCCTCCACTGAAATATAGTGATAATCTTCACCTTTTATTTCTCCAGGTCTTATTGCTCTAGTTGTTGTTGATACAATGCGTATCACGGGGTGTTTTTTTAAGTAAATTTACAATATTCTCATTTGTACTACACAAGAACCTTGATTTATGAAAGTTTTTTTCCAGAAGCAGATTTACCCACAAGATTTATAATAATAGTTGTCATTTATATATGTAATTGTTTATAAAACAAAAAATATATCCCTTAATATCTCATCTTGTTTCACAACAATATATTTATATTTTTCAGTCGTGTGCTTCATGTAATCCTCAAATTTCTTTTTACTACATAATGTAGAACAATTATCTCTCCAAAAATTATTGATATCTATTGAATTTAACTTGAATAAAATAAAAGTATTAGCATTGTTTCTGATGGAACGACGAGGAAGTTGAAAGTACGATTGACTAAGATAAATACAATTACAAGAAGAATGTCTCCCTCTTGTGTAGTAGCTGTCCATTACCGTTTGGTTTCTCTCATTAACACAATCATCAAAGATAACGAGGTTCTTTTTTGATTTATCCAAACCTTGGGGAGACGGTATATCATCCGTATTATCACTAAGAATACAAGTTATAGGATTTGATTTCTTTTTACATCTCTGTGTATCACAAAATAGTTGAATTATATCTTCAATGTTATAATCATTTAGGTTTTTTTGACGTTTAAATAAACCGATTATATCTTCTTTTTGAAGACCAGCATTAAAACCTTGTGAGAGTAGTTGATACTCTGGTTGAAAACTCGACTTTGTGAAAATTATTAAATTATCATAATATAAAAAGTTGGGAGTGAGGAGCATTTTTAAAAGTAAGCAGGTTTTTCCACATCCACTTGAACCAACTATGAGACATCTTAATGAATTTGGGAGATTTTTATGGTTGTTAAATTTTATCTTATTTTCCCAAATAGGTAAAAAATCATTCATTTATATATTTAGAAAACAAGTTATTTAATTTATTATTGGCTTTTTTAGAAACTCTATATTTTATCCTAAGTTCAGGTTTAATTTCAAGATAATCCATTATTTTATTTATACAATATCTTGTGTTGATATTTCCCTGAAAATTACATCCATGAATAATATATAACAACAATCCTTTGAACATTTCTCTTATACGTTCAGTTTCTTCCCTTGTAAGGAAAGGTGTGTTATCACCCTCATACTTTTCATTCATTTCTCTAATCAATCTTGTAAAGTAATTCATTTTTGGTGTAAATCTAAAAGAATTATTTTCCTTTTTATATTTTTTATTATCATTAATTAGAAGATAATCACAGAATATACATTGTTTATAGGCTTTTGACTCTGTGTTTAATCCCCCTCTTTCACACGCAGGACAATTCTCAAATTTGTCATATGAAGAATCAGGAAAGTCTAGCATATTTATAAAGTAAAACTTTACTTAAACTGAAATTCATCTATACTTTCAGTTGTATATTACCATCGATATCGATATACTTTTTTTCATTATCAGATTCAACGACAACATTTTTTATATTAAAGGTAATTTTAAAATTATCGTTAACTACTATTGAACGAAATGTCATTTCACCTGATATATTAACATCCTTTATTTCATCAGGATTTACATCTTTAAGGTTGTTGAAAAAAATACAAATTTCTCCTTGCATATTACAGATGGTCTTATCTTTTCTTTCTAAAGCTTCATCCATAAGGTTTTTGTTCTTTGATACTTTTTCTTGTTTCATTGCTTTTTCTAGTTTTGAATATATTACTAGAAGGAGAGGAGAAACTTTTGTTAGAGATACTTTAATTGATGTTCTACCAGGTATACTAAAAGCCCTTCCACTGAAGGAAATTGAAGAACTCATATTATTTTCCATAATAGTTTTTATCCAATAGTTGTTATATTTATCTTTGTTCAATTTTACATCCTTGACATATTTCTCAGTATCTTTAACAGATGAAGAGATTGATTGAAACTTGTCTTTTGTGTCTTGAAACATTGTATTTATTAAGTGAAAAAGTTGGAGGATAAAATGTTTTTAAGCACAGATTCACCTATAAATTAAACGAAATTTTCATCAAGAAAATTTTAGTTGAAGCAAAGTTTTATTCTATAAATATGGTGAATACAACGTACTGCGATGTTTGTAATCACGAATATAAACATTATAGAAAACACCTCCGAACCAACAAACACACATTTAATCTATTTCATCAAATATCTCCTCTTGAGTTGAAAAGAAAACATTGTGATATCTGTTCAAAGGATGTTTTGAAGAGTAGTTATAATAAACATCTTCAATAACAAAAACACAATAAAAATGAGTTTAAAGTAAAGGGAGACTATTATATTGAAAACACTGATGGGGCATTTAAAGGGCATATAAAAATAAGGATTTTTCAATTTGGAGAACCCGGTCCATCATCAATAGCTGAATCAATTGAAATAGTGAAACCCGATGTTGAAAATTTATTAAAAAGACATTAAAAGAAATGAAAACTTTAAAGTTTTATATGGGAGTGAAAATGAATATGAAAAGACAAGATGAAGAACATACTCCTTATATGAGAACAGGTCTTCATTTTATAACATCATTTCAAGATTTTTTGAATAGTGGGGTTTATGAAGAACTATCAAGACAAGAGGAGGATGTTGATAATACAGTGGTAGGAAGTGGATTCAATATTAAAAAAATCATCTTTTTAGATATACACATTCTAAAATCAAACCCTCTTAAAGCTTCTTCTTATATTGAATTACCAAAAGAAATAAAACTAAAGAAGGCAGTTGTTAATATTAAGAACAATGATAATAAATGTTTTCTCTGGTCTGTTCTTGCTCACTTTCATCCACCAAAATGTAATTCAGAAAGAGTAAAACAATATATGAAATATGAGAATACCTTGGACATTAAAGATTTTAAATTCCCAATGCCACTAACAGATATTCCTAAATTTGAGAAAAAGAATAATCTTTCTATTAATGTATATGGATTAACGGATACAAACAAAGTTCAAATATTAAAAATTTCAAACAACTATAAAAATGAAGAAACACACATTGACCTTTTATATTTTAGTGTTGGAAAGAATTCACATTACACATACATCAATAATTTATCAAGATTAATCTCTTCTCAGGTATTCAGAACAGCAAACAAAATATATCCTTGTAAGCGATGTCTTAATTCATTTCATACAAAAGAACGATTAGAACAACATTCAAAATATTGTAGTAATCATAAATCAGCTGTAATTACAATGCCTAAACCTGGTGAAAAGATTTCTTTTGAAGATTATAATAAATCTATCATGCACCCATTTGTGATATACGCTGATTTTGAATGTATCCTTAAAAAGATAAATACTGCTTCTCCTAATCCAAAAGAACCATATACAAATAAATATCAAAAACATATTCCTTGTGGTTTCTGTTATTATATCAAATCATCTGTTGGAGAAAAGTATAACAAACTTGAACATTATCGTGGAAAAAATGCTTCACAAGAGTTTGTAAAACGATTAGAAAAGGATTGTATAAGACTCACTAAATTAATGAAAGAAACAAATGAACCGATGAAATTAACCAAAGAAGAAAAATTAGAATTTAGAATGAACAATATCTGTCATATTTGTGAGGGGGAAATTAAGGAGTCTAAAGTTAGAGACCATTGTCATCTTACTGGTAAATATAGAGGTCCCGCTCATTCCTGTTGTAATCTTAATTATAAATTACCTTCTTTTATTCCAGTCTTTCTTCACAACAGCGCCAACTATGATACACATCTATTTATAAATGAACTTTCAAAAACACCAGGGAATATTTCTGCCATAACAAACACAAGTCAAAAGTATATTTCATTTTCAAAAATGATATTCACAAAACCTTTAACTCGTATTAGGTTTCTAGATTCTTACAAGTTTATGGGAACACCACTAGCCTACCTCGCATCAAATCTAAGCTCCACGGACTCTTTTCCAAATCTTAATTCATTCTTTCCAAAAGAGGAAATTCTCACTAAAGAGGAAATTCAGATTAAAGAGAGAATTCAAAGTAAAGAGGAAACTCTAATTAATGAAGAAATTCTAACTGAAGATGAAATTCTAATTATAAAGAAAATTCTAACTAAAGAGGAAATTCAGATTAAAGATGAAATTCTGATTAAAGAAGGAATTCTTACGAGAGAGGAAATTCAAACAAGGAATGAAATTCAAAGTAAAGAGAAAATTCTTACAAGTAAGGGAATTTATCCTTATGATTATATGGATTCATTTATGAGATTTAAAGAAACACAACTTCCTTCAAAAGAAAGTTTCTATAATAACCTTTATGAAGAAGAGATAAGTGATAAGGAATATAAACACGCACAAGAAATATGGAAAATATTTAAGATAAAGAACCTTGGAGAATATCATGATTTATATCTAAAAACAGATGTTTTATTGTTAGCTGATGTGTTTGAGGCTTTTAGAACACTCTGTCATAATAAAAATTGTTATGGATTAAACCCTGCCCACTATTTCACAGCTCCTGGTTTAGCTTGGAGTGCAATGTTGAAAATGACAAAACAAGATATAGATTTAATCAGTGATGTTGATATGCTTTTGATGATTGAGAAGTCCAAGAGAGGTGGAATATCACAAGTATGTTCAAAAAGATATGCGAAAGCAAATAATAAATATCTCCCAAATTATGATAGTGAAAAAGATAGTAATTATTTGATGTATTTTGATGCTAATAATTTGTATGGATGGGCAATGTCTCAATCTCTGCCTTATGGTAAATTAGAGTGGGTGGAAGAAAAGGATTATGAAAAGGCTTTGATGAATATTGTTATTTCTTCTCAAGAGGAATTGAATGACGAAGAAGAAGGTTATTATTTTGAAGTTGATTTGAGGTACCCGAGTGTTCTTCATAATAAGCATAAAGACCTTCCTTTTGCATGTGAGAAAGAAACCCCAAAGAAAGAATGGTTCAGTGATTATCATAAAAGTTTTAATATTAAAGGCAAATCAACAGAAAAGTTATTAACAACATTCTATGATAAAGAGGGATATGTTTTACATCAGAGAAGCTTAAAACAGTTTTTGAGAGAAGGATTGAGAGTAGCTAAAATTCATAGAGTTTTAAAATTTAAACAAAGTCCTTGGGTGCAAAAGTATATTCAATTCAATACAGATGTGAGAGCAAATACAAAAGTAAAATTTGAAGGGGACTTTTATAAATTAATGAATAATGCTGTATTTGGAAAGACTATGGAAAATGTTAGAAACAGGCAAAACATTAGATTCGCAACATCTTGGAAAGAAGCTTCGAGATTGATAAATAAACCAAGTTTTGAGAGAGAAGAGGTTTTTTCAGAGAACTTTTCTGCAATTCATATGAAAAAGGAAAGTATTGTAATGGATAAACCAATTTATATTGGAACAGCAGTTCTTGATTTATCAAAGATATTGATGTATGATTATTTGTATAATGACTTAAAGAAAGAGTATGGTGAAAATGTTTCATTGTTGTATATGGACACTGATAGTTTTATCCTAGATATAAAAACTGATGATGTTTATGAAGATATGAAGAAAAATATTGGAGTATATGATACAAGTAATTTCAGCAAGAAGAGTGAGTTATTTTCCAAAAAGAATGAAAAGGTTATTGGTAAGTTTAAGGATGAGTTGGGTGGAAAAGTAATGAGTGAGTTTATTGGATTGAGAGCAAAGGCATATGCTTATAAGTATGGTGAACATATTGATAAGAGGTTAAAGGGAATAAAGAAATATGTAATAAAGAAATCAATAACTTTTAGAAATTATTATAATTGTTTGATGAATAAGAAAGAAGAATATAGGAAAATGAATACAATAAGAAGTTATAAACATAACATATATATAGTGAAGAAGTAAATAAAAAGGCATTAGGAGCCTTTGATGATAAGAGATTTATTTTAGATAATGGAATAGATTGTGTTCCATATGGATATTGTATGATAGAGTGAATAGAATAGATTGTGTTTTAACGATGGGAAGATGGGTTAGGGTTTTTTAAGGGCTACCGCCGCGTTTTTTCACAATATATAAATGGTTAAACCAAGTATTAATCAAACTAAAGAGTGGAGAAAATCTCAGTCTTGGTATATAAATGGAAAACATAATGAATGTGAAAAATATCAAATAAGTCTTATTGAAAAAATAACTAAAACAAAGGCAAATAAAACAAATAAGCGAATTAATTTAAAAACTAGTAAGTTAGAGGATGTAAAGAAAAAAATGAATATCCTTGAATGGACTGAAAACTTTGATGGTTATCAATTGAACAATGAAAAAACAATTTACTATAATCTCAAAATGATATGTGGCTCAGGAGGTGGTCAAACAAGAGCATTAAGAGAAGTTTATCATTTCGTAATGGCACAAAAGGGGTATCTTAAAAAATATAAAGATTCAAATGTTTTGTTTGTCAATATTTTAGATGGGGATTATTGTGCAAAGAAAATTAAACTATTGAAGGAATTTGAGAATAAACAAATCTTTATAGGTTCAATGAGTGAGCTGTTCAACTCAATGAGGTTCAACCTCCAAGTTAAAAGGGGAGACCAATAAATATACCTTGGGATAAAAAGGGGGTTTATTTTTAGGGAAAAAAAAAGGGAATCGCTGAAAATCCCCCATTCATTTACATGGGGAAAAGTGAGCCAGAATCAGTATTCTTACCCTACTCACATATTCACAAATAAATAAATACACAACAATCAAAACATCACCTTCGCAACAAAGTTTGCGAAGGTAACTAGACAACCCATAAACCCGTTGGGTTCCCGTTGTGACAGCAGTTGCTAAAAAAAAATCATTAAAAAAAATATATATAGCTCCAGCAAACTATACTGCTGAGGTTGTTTGCATTTACCAAATACTCCTGAAGAGTACTTGACTGAATCTGGAATTGATTTTTTAATAATTGTTTTTGTTGCCCAATTTGAACGAAACTTGATATTGCGCGTCAGTGTGAAAAAAAAAAAACGGAGAAAAGAAAGTCGAAGAAATTATTGTGCACAATCTTCAAAGCACAATTTTATTTATTAATGAACACGGAATTATTAGATCAAAATGGCGGGTTTTTATGCTTAAAACTAAATCGTTCTTTGTCTATACTAAATGTTTGAGATTTTAAAATAAATTATTTCAAGAAAAAAAAAGATAGCTCCAGCAAACTATACTGCTGAGGTTGTTTGTATTGATCAAATTCTCCTGAAGAGTACTTGACTGAATCGGGAATGGATTTTTTAAAATAATTTTTTCGTTGCCCGATTTTAACGAAACTTGATACTGCACACTGCAGGAGAATGGTGAGTTAGGTGGGCTGAAAATTTTTGTGCTATCGTGTATCATTTTGGCTGTATTTCGGGAACATTGATACATACATACATACATACATACATACATACGAGAGTTGAAGTAATATAATATATATATATATATATATATATATATATATATATATATATATATATATATATATATATATATATATATATATATATAGATGTGACTTTTCCCATCCAGAGGAGATATGTAAATTATAAGGGAAAGCCAATTTGTGTTGACACTGTGTGCCGTAAATTCACTATTTTGCATAGAGTTTTAGGCTAAACTTGATTATGGTTCTTCTAATTAAATGGACTGCATATGACAAAGCCTCAAAACAATATATTGCTTTTGTGATGCCTCTAGGTAAGTTATTTTCTTCATCCATACCATATTCAGGTTTCTCAGTGAGTCTTGAGTTTTCACCCAAGAAGCAAGTGCTTCAGAGTGTGATAAATTGAAAAGTTAGAGGCATTCCGACAGGATAGGAGATTTCATGCACACTGGTGAGGGAACAATGAAGTTACTGTAAAATAGGACAGCAGAGGACTTATTAACTCCATCCAATAAAAGTCAAAAATGACTGAGATGTCTTGGAGTACGAAAGAAAGATGTTCACAGAATCACTACGTCATTTTGGGATGTCTGTCCTTGAAATGTATATCCGTTGGAGTAATGTGAAGGGACAGCATCGCAATTTTATAGTTGGAACTACAGTCACTTAAATCCTTTCGTATGAAGCTTGAATACCACTTTTCCAAGGAGAGATATTTGGTCATCAGATGTTCCAACATTCATGTTCACAAAACATTATACATCTCGCAAAATCTCCTTAAAATGTATCTTTCCCGGTAAAATAAGATGAAGTAAACAGTCCATGTGGATAAGATGCTCTTACACCAGCAGCTGCATAGGATTATCAAATATAGCAAATGTAGTGAATCTTCAGCAAACAATCAAACCAACCTTTTTTTCCAGCCCAGGTCTATCATCTCGACAATGTCCTCACACATCCCTTCCATCTGCACCACCCATCTCCCTGTCCGCTCTTAGTCCAATCAACTACAGTCCATCTCAACCACATTCATTGTTTTCTTAATTTTATCCATCCATGAATAAACTTTTTGAATCTCTGAAAATGATTAACAATTTTCATGTGTTTTGCAACGATATAAAAGACATGCTTCGAAACAAAAAGATGAAATTTTTGGCCATCACGCAGTGCTTCAGCAGTGTGCCACAGTGCTTCTGGGTTGTGGTGTGCCACATCCATATTGCAGCACTATCACCTATTGCAGGTAAAGGATAATTACCCTAAGGAAGGAACAATGTTTGGCCATGTTACTTGCACACAATGTATAGTTTTTGTTTTGTAAAGACACTGCGAGGGATCTTCAATGGGCAAAACCTAAATGCAGACATTCAGCTCTCAGTCATCCTCTGGTGGTCAAGGTGCTCCTTAATGCAGCACCACCAACTGCGACTGCATCAGAATAGCAGAAAATCCAGACTTCACAGCCCAATGACATTCGTGCTACCAAATGAACTACCTTACCCCACCATTATTATTTTTACACTTCACCCTCATTTTCTGACCAAAATGTGTTGTATGGCAATCTATATTTCAAATATAACTCAGGAATGGTTGGACTGATGCGGAGGAAATTTTTGATGATTCGGTAGTTTTTCAATTTGCACTCACTGAACAGAATAATAACTTTTTATGGTCACACAATTTTACAACCAGTTTCAATTTTATGACTTTATTGCGGCCATAATCTAAGAGAAGGCTGGACTGTTCAGCAATAATATTTTCAGGGCTTCAACCCCATAACTGACTTTGGAAAGGGATGGGAAGACAAATTAATTCATAAAAAAGGAGATTTTCTGACATTGTTTTTCATCCATATGTTTGGGATATCTTTATTGACCTGATAAAATTTTCTGACTTGAATAAAGACATTTCCTGCAGTAATAAACAAGGATAGATAATGAGTTGTCGGCACATAAGTTTTGATGAAACTGTCGTGGGCACGTAACCTTTATGTAAAATAATGCAATTACTAAGCGACTACACCACATACCTTGTGAACATATATTAAGAATGTACGAACCCACGTACATATTAAATGACAGTTTGCTGCCTTAGCCTACTTTGAGAAGGGAGGTAACTAGCCTGTCCCCCATGTAAATGATCTTTTGTAATCATGGGAAACGAACTTTTGCAATTACGTGTGTGTGTGTGTGTGTGTGTGTGTGTGTGTGTGTGTGTGTGTGTGTGTGTGTGTGTGTGTGTGTGTGTGTGTCCACAATTTTTCGGGAATCGGCAGATTGGAGTCAGTGTGATTCGCAACCTCAGTACTTACTGTATACAACGGAGAAACCTTGAGTAGCTTTCACCGAAAAACAATGTTGCATTCATATAGCCATTTCAGCGAGCTGTTCACAAACAATATTGTTTGTACACAGCTGCGTGTGATGGGTGAAAAAAAAAATGGCTCCGCAATTTAGAAAACACGTAAAAATGGCAAACTGCTCGGAAATTGTGTTACAGCACAACAACTCGCTCAGGGTGACGGAGCATGAACCACTTGCTGAGGATGATGGAGCATGAACCACTCACTCTCTCAGGGTGACATAGCACAAACCACTCGCTCAGGGTGATGGAGAACAAACCACTTGCTCAGGATGACAGAGAAGAAACCACTCGCTCAGGGCGACAGAGAAGAAACCACTCGCTCAGGGCATCAGAGCATGAACCACTCAATCAGGGCGATGGAGCATGAACGACTCACTCAAGGTGACGGAGCACAAACCACTCACTCATGATGACGGAGCATGAATGACTCGCTCTGAATGATGTGGTGGGCCAAAGCGTCCATGTTGAGTGAACGATTCACTCAGAATGATGTAGCGCAGTTTCAATATTGATACCGTGCTCAGCAAGTGGCTTAAGCCCTCAAGCAAGCACTACAATTAAATGGTTGAAAAGGAACGGTTGGCCAGGCTGTTGAGTGTTGCTGCATACCATATTGCATCCCTTTTACTTTAAAGCCAATCTTCACCACACACAGCAGTTCATGAAATAAAATGAAGTTCAAATAATGGCTTTATCCCAAAAAGAGTTGCAGCTTAATGCAGAACAATGCTGGAGACATCACAAAGTTCAATCGCCTGTGAAATAAACATTGCAGAAAATCCACCATGTTGCCTACTCGTCTGTGCACGCGTCACGAGGTACATAGGTTCGGGGTCCGCGCAAACGTTATAACTTTATTTTAAAACGTCCGTTTTTTTTCACCAGATTTGCTTGATTCCTTGTAGAGTACCTCGCTAAACCTCTGAAAATATAGACACAGATCTGGCAGAAGCTATTGGTAGGCAGTCCCTCTGGGCGACAGGGCATGGGGTCCAGCAGTGAATGCATTAAATCAAACAGCTCAATGAAGCTGGTTAATTTTGTTATGTTCCTAATTTTTTTGTTCACTCAACATAATTGTCTAATTATCTTCAAAATAAGTGTTTTAATTAACCCATCACCCAATTTTCACTCTTGCTCTGGAGTTTTCTTTGTATGCATGCAAAGTTTCAGCCTGCTAGGTTTCATGGTTTTGGAGTTACAGAGGAGACCCACTGACACATTGACATTTTGTTTGTGCTCCGTCACCCTGAGTGAGTTGTTAAATAACACCCACTTTCCAAGCCGGTTGCCGTATTAACATGTTTTCTAAATTACCGAGCCAATTTTTTGTTTCCACCCATCACACGCTGCTGTATATAAAGATCAATGTTTGTGAACATATCCCTGAAATATTAATATTAATACAACATTGTTTTTTGGTAAAAAGAAACTCAAGGTTTTTGGGTTGTTGCCGATATCAGTCGTACGAGTGTGTGTGCGTGTGTGCGTGTGCGTGTGTGCGTGTGCGTGTGTGTGCGTGTGTGTGTTGTTCATAAAGCATCCCCATCTATCTCTCTCTCTCTCTCTCTCTCTCTCTCTCTCTCTCTCTCTCTCTCTCTCTCTCTCTCTCTCTCTCTCTCTCTCTCTCTCTCTCTCTCTCTCTCTCTGAACATATCTGGATGGTGTTTGTCTCCAGAGGTGTCCAGGCGGTGTTTTTCTCCGGATAGGAGTTTGGCTCCAGATGTGTCCGAGTGGTGTTTGTCTCTGGACACGTCCAGATGGTGTTTGTCTCTGGACGCATCTGGGTGATGTTTGTCTCTGGACGTGTTTGGTTGGTAATTAACGCTCCACAACACGTCTGTCTTCCCTTCCTCTCACCTCACACTGTCTTCCCTTCCCCTACTCCTCCTCGTTCCCCCTCCCTCCTCTCCGCTCTCTCCCTGCTCTCTCTCTCCACCACCCCTCTCTCCCTCTTCACCCGTTTTTCTTCCTCCCCCCTTTCGGATACCCAGCAGTGAAGCAACAGATGGTATTATATATCTTGGGGATATATATATATATATATATATATATATATATATATATATATATATATATATATATATATATATATATATATATATATATATATATATATATATATATATATCTTGGAGAACATTCACTTTTTCGGTTTTTTCTTTTATATATCTAAAGCTCATCGGGAAAGTTCCACAGAAATCACTGGGACGACAAAGACATTACCATTTTAAAGTAGATTACAAAGGTCATTAGTGGGGACAATGCCAAACCAAAATGGGATATGGGATTTGAATCCAAGTTCCCTGTATCATAATCAAGGGGTTTATATGGGAATGTAAACAGGAAAACCAGACTTCTGTGACAGAATTATATGTCAACACTACAATTTCCTCTTTATATAATCATATTACTAAAAATATCGAATAATGAATGTAATATTTACTCGTCTTAGTGGTTAAAATAATACAGGATGCTAGGGCCAATTGAGGAGATGAAACATTGGTGGTCAGGATGCGATTTTTCAGGAATTAATCTTTTAATGATCTTGTTGATGTTGATGATCACTCAAATATATTATAGTTGAGCAGTTATGTGGGTTTGAAGGGGTTCTTCAGTTGAATGGAAATAAATATACTATGTTATGTTGCATATATGTTTCACCTAACTCCGATATGTTGCAACCACAGAACCCACAACCAAATTACAGAAATAGTAAGGTCAGTCCAATTAAAAAAAAATCTTCCAACAGTATTAGATTTGTGATAGATTCTGATTCTTGAATATCTTTAAAGCAAGTAAATCGTGTAGACACTTTCAGCAAACTGTAAATAACGTGTTATTGCCACCTTTTTTAATTGTTCGTTTTTAATGTTGTTATTTCAAAATTTAACACTCCAAATGAGGCATCAGGGAAGAAATTTTATCAACAAGTAAAAATCTGTAGTTATTATATTCATCATTTGACCTTTTTCACACGGTTTATCATCTTGATATGCTTGACAAGCTTTCTGTCTAAGACGTTCATGGATGACTTCTTTCATGGCTGGTTTATTTTATCATCACAGAGTGTTCCTGGCCATTCGCTCTTTTACCGAAAAAGACGGGGGAAAGAACTTCTCCTCTTGTCCTGAATCCTGTGTCAGCCACATATTATGCTCTTGTGTCAAACGAGTTTCTTGTTACTCTTTAAAACTATAATATCTTGCTTGCAAACCACCTCGTCACTCAAACCTCCTCAATGTAAATATCTCACTCATGTCCATTATCACAACACTTACACCTATATCTTTCTGGAATTGGACAAAGACTAGAGATATTGTAATCTCAAGAATTGTTAGAAGGATGCAATGGAATCCCATGTAATATTCATATATTTTAAGTATAAAGTAATCAGGATGTGACAACCAGTTTAAAAATATATGTTCTTCAATTGTTGTCGAATATATTTGCTAAACAAAGTATAAAAAGACGTTTGTATCAGACTGTATACCAGGAGACAGGAGGGTAGTGGAGTACAACAGTAATATTCTGAACAGAAAATTGTTCAAACTAAGGATTATCTTTCTGTTTGATCATGTGGCAAGTCACTGTTAAATAAGGAAGCATTTGTCCAATATTCATATTCAGCTCATCGTCTTCATGACTGTCACAAATGTTTGTGTCTGTTAGGTGGTGTACAGTGTAACAATGTTTGCATGCCTAAGATTCAATACACAAACTACTGTTTATTACACTGAACAACAAATTTCAAAATTTTTTTTTTACTGGAGATGTGTAAAGTGATTAAGACTAATTTGGGTACGCTGATTTCAAAAATCATAACCGTTTTGCTGTATCACGTCAGGATTTCCAGGAACAGAAATATTCCCATTGCCTAGAAGTCAGGATTTCAATGAAATTTACATATGTCTTTAACATGTCTATTTCGTACAATTGTTGTTAACTTGTGTTATATTTCTTTCTTTCAGATAAAGATGAGTAGGCGTTCCTGTATCAATCATCCTGACAACTTCTGTTATGTCTGTGGTCGGTATACCAAAAAAGATCAACAGCGAAGTATATCTACAGCAGAGAAAATGAAGGCCGCCTACTTTCACTACTTCGGGTGTAAGGTGGGGGACCAAGAACAGAGCTGGGCACCACACATCTGCTGCACAAGCTGTCACACAACCTTGACTCAGTGGTTGGTGGGCAAGCGCGCGAGCATGCCATTTGCGGTGCCCATATGGCGTGAGCCGCAGAATCATCATGATGATTGTTATTTCTGCTGCACAAGCATCGCCGGCTTCAACAAGAAGACTAAAGGTCACATCAAGTACGCTGACTGCCTCTCTGCTCGTAAACCTGTGCCTCATGATGACGAGAACCCCGTTCCAACACCTCCAGCTGATCAGAACATAGCTGTAAGCAGTGGTGAAGAGGATGGTGATGATGAACCTTTTGAACCCGACACTCAAGAATCACTCCTTCTGAACCAGGGAGACTTAAATGATCTTGTAAGAGATCTCTCGCTGTCAAAGGCGAAGGCAGAGCTGCTTGGATCAAGGCTGCAGCAGTGGAATCTACTTGAACCTAACACCAAGATATCCTTGTTCAGAGCACGTCACAGAGACATGGCTGAGTTCTTTGAGATGGAAGACACGATGACATTCTGCAGTGACATCAACGGTCTGTTGAAAGAACTTGGGTGTGATCATGATACTGCAGACTGGCGCCTCTTCATCGACTCGGGGAAGAACAGCTTGAAGGCTGTTTTGCTCCACAATGGCAACGAGAAACCATCAGTCCCACTGGCTCACGCGTTCGGCATGACAGAGACCTATGAGACTATGCGGCAGCTGCTTGATTCCATCAAGTACAATGACTTTAACTGGCACATCTGCGGAGACTTGAAAGTGGTGGCGCTGTTGTTAGGGCTGCAGTCAGGCTACACGAAATACATGTGCTTCCTTTGTCTCTGGGATAGCAGAGACGACAAGAATCACTGGACGAAGAAAGATTGGGAAGAGCGAAAAGAGCATGTACCTGGTCGACACACCGTGAAGCATGTCGCCATTGTCGACCCAGCCAAGGTTTTCCTTCCACCACTCCACATAAAGCTCGGCTTGATGAAAAGTTTTGTACGGGCAATGGATCTGAATGGGCGTGGGTTTTTATACCTCAAGGAAAAGTTTGGCAACACCTTGTCGGAGGCCAAGATCAAGGCTGGTGTCTTTGTTGGACCGCAAATCCGACAGATTATGAAGGACGAAACTTTTCCGACAACTCTAAACCCCAAAGAGCTGGCAGCGTGGAGGAGCTTCAAAGCTGTGACGGACAACTTCTTGGGGAACGAGCGCGCGGACAACTATGAAGAAATAGTGCAGCAGCTGCTGGAGTCCTTCAGGAAACTTGGCTCCAGGATGTCCCTGAAAATCCATTTCCTACACCAGCACCTGAACTTCTTCCCTGACAACTTGGGAGCAGTCTCGGACGAGCACGGCGAGCGATTCCACCAAGAGATTTCACTCATGGAGACGCGTCACCAAGGGCGGCACAACCCGAACATGATGGGCGATTTCTGCTGGTTCCTGCATCGTGAAACTGACACAGAGCAGCACAAACGCAAAGCCAAATGCCTAAAGCATTTTTAATTCCATTCTAGTGGAGTTTTTCTGTAATTTCTATAATTTTGAAGCATTCATGATGAAATAAATGAATAAATGAATTTTTGTAAATTTCATTGAAATCCTGACTTCTAGGCAATGGGAATATTTCTGTTACTGAAAATCCTGACGTGATACAGCAAAACGGTTATGATTTTTGAAATCAGCGTACCCAAATTAGTCTAAATCACTTTACACATCTCCAGTAAAAAATTTTTGTTGTTCAGTGTATTAATGATTGTGTTATGTTTATTGAGGTGAAACTTTCATTGTAAAAGTTAATTCAATGGAAAAGGTAACGAGTTATAATGTTGTTGGTAGACTTTGACCTGTGTAAAAAGACCACCAGGATGTGAGAGACTTATGACTACTTTCAGATATAGAATTGTCTTGCAGGTACGAGCAGTTTAAAAAGGGAGGGATGTTGATGAATATTCTCTATCTAGGGATAAATAAATGGGGATGAGAGAAAGAATAGCCTGCCTTGAGTTGCTTTCTTGCATGCCATGACACTTCAGGTTATTGTGTTTTCCTTTTGAAACAAGTAAAAAAAGACATAAAATGTCATAGCCCCCGTTGTTTTAGTAATTTTGCTGAATGGAGTTAAAGGGCAAGCCTATATTTATGTACAACTAAAATGGCCACCAGTCTCCCAGTCAGCCATCTTTGATCAGATCGCAAAATAAAGCAAGGGGCATGTACATGTGTGCCATCATGTATTGTGCTTGTGCCCCTATTACCAGTATACTGGTGCTCATTTCGCCGACCTCAGAAGGATGACAGGCTGAGTCAACCCCCTGGTGTTAATTCAGTGGTTGCGGGGCTCGGATCCTAGGATCCCAAGCCACCACCCTAACCGCTAAGCCAACACCAGGCTAACTGAGAAATGGTTGAAGACGTGTTCAACATTGGGTTTTTTACAACTAAAATGGCCACCAGTCAACCAGTCCACCATCCTTGTTCAGATCGCAAAATAAAGTTTGGTGAAAGTGTATGCCATTGTGTACTGCGCTTGTGCCAAGTTTGAACAAAATCGGACCAT
>NC_140968.1:84701758-84709258 GCF_056783735.1 Eptatretus burgeri
TGAAAATGAGACTTCCTTACTTCGACCAGTGTTAAGCTGTGCTTGAAGCTGCTGTCCTGCGAGCCGCCTATCACGTAAGCTGTTGACTCTCAGAAACCTGTCTTCTGATTATGTTGTGGCTTAGCGTCTGCCCTAAGTTTCCTGTCTTTATTTACATTATTTTTCAGTTTTTGGTAACCTGAACTTTTTTTTAACCGCTGTCAGTTTACCGGTTAGCTTCGTACCATTTCAGGTTATTCACTGGACTTGAACTGCTTAAATTTCAGTAAAAACTGAAAAATGGGGGTGTTCTAAAACTTTTGTCCGGATATATATATATATATATATATATATATATATATATATATATATATATATATATATATATATATATATATATATATATATATATACATATATGACACCTCCCACACTCCTCGAGCCAGAGAACCTGCATAAAGCAACCCAAGATGGCCTACGCAAGGTAAGCACTCTTGCTGTTTTGAACCCTTCCCAGAGTTCTGCCACAATTATTGAGGCATTCACACAGAGTATACATGTACTATGTGTGAACATCTTTCTCGTGCATCAACAAAAGTACTTACCTTGTGTATGCTTTCTTGGGTTTCTTAATGCAGCTTCTTTGACTGGAGGAGTGTGGGAGGTGTCAATTATTTATATAACCCCAGCCACCTGGGTTTAGTTGATTAGGTGAGAGCTGATTGGCGATTCCCTCCATTTACTGGTGAGAGATGTGGGTGGGTCTTTCTATATACAATTTTTTTTTTCCCAAAGAAAATCCAGTGTCATAATCCATTCATTATTCAATAAATGCAGTGCTCGATATGAGTAAAAATTGTATGAATATTGTCATACATGTCCATGTACATGTAATGCACAGATATAATAAGCATATACATGCACATTTTTCTTCATTTCAACAAATATGTAACCTAATAATTTAAAAATGTACTCTCTACATTAATTTATGGAACAGTGAAGTCAGCCCTACCCAGCCACGATTATTTCCAGGTGTCCGTCAGCATCTACGTCTGTGACAGCCACGCCGTAGTTGACCTGTCGAGGGTTGTGAATGCTGCCAGGTGGTAGGACATACTCCGTGAGTGAAGCAAAGAGTGGTGCAGAGTGGGAATTTCCGAGTGCTCTTGTGACTCCTCCAAGAAACAACACGAGTGCAACCAACATCGCTGCAAGATTGCACAATGACAACAAGTTTGAATCAATTATCTCCTGCCCCACAAAACGATTGTTGTTTTGACAAATTGTCAATGTTAAAGCACAATTACAGTTTAAAAGGCCTTTGCACAAAGACAAGGCATTTAAATGAAACTTCTGCAAAAAAAAAAAAATGTATTTACTGTTCTTGTGAAAGTGCCATGCACCTTCGTTCAAAACAACAAACTTACAAAATAATAATAATAATAATAATAATAATAATAATAATAATAAACACTTGTATGATGTATAAAGGAACATTGTGAATCGATAAGCAAGTAAATCGATAGAACTTTATCTGCCCAATCGTTAAACACAAATTGAACTCAGTTATGTGGCAACATGTGTAGTTGTTAGTGTAATCGAAAGGTACCACACTCATCTTTGAGCTGTCCACTCTGGGTTTGACTTCTAACTGTGAAAAAATGTCACTTGGGTGCTTCGCAGGAAGGGAATTGTATCCTTGAGTGCACCATCATTTGGGGGGACGTTTAGATGGCCTTCAGTTTGTTGTAAGCATTAAGCATTTGCTGGTGGACATTAAAGATTCCACGATGTCTATTGCAAGAGCTATAACCATATTCCAAATTCTTGCCCAAACCTATTGCCAGCAACTTTGGCAGGTCGTTGGAGTCATGTGTAGGGAGAGGGTTGGGGTTAGTGGAACATTATTTTCTCAATGAAGACGATGCCAATGCTCAGGCAAGAACCAATACTTCTCTTGTGGTTTACAGCTCCAGCAAAAATAAGTGTCCGAAAGGATTGCTCAGAAGTAGTATACTCTCTTTTCATTTATATAGTCTAGTACAACTTTAACTCCCAATGGAAGTGCATCAGACTACATGCCTTTATCCTAAAAAATGAAAAATCCAGGAAGCTCATACACAACTAGTATAGGCCATTGCATCAGAGTAAGGTTTATTCTGCTTTCTTGGAAGGGTTGTGAACTTGGTTGTCCGATCTGCAAGTAATGGTACTGTACAAAAAGAGTAAGTCATTGTCTACTGGTACCCTGCCAAATTACAAATCAGCACCATAGCTACAGCTGGGGATACATGCACCATTGTATGACGATGTCCAATTTAACATCACCATAAATAGCAACAAGGTTCATGCAACCTGGCTGTCATTCATGTGTGATCAGTACAGATGTCAAGATAAGCTAAAAATGGCGAATTTGCATTTCACTCTAAAATACTCCAAGATGTGACTTTTTTTTTGTTTTCCTCTGGAATTCCAAACTATTCCAATAGTGAGAATGCTTTGAATGACACTTTCAGTGCAATATCTACTCTAATTAGAGAGCTTAATGTCCACTTGAATGGCAGAAGACTTTCTCACATCTCCAAGCCAGTCTACTTCGGAGTTACATTGGATCATACCCTAAGCTATAAAGCCCACGGCATTAAGACAAAAGCTAAGAAGGGAGCCAAAAATAACATCCTGAGGAAGCTGGCCAACACAAAATGGGGTAAGGGTGCAGCAATTATAAGGATCACTTCTCTTTCCCTGTGTTATTTAGCAGCTGAGAATGCCTGCCCAGTGTGGTGTCGCTGATCTCATGTCAAAATGATGGATCCAGTCATTAATACAGCCTGTCGAGCCATCCCTGGTTGGCTGAAACCTACACATGTGGATCACCAGTACTTTAGTACAGTAAAAATGTCGGATGACCTCCCACAAATTGCAACAAAAGCAAACTCAACAGATTTTGATTCCTGGATATGTCCTCAGTGACATAAAAAAAAGTCCTAAGGGATCCTCTGGGGTGAAAGTCCTGAAATCATGGAAATCCAATATGGCCGCCACCCGGATTCGGGGAAAATGAGAAAATTGTAAAGAATGATATTTTAACATGTAAATACATGTTTTTCTGCATTCTAATTGTTTCTAGTTATGGTCAGTATATTGATATACAAGAATAATTATAAAAAAGTGAAAGGAATTGAGGGTAAAATAAAAAATTATAGCTTTTTTGTCCAAAAATGTTAATTTTTTGTCCCGAAAAAAAAATATATTTACCTGATGCTGATTTTGGCTTCTGGACCAAAAAAAAAATAAGAAATGTTGAAGACACAAGATGAAATCAAGTCTATGGCAATACAATATAATTATGTAAATCATTGAAACATGACAAAATTCACAATTCCACTAGGGGCAATCACATCTGCCTGACGAAGGTTTCGAAATGAAAATGAAAATTCGCATTAAACTCAGAAACTACATCCATTATAAACTTACTATAGATGTTGAGAAAAATCAAGCATATTAAAGTTAGAACTCGACAATGTGGTCATCATCCTCATCATTGTCACATGGAGTGTATGTGCAGCTATAGCCCCTGCAGTTTCCACAAGCTGGAGTGCACTCAATGTTGTGGTTCTTGCATGTGCATCTCATTGTGCTTCATTCAGCCTGGCAGTTGCACCTAATGACATGGAACATCTTTTCAGGAGCTGGAGCTATTGATGTCTGAAGTGGCACAAAACCCTCGTCACACTTCTGCCAACCCCAGTCTGTTGGAAGAAGTTCATCTGCACATCCCTTCCATTCTTGGACTTGCAGATACACGCGCAGGCTGATACTTTGCTGCTTCTGATGTTGGTGGTAACGGCTGTGGTTGCACGTGAGAGGAGCTCCAAGCCACCTTGTCCCAGTACCGCTGATACCGGAGGGTGTCCAGGGTGACAGTTGACTTTCCGTTGTAGATTATCACCAATGTTTTTTCTCCTGCATCTGCCACATCACATACGGAAGCTGGATATGTATCAAAAACCTTGGCCTGCTCACAGAATGTGACGTTTGCTTTGAACTTTTTGAGGGAAGCTCCCTTTCCAATCCCATGAAGACGAGATGTCGTGCCGCACCCAAGAACTGCATGTAGAAACAGTATGTGCTTGCATATGTCTGCACCAATCCTTTTCTTTGAAGCCTTGATGTTCCAGATGCGAGGCTTCTTCGTGTTCTTCTTTGGCTCAGGACAAAAGAAGAGGTCATGGGATTCTAAGCTTGGATGGTAGCATCGGAGGACAAGGAGGTCTGTGTCATCACCAACTAACACAGTGTTGGTGACAGTAGCAGACTGCACGACCTTCAGTACAATCAGGAGATCAGCGCCCACTGAGGCATGGTGTGTCTCACAGTTCTTCTTCTGAAGCTCTTCAATCAACATAAAAATGAATCGCTGTTTATTCTGCCTATTGGCAAGAAACTGTTCCTTCTTTATTGTGAGATGCATGTCAGCTGTAAATGTCACAGTCGTGCCAGCATTCCCTTTCGACCATCTCTGGTGTGTCATGTCCTTCGTGTTGGTACTCTCATAACCATCAAACATGACTATGGCATCTCCGTACTTCTTTGTTACATAATCAGTGTACTGGTAGCATATGTCTCTGGATGTAGATCCACGAGACCATGGAATGCATTGAGCAAGTGCCCCGCCATCCAAAACATGCTGTTGCCCATCATTGGGGATATTGGCTGGGACATCGGATCCAAGAAGATCCCAGATGGCATCAGCAAAGACTGGCTTGTGTGCTTCTCGGAGCTGAAGAGAGGAATCAATGAGGGCTGGTGGATAGCTGCACAGTTCATATTTGAAGGCTGACTCCAGTTCTTCTGCTGTCTGTGCAACAGTGATCAGTCTCTGGAAAAGGAGTTGTGGGTCAACCTGGACTTGCTCTCCATCAATCTTGACAGATGACTTCATGGCGAGGGTGACAACTTGGTCTTTCCTCTTAAATGTGTACAGGGCAGGTGTTTTCCCATCCATATATTTCAATATTTTGGCTCCTACATCATGTGCTGTATCGACGTTGATGGTGGGGTGCGCATGAACTCCAGTGGCAATGTTCCTCAGACGTGGATCACTACTGAACGGATTCCATTCCTGTAAATACTGAAGAGCTGAAAGTGTGTCCTTCCAGTCACGAGATTGTCTTGCCTTGGTCATGTCCTTCTTCTGCTCTCCAGTGTTGTAGTTCACACCTGTGAGCTCCTGCATTGCCTGGTTTATTTCTGCACAGGTAGGCATTGATAGTAGCCATACCAGCCGTTGTTGCTCTGTCATTCCTCGCCCTCGTGTGAGCCCCCCGCTGGTCTTCAAACTTCTCATCAGAACTTGTTCGATGATCAGGTCAGATGAAAGACCTGCCCACAGGCGATCACTTCGTCAAACCACATGGAACCCCTCATCAAAACGTTGTTGGACATTGGGATGTTGAGTTTTGAGGTTGGACATCTGCTGCAGATACACCCTCGCAGATTTGGCATACAGGTTGTGGTCCGAGGCTGCCAGGTAAGGCAGCATTTCCTGGATGGCATGTAGATGTAGTGCCCAGTTCCCAGTGCGCTCTGCCCGGATGTATTTGCGTAGAATGTCTAGCATGTCCATATACTGAACCCAGAGCGCTGAAGTTCTAGAAGATATCTTTGCAGACTCGGCATGCTTCTGAAGGTGGTCTTTGATTCATTTCAAGACGTCAGACTTGCATACTCGGCATGCTTCTGAAGGTGGTCTTTGATTCATTTCAAGACGTCAGACTTGCATACTTCTTCCACAGACTGGGGTTGGCAGAAGTGTGACGAGGGTTTTGTGCCACTTCAGACATCAATAGCTCCAGCTCCTGAAAAGATGTTACGTGTCATTAGGTGCAAATGCCAGGCTAAATGTAGCACCATGAGATGCATATGCAAGAAGCACAACATTGAGTGCACTCCAGCTTGTGGAAACTGCAGGGGCTCTGGCTGCACAAACACTCCATGTGACAATGATGAGGATGAGGACGACATTGTCGAGTTCTAACTTTAATACGCTTGATTTTTCTCAACATGTATAGTAAGTTTATAATGGTAGTTTCTGAGTATAATGCAAATTTTCATTTTCATTTCGAAGCCATCGTCAGGCAGATGTGATTGCCCCGAGTAGAGTTGTGAATTTTATCATGTTTCAATGATTTACATAATTATATTGTATTGCCATAGACTTGATTTCATCTTGTGTCTTCAATGTTTCTTTTTTTTGTCCAGGAGCCAAAATCAGTATCAGGTAAATTTTTTTTTTTGGGGACAAAAAAATTGACATTTTTGGACAAAAAAGCTATAATTTTTTATTTTACCCTCAATACATTTGACTTTTTTAGAATTATTCTTCTATATCAATATACTGACAATAGCTAGAAATAATTAGAATGCAGAAAAACATATATTTACATATTAAAATTTCAATCTTTACAATTTTCTCATTTTCCCCGAAGCCGCGTGGCGGCCATATTGGATTTCCATGATTTCGGGACTTTCCCCCGGGAGGATCCCTTAGGACTTTTTTCTGTCACTGAGGACATATCCAGGAATCAAAATCTGTTGAGTTTGCTTTTTTTGCAATTTGTGGGAGGTTGACCAAATATTTCTGCAAAAATGCCTGTACTACTTCCGATGTGTCATTGCTCCACCATCAACCAGAAGACATCACCTCCCATTTTGAACGAGCCAAGCAGAAATTAGACCCTTGTCGTCCTCTGTACCCACATGAACCAGCCAAAAAGAGCCTCAAATTAAGGAGCAGTTTCCTCCAAGATGTCCAGCCCCTGAAAGGAAACATCCCCACTCAAAGGATAGAGACCTGGTCCAGACAACTCGAAGCTCGAACCCACAAGTTATCTTTCAACCCTAAATAATCCCTGCCACCAAGAGCGAGTGAGCCATGGCCAATCTAGCTATGTCTTAATCGCCTTAGGGTGGGAGTTGGAAGATGTAAGGCCTTAATGCAGATGTGGGGTTATGACACAAAGAACAATGATTGATGTGACTGTGGAGAAGCCCCCAAACAATGGAGTACCTCCTTGCCTACCCTTAATGGAGCACTCAATGGAGCACTTTGTTAACAATGGAGCACAGCCAGAGCCATGCAGATCAGATTTCCTGGAAGCTTTCAATCCACACTCCAGAGCCTGTGTCTTGCAGTTGCTGATGAAGATGGAGCGATACAAGAAAAAGTGCAATATCTGCTTAATTATGCAACAATTAAGTCAGCCATACTCGACCACAATGATTTTCTTGGTGTAAGTCAAGAAGACTACAGGAGACAACAGTTCTTCGGTCCTCACAGACCTGAGATTTATGGGATGTGGGTGAAGCAATGGCTGATGATCACAAGACAAGCCTCGTATTGCCTTAAGGCAAATTTGCTTACATTGTAAACGAAAAACGAACAATAATTATCGTATACAGTATGATAAATTTATTTTGCATACTTTTCTGAAGTATTACACGATTCAACTCGAAGCG
>NC_140968.1:84713814-84716314 GCF_056783735.1 Eptatretus burgeri
TGTTCACTGCCATCACATATCACCCCCATCCAAAACCATGATCTTTTCTATGCCTGCAGCCATGTCCCCCTTTGTGCACCCCCTGCATTCTTTCCTACCCCTCAATCTTACCCATGCATATCTTGACGTCAATCTCCATTTATTTCCTTCCTCGGCCTTCCTGTTGACATTTCCCCCTTCTCTTTCTGTTGTTCCTTTTGTTATGTGGCATCCTGATCCATTCTGTGTTCTACCTCTTCCATGAGCCTTGACAGTAAACAAAAGAAAAAAATAAAAGACTGTGAGAATCCAATGACAACTCGTACAGCAGGTGGTCATATTTTGCATGTCCCACTTGCATATAATATATGAAATTAAAGCAGCTGTTGTACTTCAGTTTTTATTGTGGCCTCTGAGTCACAGAAAGACAACCATTATATATATATATATATATATATATATATATATATATATATATATATATATATATATATATATATATATATATATATATATATATATATATATATATATGTATATATATATATATATGTATATATATATATGTATATATATATATATGTATATATATATATATATATATATATATATATATATATATATATATATATATATATGTATATATATATGTATATATATATATATATATATATATATATATATATATATATATATATATATATATATATATATAAATATATATATATATATATATATATATATATATATATATATATATATATATATATATATATATATATATATATATATATATATATATATATATATATATATATATATATATATATATACATATATTAACTCTACACAGCAGGTAATGGCACAAGCTCACTTTTCACAGAATCTTTCTGGGTAATTGGGGAAAAAAACTCCTACGTGCAAGACTGATTATTAATTGACAAACATGAAACAACATTTCTTGACTTGAAAGGGTAATTTTCATATGAAGCATGAAAAACAACGTGTTATATTTCCCATGAAGCATAAAACAACGTGTTATATTTCCCATGAAGCATAAAACAACGTGTTATATTTCCCATGAAGCATAAAACAACGTGTTGTATTTCCCATGAAGCTTTCAATGTTAAAAACAAAACAAATTGTCATTCAGAATTCTGTTTGGTTTAAGGTGCTTGATGGAATCCTGATTGCTTCATTCAATTATCTCTGCTTCCTCCTTATTCAAACCTTTTTTGTGCAGGAATATTAGCTTCAAATTGGTGGTCAACAACAATAATCTAAACTAGAACTGCGAGCAGTGATGATAGGCTTCCAGACAGGTGTTTTTGATACAGCTTAAAGTTCCCCTGACATGCCAAAGTACATAAATTTCATTTATATATGTCCGAAGGAATTTTTCATCGTGATTTCAGATCTGACGATGTTTTTTCACAAAACTCATTCTGTAAAATGTAAAATTAAAAAAAACAAACTTCTTTGGGAACGCCCCTAAAAATTCTCCTGAAAGGGGCGAAACCCACATGACGTCACGTACAGTATGTCAAAGGCTGCACGGAAATTACTCGGGTTGGTGGTCTACATGATTCTATTGGTTTTCTGTGTGTTTCCACATTTGATTGGTCGACTCAATCGCTTCGTTCATTTCTGTTTTAAAAAAATCGAACATTTGGTTTTGAATAATGGATGACATGGACTTTCATTTGTCTGGTAACGACAGTGAATGTGAGAGAAATTAAGGATTTTGGTCTGAATCACATGGAGAATTGTGGGATAACGTAGTCGCGGGAGGTGAAGTTCAGGCAGCTTTAAATGAAGTACGGCCTTATGAGTTCGAGCCCGAAGCAGGACAAGCAGAGAAAAATGGCGATGAAATTCCCGGAGTTCATCGAAGGTAGACTCGGAAATAACAACTGGTCGATATCAGAAATATTTTAGTGAAGTGACGTGATCAGCGCAGCGGACTTGTTGCTCCGCGGCGAATGAATCGCAAGCAAGGCCAGCGCATGTCATCGGCCGTATCTCTCTGCGCATAAAACGAAGCAATCTCACTGTCTGGATATGATGAAAACTTGTGTGCAGAACACACCTTGTGACACAATTGTCGAGTAGTCCGATAACTCTGACATTCTGTTGCATTTTTATTTATTTTATTCCTACTGTCGTCATGTAGCGCTGGTAGAAAACAATGAAAAAAGAGAATAATACATAAAAGCTACAGCACGTCAGATTTATCGGCCGAGTCGGATGGACGATGAATTTATCGGACTAGTCGGACGGACGACGGATTTATCGGACTAGTCGGACGGATGACGGATTTATCAGACTAGTCGGACGGACGACGGATTTATCGGCCTAGTCGGACGGATGACGGATTTATCGGACTAGTCTCGACCAGTGTTTCTCAACCGGGGTTCCCCGGAACCCGAGGGTCCCGCAAGAGGTCGCTCGGGGTTCCGCGAGAAACAGTAATAAATAGGCTAATGTATTTTTGAGTAGTTTTTGTTTGATTTAATATTCG
>NC_140968.1:84721314-84853814 GCF_056783735.1 Eptatretus burgeri
CATCCCCACCCACAAAACCCACATGACTCCCCCACCCCATCGGCCTTACATGTGACACCTGCATTTCTAACACTTCGCCGACCATGACCTTCGCTGTTACCACACCATGCCCAATAAAAAAAACAATGTGTGCACCATACATTTCACTTCTTCACTTAAAACAACTCACACAGCACTTCTCACCCGATCCACGCACCAGCCATTGGACAGCCACTCGTGCCCGCTTTGTTACCAATTACCCACTGTCCCGATTGTCACTCTAAAACCCAGCAGAACTTACAAACCCATGCCAATTTTCCCACAATTCATTTTTTTCCACTAAAGGAGGGACTTCGCCACAATCTCACCAGCCGTGCATGGCCCTATATGCTCAGCCCGATCTAGTCTCCCCGACCCCCGACAGTGATCTCCGGATCCGACCTATGAAAGGGCATCTCGGATAGACCTGGCGGTTCAGCAGGAGGATTCACCCTCTCCGAGTCTAAAAGTCTATTGGAGGGTCCCTCCATCGCCGGGTACCGGCAATATCGTTGCATGTGTCCTCTTCGCCCGCACCGGAAACAACTCCCCATAAAGGCCCCCGTGAGTATCGGTGTAATGTCTCTTCCGGTTCCGCACCCCCTCGGCCATAATTGAATTTCTCTATTGGCTGGGTTGGACCCCGCCGCTTTGGCGCACCAACGACCGAATTACCCCTTATCAAACTTAACAGTTTCTGGCAAATTTCCTGAAACATTTGGGTCATGCCAATTTCTCCCAGCCCCCCTCCCTGATCCTGGATCTCCGCCTGTCGGATCGTCACCGATGGCCTCTCTGGAACCTGACCCGGCCGACTCTACGAGGCCAGCCTGGCCGCGCACTCGGCCGCTCGGTGAACGGTGGGTGGATCCTGTAACTCCACTAGCGCTCGGACCTCAGGGTCAGGAAGAGCAGCTAAAAATTTCTCTAGTGCCAGTCTGTCCCATGCCTCCACTGTAAGGTCCCGATACGCGATCCTGACTGATTGGTAAATGTCCTGTGCCAGCTCCTGCACTGTCTCACCCAGCTTTAATCTGCGGTGCTGGAGCTGGGCCCGCACAAGATCACAGTTTGCCGCGAACCCAAACCGACGGCTCAACGCCTCGCAAATGTGGGAGCTGGTCAACATCCCCTCCGCGATCACGTTTAACACATCTGCGGCTGGTCCCCACAACGTTGCCACCAAATTCCCTGTACGTTCCTGCTCATTCCACCCGTTTAGTCAGGAAATGCACTCAAATTGCGTCAGAAAAGCTTCAACGCTCCCTGACCCGTCGAAATTTACCAGGGGGATCACTTTTACGGTGGCCCGCTTCTCAGTTTCTCCCTTGTCCGAATCCAGCCCAGGGATCAAACACCCTTGTGGCTGCGTATCCAATTTCGGAGCCCACTGTGGCCAAAGATGTTTTGTGGTGAGGGTCTCATGGGTCAATTTTGCCTCCTGTTCCAAACGTTGAATGGACCGATTCACCTCTTCCCGCAGGATCTTCTGGGCCCACACAACCTCCTCCAAGGCTCCGTCGCGAGTTTGTAGCTGCTCCTCAACCAACCCGGACACTCTACTTACAAAAGACGGCTCTACCAGGCCTTTATCCAAGACTTCATCTTGGCTCATAATTTTATCTTGTTTGTCCAAACGAGCCTCCAATCCTTTTACCTCCTCCGCCAAATTCATCCCTTGCTTCCTCAGCTCTCCCCACTCTTCAACTTGCAGCTGCATACGAGCATCCACACAGGCACGATGACGTTCCAGGCTTTCATCCACTTTATCAACCCGAATGTTCATTGCATCAATTTTATCTACCAATTTTTTCCGTATATTTTCCCCCTCCAATGTAATTTCTACCTTTGTTTCCTCCAATCTATCCTCGAATTTACTTTGTATTTCTCCCAATTTAACATCCACACACTCCTGCATCTCAGTTTTCATTTTCTCCATCTTTTCCCCCAATTCATCCCTCATTAAATCAATCCGTGCACCCAACTGTACCCCCATTACCCCCAATTGATCTGTCATTTCTGCCCTCTGTGTCGTCATTTCTGCCCTCTGTGCCATGAATTGATTTGCTATCTGTGCCGTCATGTCCCCTATTAAACGTTCCAACATTGTCTGGATCGACATCGCGCCGGTTTCCGGCGCTGCCGGCCCCGTTACGGGCAATGAAGCACGGTCCACGCTCGGAATGGGGAAGGTTCCAACCCTAACCCCGTCTCTCCCCTCTTCCCCGACTCGCTGCCAGACACGTGGCCTTCCTCCTCAATCATCTGCACATCTGCCATGATGCAGAAGTCCCGTTTGCCGCCAATTAATTTAAATTTGAAAAATCCCGCCAAAATTTTCCCGCGCTCGCGCGCTTTTCTGTAGTAATTTTAGATTCCAATTCGTGGCGAGATTTTAATCCTGGTATATAATTTAGAGGGGTTCGAATATCCAACACCCTGACACCAATGTGACGTCCACGGGACTTGAACAGTCCCGCCAACGTAGAATGAGCCGAAACGATGGAGGCGGTTTATTTATTTATAACCAAAACATGGCGGTTCTAATCGCTCTACCGCAAACGGGACGAGGAAGGTGGCACGAGTCACTTTTCACTGAGTTGATGATGTTTATTCGTTTTTATTATTACCAGAAATAACAAGACTCGGCAAGAAGAGGGATCCGGGGCGATTCGACGGGATGGTGTGGGATCGGGCGTGGGGAAAAACACAGACAATTCCAATGAATATAGAGATCTCAAACCTTCTAAGGCACCAAGCACACACACACACACACACACACACACACACACACACACACACACACACACACACACACACACACACACACACACACACACACACACACACACACAAAAAACGTAGCTATTTCTGGTGGTCAGGCTGGACCGTGGTGTGGACGCAACTGTCCCTGGATCGGCGTCGGACGAGCCGGCCTTGCTCTCGTCAGGGGGGCAGGAGAAACCGCGGTGCTGTCGACCTCCTGGTCCTGGCCCAAGTCCGCCCACAGCCGCCAGGGAACCAGCTCCGACGCCAAGCCGCGAGCAGGAGAGGGAGGCAGGTCCGCCCGCCGCCCGACCCCGCACTCAGAGTCAGCAGAACCCCAGAGCTAACCGAAGCGAGGCACGAGGCTCGGCAAGGCTCCCAGACACGATCAAGAACACGATCGATTCAGCACAACAACCAGGACGCTCTCTGCCGCCACAGCTTCCACACCAAAAAAAAAACCACGATCTTTTGGTTGTAATCTTCTTCCTCTTCCTTTTCGACCCCGAACAGAACCTTTTTGTCCTTCGTCCTCGTCACTCCCAATCGAGCCGTTTATTGGCCCACCGCCATCGCCTTCCGCCAATCGTGATCACGGGGCGGAGCCATCCGCTGCACTGTCCTGTGACGTCACGGCCAGTCTTCAGAGAATACCAAAAGGGGTTTACGCAGACACACTTACCCTATCCCGTGTCCCTATCTAATTACGTGACATTTATCATTTCCCCCCTTGAAGAAATGAACATTTACTAGACAACTTATCACCACTGAATTGCTACTTATTACATCGAGATCCTGGTAAACTCAAACAGCATGGTATACCTAATTAAACATCCTAATTACCCTTTGAATGCATACCCCCCCCCTCAAACGTAACAATATATATATATATATATATATATATATATATATATATATATATATATATATATATATATATATATATATATATATATATATATAATTTATTTTGCATGTCAGGGGACCTTTAAGTTATATTTAGACTTCAATTCTGCGTTTTATTTTCATAAATTTTCGTATCGATCATTAAATCAAATGCTTAAAATTTCCTACCAATCGGTTAAGCAATTTCAGAGAAGAGGATTTTAAAAGTTTTTCCTTCAACCCAATATCGCTGCCAAATCACATGAGTGATGATGCCATTGTTGTCAACAAATTTTCCCCATGGGAAGTCAATCATATCTGCAATTTTCATATCGATTGGTTATGCGGTCTTGAAGCAGATTTTTAAAGGTTTTTTTTTTTTCAATTCAATATGGCTGCCAAACCACATGGCTGATGATGTCATCCTTTTAAACACTTTTTCCAAATGGGGATGTGATCATATCTTTAAAGTTTCTCATCAATCAGTCCAGAGGTTTCAGAGAAGGAGGTTTTAAAAGTTTTTCCTTCAATCAAATTTGGCTGCCAAAACCAAAAGACTGATGTCATAATTTTCAAGAAATTTACCTCATGGGTAGTCGATCATTCCTTTAAAGTTTTATGTCGATCTATTCAGCTGTTTAAAAGAAGAAGACTTTTAAAGGTTTTCTTTTTTCAATCAAATATAGCTGCCAAACCACGGGACTGTTGATGTTATCATTTTCAATACATTTTCCAGATGGATAGGTGATCATATATTTCAAGTTTCCTATCGATCGGACAAGCGGTTTTAGAGATCATTTCTTAAAATCTTGTTTTGAAATCCAATGTGGTCACCAAACCACATGGCTGATCACATTTTTTGACAAACTTATATCCTCATGGGTAGTCCATCATATGCTTAAAATTTTGATTCAATCCATTCAGCGCTTTCAGAAAAGATGTTTAAAGTTTTTCCTTCAATCCAATATGGCTGCCAAACCACATGACCGATGATATTTTTCTTTCAAACTTGTATCCCCATGTGTAGTGGAACATATGTTTAAAATTTTGCATCAGTCCATTCAGTGCTTTCAGAGAAGTAAAAATTTATTTAAAAATTTTTATGTTGTTAAATTCAATATGGCGGTTGAAAAAGGTCAAGGTTCAAAAAACTAAATTTGTAAAGCACTAGTTCACATAGGTATCTATAACCAGTAAAAAAATTCAGAAAGCTGCAGCCTGCCTGTAATGGTTTTGTCAGAATCGTCTCCAAAATATTTGCCTGGAACATTTAAAAATAAGTTTAAAAAGAAAGTTATAAAATGTCATAGCCTCTGTTGTTTTAGTAGTTTTGTTGTGCGGAGTTAAATGGCTAGCCCAGATTTATGTACAACCAAATGGCCACAAGTCTACCAGTCGGCCATCTTTGATAAGATTACAAAATAAAGTGAGGGGCACATGTATACCATCATGGACTGTGCTTCTGCCACGTTTGAACAAAATCGGACCATACATGTCTGAGAAATGGTTGGGGACACATTTAAGTAACAAAATGGCCACCAGTCAGCCATCTTGGATCTGATCTCGAAAAAAATGACGTGCATATGTAAGCCATCATTCTTTATCTGTTTACCAAGTTTGAACAACATCGATAAATGCATGTCTGAGAAATGGTTGAGGATGTGTTCAATATCGGGTTTTGCAAAACTAAAATGGCCACCAGTCGTCCATCTTGGATCTGATCTTGGAAACAATGACGTGCATATGTAAGCAGTCATTCATTATCTGTGCGTTAAGTTTAAACACCAGTGGTAAATGCATGTCCGAGAAATGGTTGAGGATGTGTTCGACACCGGGGTTTTTTTTGGTTACAACTGAAATTCCCGCCAGTCGGCCATATTATATCTAATGTTGAAAACAAATGACGTGCTTATGTATACCATCATGTGTTGTCCTTATGCCAAGTACGAATATTATTGGTCCACACATGTCTGAGATATGGTTGCGCACACACTCACGGACACGAAAATTGAGACCAAATCCATAAGCCCCTGTTTCAAACAGAGTCCAATGAGGTGTTGTAGAATTTTGTGGTTCACGTTTTAACCGGCTCGGTCAAATGAAAGCCACAATAAATTCACTGTCCACAACGGAAAATACATTACATCAGATAATTTTATTAACATAGTACTATGGAGTCCAAGCCACTGAGATGGTAAACATCTACAATGACTTGCACTAAGCTAAGATTACATTTTCTGGCATTTATATGCTTTTGTGGGAGTGGAGGGGGCTGATGAGCATTAGGCAAAATAACTCCAACTGCAATACGTGTCTACTAGGTGAAAAGCGAATGACATAATCATGGCAAAAGTTGGTGTTATCAACCAGGTCACTTTGTTCCATTGCGAGACATTCCTTTTATCAACATTTAGGTCAAAAGACTCTTGGGTAAAGGGAAGCATAACTGACAGCCAATTCGACTTATAGCATAAATATTAAATTTATAAAGCACCGGCAACAATTATAATTGAGAGCACATTGATATAATTATTTTCTCCCACATAATAATCTTTGCAAGAACAATTGGCTTCCAGTGGAAAACCCACTGAAAGACTACTACTACGACTACTACTAATGATAGGAGGGGAAATAAAACGAGACAAATAGGGGATGGCTTTAAGCTTTTTTACAATTGTGGAGATGGGAGTAGAAACGGTGTTGTATAATACTGGATAAGGATTTCAAGGAAAAGTTGGTGGTGATGGAGAGAGTAGGTGACAGAGTTGTGTGCATGAGTGTAGATGCTGGTGGATAAGCAATCAGTGTGATCAGTACTTATGCCCCTCAGGTTCTATCATTATTATTATTTTTTATACAGAGTCAAGGCTTGTGAAAGAGTACTAGTACTAGGAGACTGAATGGATCAGAGCAGAGCAGGACAAAATAAACAGTTGAGAGATAGGGGAGTGGGGGGGGGGGGAACAGCAGAGTTGAAGGCCGAAAGAGAAAGAGAGAGAGAGAGAGAGACAGACAGACAGACAGACAGACAGACAGACAGACAGACAGACAGACAGACTGACAGACAGACAGACAGACAGACAGACAGACAGACTTGCATAAACAATGTGTGTGGTAAGGAATGAGTCTATTCCTCATTCTCCATGCACTGACCTCACTCCCCAACACCCCCAGGAATACCTCTGGCTACGGCTTCCCCTCCACTCCCACCTCATGTTTATATGTGTACTGTACCGTCCACCGAACAGTGATGACTCCATCTACACCTCACTATCCGAAAACATGGACCATCTTCTATCTTCTCATCCAAACTCTCTCTTCCTCTTATGTGGCGACTTCAATTGTCATCACGCCAGTTGGCGAGGTGTGGGTACCTCTCTCACCTGTCATGGCACCTCAGCAAAAGCTTTCTGCGACTCATTAGGACTGACTCAATCGGTCAACTTCCCGACCCGGATCTCAACCAATGGTACTCCATCTCTTCTGGATCTGATTTTGACAAATTTCCCTGACAATATCTGCTGCTTTTCTTCCACTCCAATCGGTTCTTCTGACCACGTCCTTGTCAAAGTGGACATCTCACTGCCGTCGAGTCTGGCATTTCACTCAAGTCGACTGGCAGGGTCTCCAAGCAGCCATGAAACTTACAGACTGGTCTCCTATCACTACTTTCTCAAACATCAACTCATCCTGGGAATTCTTTCAAAGAAACTTGCTCTCCCTTATGCACAGATTTATCCCCTCTCGTGTTCAGTTGTCCTACCCTTCCTCCCGCCCTTGGTTTACTAAAGCTTGTGGCGAGGCTGTTGTCCTGAAACAACTTGCCTTTGCCTCATGGAAAGCAAACCCAACTGAGGGCAATCTCAGTTCCTTCCACAAAGCTCGGAACAAGTGTGTATCTACCTTCAGGAGAGCTGAAAACATCTTTCTCATCTCAAGTCTGAACTCTCAAACCTCTCTCCCTCCTCAAAATCCTGGAGGCATTTAATCAAATCTGTTTCTGGTGTATGTTCCCCCTCCATCCCCTCCCTTATCTCAAATGGCCGCACTGCTGATACCACACGTGATAAAGCTGAATGTCTAAACTCGGTGTTTGCAGAAAAATCTTGTGCCCTAAACCCATCACTTTCTCTACCCACCTTACCCAGTCGCACCCAACTGTCCCTGGACTCTGTGTCCTTTTCTCCTGACAAGGTGGAGAGCTTGCTTTTAAACCTTGACTCAGATTCTGCAACCGGTCCAGACGGCATCAGCCCACGTGTCCTCAAAGCCTGCTCTTCTGCTCTTGCTCACCCTCTCTCTGTTCTATTCACCCTCTCATTTGCCCAAGGTCATCTGCCATCTGCTTGGAAATCTGCTAACATCACTGCCCTGCATAAAAAAGGTGCAAAAACAGATCCCTGTAACTACAGACCAATCAGCCTTCTCCCAATCATCAGCAAAGTTATGGAATCCATCATCGCTTCAGACATGAAATCCTTCCTCTTCTCCAATGGCTTGATTTCCGATCATCAATTTGGTTTCAGACCAGGTCACTCTACCCTGGATATGCTGCTTCTGCTCTCCCATCAATGGATGGAGGTCCTCAATGCCAGACAGGAAATCCAAGCCGTATCCCTGGACATATAACGTGCTTTTGACACATTCTGGCACCCTGCACTACTCAGCAAACTCTCTTCCCATGGTATTCAAGGCCATCTCCACTCATGGCTCGCAGACTTCCTCTCCTGTCGCAGTCAACATGTGGCCCTAAATGGAGTTCTTTTATCCCCCCTTCCTGTCCAGGCTGGAGTTCCTCAAGGTAGCATTCTGTGCCCTGTTCTTTTTCTGGTTTTCATCAATGATCTCTCAGACTCTCTGGAAAATCCTCTATTTCTCTTTGCCGACGACTCCACCCTCTGCCGTACCATCTGTCATCCCTCAGACCGGCAAGCAGCAGCTTCTTCGCTCACTGCAGATCTGGATAAAATCACAAACTGGTCCAACACGTGGAACATGTCTTTCAATCCAGACAAATCTCACACTCTCACTATGTCTCTTCGAAAGGACCATTTAGAAAACCCCCCCCATCCACTTTCTCAACAATCATCTGGAAGAAGTCTTTTCTTTCAAGCTTCTGGGTCTCACTATCTGCCATGACCTTTCCTGGGAAAGTCACATTTCCAACCTCGCCTCAAAAGCCAGTTGCCTACTGGGAATCCTCCGTCATGCAAAGTCCTTCCTCGGCCCTCTTGAGCTCCTGACCACTTACAATCCTTTTGTCCGTAGCCTGATGGAGTGCTGCTCTCCCCTTTGGGCTGGTGCTCCTGCCTCCCACCTTTCTCGGCTTCACGCTGTCGAAACCACGGCATTTAGGATCATCGGCATCTCCCGCAATGAAGCTGAGTCTTTGGGTCTCTCACTCAATCACTGCAGGTTGGTCGGTGGTCTTTCTGTCTTCTACCGACTCCTCTCCAGCCTTGCCCCCCTACTCTCTCTGCGATTTGTCCCCACCACATTTCCACAGGGCGCTCAAGGTCCGCCAACAACCCCCGTCTGGTAAAACTACCAAAATCACGAATCACTTCTCATCTTCACTCTTTCATTCCTCTTTTTTTCCCGCCTTTGGAATAAACTTCCTCACTCTATTCTTTCCCATTCTTCCCTCCAGGCTTTCAAAACAGCTGTTCACCACCACCTCTTATCATCCCCCATCCAAATCCTCGATCTTTTCTACCCCCGATAATCCACACAAGCCCACTTCCTTCAATTCCCCTGCTTTCCTTCCTGAAAGTCCCTGTAATGTCCATCTTCTCTCCGCCATGTTCCCCGTCCCATCCCCATCCCTCTCCCTTCCACAGTTCACCTAATGTGTCTGTTCCCCACTGTTTTGTCCCTTCGACTCCCTACCCTCTTGTCTCATGCCCCCTTGCTTTGAGTTGTGTGTTAGCTCTCATACGAGCCTCGATAAGGTATACAAAAAAAAATTCCCCTCTGCATCGATCCTGTATTCCAGATACTCCACCTCTTTGGCTTGGAAAAGACATTTTTCCTTGCGAACAGTCTGTATTTGAAAGTTTCTGGAGCACTATGTCCACAATTTTCACATGGTCGGCCTCAGTCTCCCCCAAAATTAAGATGTCATTAATAAGGAGACTGACATGGGGAATAACCTGCAGAAGGGTGTCCATGCTTCGCTGGAAAATGGAGGGTGATGAGGAAATCCCCAATGGGAGGTGGGTATATCTGAAAAGGCCATGGTGAGTATTTATGGTTGTGCAATCCTTTGAACAATCTGTTCAGGAAAGATGAGGAGATTGGGACCATACTTTGTGCAAAGCATTGGTGCTGCTTAAGCAGTTTCCTTGGCTATTGGGCACAATCCTGGATGGGTCACCACTCTGACACAGTATACCAGCAAGCTGGCACTCATTTTGCCCTCCCCGAAAGGATGACAGGCTGAGATAACCCCACCTGGTATTAATTCAACAGCTGAGTGGGATTTGAACTCAGGACCATAGGATCCAAAGCCCACCACCCTAACCATTAAGCCAACACCAGGCATATCCTTTGAAGCCTCATCCAAAGGTAATTGCAAGTATGCACTGCTGAGATCAAGCTTCCTGAAAGTCTGTCCTCCATTTCAGGTGGCCTTCGAGTCCTCAATCCGAGGAATCGGATAGCTGTCAAGTTTTGCCGCTTGATCTACAGTAAGCTTATAATCACCACATATGCAAACTTGGCCATCACTTTTTAAGACAGGCACTATTGGGTTCCGCCCAGTCTCAGAACTCTACGGGTTGTATAATTCCCTCCTTCTGGAGGTGCCCAAGCTCTAGCTCGACCTTCCCCTTCATGACATAGGGCACTGACCATGGTTTGAAAAACTTTGGCCTAGCCAATGAGTCCACATGGATTTTAGCAGTCATGTTCTTCACTCTGCCAAGTCCACTCCGACAAACTTCTGGGTATTGTTCCACTACAGGTTCGTACAATGTCAATGCTCCAATTAAATGTGACAAATCTCAGCCCATTTCAGCTTGAACAGCTTCAGCCAGTCACACCCTACAAGGCTTGGGCTGACACCGTTCACGATCATTACAGGTACGGTGGATTTCTGGCCATCATATTGTACATCAACAGCAATCGATCCAACCACCTTGATCTATTCACCTGTGTAAGTGCATAAAACAGCACAGGATTTGTGCACTGCACCGTTTCTGCTTCCTAAATCGCATACTGGACCTATTTTTACTTCTACAAGCCTTGGCAATATGCCTGACATGGTGGCAGAAATTGCACTCTGTGTCCTTAAGCCCGCATTCGTCAGGTGCATGGGATGAAGTAGAACATCAGAAATAGGCTGCAAAATTTATATTTGAACTACGACCCCTGTCCTCGTTTTGAGGGCCACAGTTACCTTGGTTGCCAGTACTGGTCACACTCCAGGACTGCTTGTACTGTTGATTATAGACCCAAACTTTATGTACTTTCTCTTCCTTCCCTTGTGGAAAAACAGAGGCATTCATTGCTTGAATACCTGTTGCATTTTTAGCAACAACTTCCATCCCATGAGCTATTTCTGTGGCTTTTTTTTAAATCCAAACGCTTCTCTGACAACAACCTACGTTGAATGCGCTCATCTTGGAGACCGCCCACAAGTCTATCCCTGAGCATTTCCTCCAATGTCACCCCAAATTCACAGTCCTCCGATGTGTGCCTCAAATCAGCAAGATGTCCTGTAATCGATTGGCCAGGTCTTCGAAACAGAGTTTAACTTGAACCTTTGCGCAATCGGAGATGGTTTGAGACGAAGTTGTTCTTGAATGAGCGCACAGAGTTCGTTGAAGGTATAATCAGAAGGTTTCCTCGGTGACACCAGACTACGCATGAGACCATACATTTTAGATCCACAAACACTGAGTAATATAGCTCGCTGTTTGTCTGTATCTCCAATGTCATTAGCGATGAAGTGTTGGGCCAGTCGCTCTGTGTATTGCACCCAGTCTTCAACATCCGTGTCAAATTCATTTATCTTGCTGAAAGACACCATGATTCACACCGGAAATGAATTCACAGAAAATTCATACACTTGCCGTTTTACCCTCATCGCCAAATGTAATATATCACTCAGAGACCTTCCAGGCAAGGAGTTTAATTCAGACACACCGAGCCACCGATGACGATAGGGTGCAGATGCTACAGATGCCATGGCAAAATAATTCAGCCATTTCCAGCTGTGATCTAATCAGGTTGAGATCGTGTCATGAGGAATAGATATCTGTCATATGAAAACTAAATATTCAACATTTTAAAAAAAATACTGCTTACACAAAAGTACAGGGACTGATGATCGGTCGGTTAGTCGGTCGGACAGAGCTCATTTTATCGTCTTCGTTTCCAACTTTGTTTGAGGCACGAGGTATAATTAAAAATTGAACACCTTTCAACACTCTTTGAAGCCTTGAACAAGATGGACATAGGTATGTTATCAGAACATTTAAAGTTGGCTGCTCACAAGTGACCACAGCCAGAAACATCGGTGTCATAAGAAGAAGACTGTGGAGTAACGGAACAGGTATTGTGGCAAAAAATCATTTTCTGAATTAACGAGAACAATTTGTAGTTTTAATGGTAGATTTAATGTCAACTGAAATGTCAGACAGGGTTGTGTGTCCAAGGACAATTCAATTGCAGCTTTTTCTATATAAAAAACATCAACATCACTGTTCTTGAAATCCATGTTTCCAATCTGACCAATTTCAAATTCTTCTACATATGTGAAGTGAAATCAAATCATAAACAAGAATATCAAGAATGTAGGTGCTATATAAATTGACAGGTGGGCTCAGGTAATGTTTTCATGATGTCTTCCTTGAAGTTCAGAGATGTTGGAATAGGGTCTTTGCAGCAGTTTAAGCAGAATAATGACCAGTTTATTCACTCTTTCATATTGGAAATAAGCATATTTAGGAAATTAATAGATTGGGGATAAAGTGCTGAGCAAGTGGTCATCACCTCATTGAGGAGCTTGTAGAAGGGCAGAGGAGAGATCAGTATACTTTTATAAAAACTACAAGGATATTTGGAGATTAAGGAAAGGCAACCCAATTTATCTAATAAATAAAGATGAGTTTGTGTCTGTGGTTGTGTCTGTCTCTCTGTGGGTCATAAGCGCCGCCCATTATACAGGCCACGCCCTCCAGCCGTCCAGAAAGTGCATATAAAAATAAATAAATAAAGTCCCTCAAGGGGTGGGGTGGGAGGAGGCAGGAGAAGGGGTGGGTTGGGAAGAGGGACCCGGCGTTGCCCAGCAAAACTGCGAATCATGAGAAATGTACTGAGATTGGAACAACAAACAGGCCAAGCCACATATGTTTTATTGGATTTATATTAAAATAGCTGTAATCCTATTAGCTGTACTTACATCAACCTGAAACAAGGAAAAATTAATCCGCATTATGCATTTTGTTTGCCAAAAGCATAATTCATGGTATTACTCTCCATAAAATGCTCTTCAAATAAGTTTGTTTAATATTATATGGATAAATAGATGGAAATGTCAAGGTGCCAGATCTAGGCTAGGTGGGTGAGAGGGTGCAGGCCACCAAATTTTGTGATGGCATCACATGTTCTCAGCCTCATGTTGAGATGTGATTTGCGTGTTAAAGCAGGACTTCTGCAATGCCACTGTTGCTGTGGTGGATAATCCTAATATATCTCTTTAGTGTCTGAATGACATGTTCTGAGTTTCGTGCTCTTCCCAAGTCAACTTTGAATGTCCACCAGAAAACAATCACCATGGCTTTTTTTAATTTTCATTTTGTATCGATAGTTGAGGTTCATGGAAGAGATAGTATTTGTATACTGAACAGATCAGGATGCAACGGGACATAAGGAACAGTGGAGAGAGGGGGGGAAACAACAACATCAGTTGAAGGTAAGATAGCGGGTGATGGGGGAACCATGTCTGCCATGCAGAAACCAGGGGGGCGGGGGTGGGGGGAGGGATGACAAAGCATGGAAAGAGCAGAGGGTGCAAGATTGGAAAGGAGGCAGAAGAAGAAAGACACCACTGACCTGCCGGCGATGGCGTAGTGATATATCCATAGACTCAGCCTTATCTCAGGAGATTCCAATAATCTTGAAGGCCTTGATTTCCATGCCATCAAGCTGAGCAAAATATGAGGCAGGTAAGCCAGCCCATAGGGGAGAACAGTACTCCACCAAGGTGTGGATGAAGGCCTTGTAGGTGGAAAGGAGTTTAGGTGTGCCAAGGAGGGACTTTGTGCGATAAAGGATGCCCAATCGGCAGCTGGCTTTGGAGACCAACTTTGAAATGTGGTATGCTCAAGAAAGATCATGGCTGATGGTGAGACAAACAAATTTGATTGGCTGAACTTCCTCAAGAGGTCAGGTCAGGCCAGGTATGGGAGCATATGCTGGAGCAGCGCATTGCTGCTTTCTCTTTCCGCTGGTACTCCAGGGGCCTCCGTCTGACTATCCCCCAAGCAGATGCTCGCTCAACCTGCTGCAACCACAAGGCACGTGGTTGGCCCGTTGGCTTCCCCTACTCACGAGGCTCCCTCGCTGAGAGAATCTGATGAGCAGGATCAGCTTCAGGAAAACGAGCCTCAAGTCCATACAGCCACAGCTGGAACTCATGGACTAACAAATCTCATCTGAGTCTTTCTCAGAAAGCACTTGTTAAATGCAAAGTCCAACCATCAATAACCAAGGCGTCTCCAAAGAGAACTGCTGGCTAAGGAGTTAAGACTTTGTCTCAAATCATTGGTCAGAGTCTAGGTCTCACATATGTAGAGCAAAACTGGAAGCATCAAGGATTTAAAGACTCAGACTTTTGTCCACCTGCATAGGTTCCAACAACACCACACCCCATGAGTGAATGAATGACTCCCCAGGCCCAACCTCGACATCTGACTTCTAACTCACAACATATGGAGGAAGACATGAATGTCACTGCCAATGGAAGTGAATCTCTCTGTGACCTCAACACCCTCACAACAAACAGATACAGACAGGATAGCAGTATCCAATATGTCATTAAAAGTCTGGATCTTAGTCTTGACACAGGAGACTCATAATCCCAGTGGCTCTGACTTCTCATTCAGCACAGTTAGGACCGCCATAAGGATATCTGAAGTCTCTGCATAGATGATTGCATCATCGACAAAATCAAGCACTCACCTGAAAGGGATTGCCTCAAGTGCACCCAAGGAGACCACTGTCTTGTGGATGACACCCCAGCACCACCATGATGTACACCAGCACAACCTGACCGAGCAGTGTTGCCCCATGGTTTCCCCCCTAGAATCAGAGGCTCGGGGTAATGAAAGCTTTCCCCCAGTTCAGTCATCTAATGAGCTGCCCTGTGAAGGAGCAGCTGCACAGGAGGTACTCCCATGGAGCAGAATCATCAAAGTTTGATTCCTGTTTTTCGTATTTGTTGCGGAATGTAGTGTAACTGTTTTACATTGCCAGAGTGCAAATCCTGCCACCAACCTCATAGGAACGGCTAACCCAACTACAGGAAGATATCTGTGGACACTGTTTGTCATGCCAGGTATGGATGGCCGTTGGCTCACTAGGAGCTCCTCCGCCCTTTGACAGGTTTTGTTTTTAGTCCTTCTTGGTGTCCATATTGATACACCCTCCTCACGAGGAAGCCTGTTGGGGGAGTTGGTTTAGTTGCCAACAACCCAACCATGGAACAGCTAGTACAGGTTCACATGGTACCTGTAACAAGTCACAGATGTGATCTGACCTGACCTGACCTGACATGAAGATTAAGTAATAATCCTATACAAAAGGATTATTATACTGTTTATTACTTACGAAATCTAAAGATTTCGTAAGTATATTGTTCGCTTCCGTCCTCTGTTTGTGTGTTTGAAACTTACGAAATCTAAAGATTTCGTAAGTATATTGATGACTTCCGTTTCTGTTTGTGTGTTTGTGTTTGTTTGTAGGCACGATAACTCGAGAACGGAAGAAGCTACCAATGTCAAATTACACCACGTGATTCAGGAGGGTCATAGCTAGCGCTGATTAGATTTTGGTCATAATCGGTCGAAGGTCAAGGTCACAGTGAGGTCAAACATCCAAAACATGATAACTCGAGAAAAGTTACCACAGGTATTGTTGACGGAGCGTGAGTTTGGAAGATTGAGGTAAGTTCGGCAGAATTTGTGTGTCAATTCGTCGAGTTACGGCTGTTTTAAAAATTTCAGTGTTAGCGCCCATGGCACAGAATGGCTTGCCTAGTTGTAGGCCACGTTGTTTTCGATACAGATGGTGTTTAAAAGTCATTTTTCATCCCAATAAAGCTTATCGTCGCATGCCTGACTCGCGAAGCTGTCGGATGGTGTAAAGATTGTTTGTGGATGGCCAAATATTACGCAGGGTTCGCACGCCTCCTGGAAAGTCCTTAAAACTCCTGGAATTCAATTCCTATCCTGGAATGTCCTGGAATATGCTTAAAAATCAAATTGAACTCCTGAAAACTCCTTTAAAAATTATATTTTGGATTTCTGACGATCACCTTGTCAACGTCTCGAAGAATAAAAGAACCCAATAATAAAATAAGTATTATGCGTCTTTTTAGAGTCTATGACACTATAATGTGCTTATTAAAAAAAAAACAAAAAAAAATTTAAATTCTTCAATTTTAATGTATTTCCTACAAACACGAACCGTTTTTTGTAATTACGTAAATATTGGTATTCCCGCCAGTAAACTGGCGGCTCTTCCATGCTCGTAGTACTTATACAGCGCCTCGGCATTTTTTGGTGTCGGCTCGCATCACCATCGAGGAGTGCCGTGGGCATGCGCATAAAACTGTGAGCACAGGCTCCGCCCCTTGTGCAAGTTTAATCTCGCGGGAAGTTGACTCCTTGTGTTGTTCTATTTCCTAAATCATGGCGGCGTCGGATCTCATCGTTCTGATGGTGATGTTACCTGATGGTGAAAAAAAGTAAAACGATAAAAAAAGTTAACGAACATTATCGGACTAAAAAAATCGAGTTAGCGGAAGTTAACTGGTCCAATAACGATAAAAAAATGTTAACTTCGATAATTATCTGTTATCGCTTTTGTGCCCAACACTGTTGTTTACACACTTCAGCGATCGTGAACTATGCCCCCCGGGAGTGCATATTCAAGGAGTGCTGGCTCAAACATCCGGAATACGTATCTTGGTTGGAGTGCGGCACAGGTAAATACAGTGCAAAGTGTAGTATTTGCCTGAAGATTTTCGACATTTCCAACATGGGCGAGCCTGCCATTCGGAACCATGGAAAAGGATCAAAACGTAAGCAGTTATTGGAGCAAAAGAAGGCAGCTGGTGGATGCACCATTCGAGATTTCTTCTCTGGATCATCGAAGGCAAATGAAGGGCAGGGGAGCACAGTTGCTCCAACTCCAATGCAACCGAAGCCCTCAACTGCGCCACTAACCTCATTCGTCTGGCCGTACCGATTACCTTACATCGGAAGTATTGTGGACTCTTAAAGTGGTGAACTCCCACAACTCTTTTAATTCATGTACTTGTTCGCGCAGATGTTTCCAGATTCAGAAATTGCGAAACATTTCTCCTGTGGTGAGCGAAAATGTGCATACATGTGCAATTACGGTATTGCACCGCACTTCAAGCATCAACTAACGAAAAAAAATTCTGATGAAGATGGTTATGTTCTTCTCTTCGACGAAAGTCTTAATCAAAATACGAAGAATAAACAAATGGATATACATGCCCGAATCTGGGAAAAGGATCAGGTACTGTAATTAATTATGCGTTAATTATATTATACATGTAATGCAAGTTCCAAAATATGACACTGATCAAAATATGACTTTGACTTCATTAAAAATTGTGCCAAAAACTCCTGGAAAATTGAATTTATTGTCCTGGAAAACTCCTGGAATTTTCTTTTAATGTCAGTGTATGAACCCTGATTACGGGTTTATGACTGATAAAATAATATTAAATAATTCCATAAATTCCTGTGGATAAATGGAGTATTTTTGCTTCGGTCAACGCTACGAGTTCGTTTTAACTTCGATTTTAATTTTATCTTCGGTTTTTGCGATCGCTTTGGACGCTTAAAACTCGGTTGTCGAAATTCTGGTAAAAATCGGATGTTTTGGAGACGTTTTAAGATTGTATAAAAATATTTCACCCGCCGTGTCACGGCTCGTCACATGGCGCAGCGCGCTCGAGCAGACACGTCGTTGAGTCACGTATAGGTTTTGCGTGTGCGCGCTGACGTCATCACACTCGCCCCAGCGTCCTTTCGAGTTGGTGGGGCTGTCGAGTGTGACCTTTACGTTACGTTAATCCGCGGTAACTCAAGAACGAAAGAAGCTACCAATGTCAAATTACACCACGTGATTCAGGAGGGTGATGGCTAGCGCTGATTAGATTTTGGTCAAAAGCAGTCAAAGGTCAAGGTAACAGTGAGGTCAAACATTCCATTTTTGATGGTTTGGTACAGAATCATCGTAGAAACTTCTGGTTTGCGTCGCTACCTTCTCTAGAGACAGCTTTTATAAGACAAGGTCAGAGGTCAAGTTGACGATTTCGTAAGTACCAGTCGATGACTGCTTGTTTGTTTATCTGTCTGTCGATCTTACGATTTTCTCTTCAACTTCACTCGGGACCATAAAACCCATTTCATTATGAAGAACTTTGTCCAAGGAGTTCTGGTTGCATTTTATTTTTTCCATCATGAATTACCTTATATGAGTTTTTATTATTTTAACTTGCTTAACCGTTATTTTTGACAGAATCTGAATCATCGTGAGATGATGGAATCTCATGAGATTGTAAATGAAACTTGTTTTTTAACTTTATTTAATTTTAACATTGTTCTTAACAAACGAAAACAGGAATGTTGCTTCCAACGGGAAGAAAGGGGGGAGAGATTGTGAATTTAACATCTGTTTTTATTTACTTTGAGCATTGTTCTTAACGAACGTGAACGGGAACAATGTAGGAACAGTTCAGGCATGTTTTAATCACTCAGGTATTCACCATCATGCTCCTTTCATTTAAAGTTATAATTTCTGCCGAATTCAATTCACATGTTTAATGTGAACGTGAAAAAGGATGTGATGCACCCTTTTTTGAATTGAATTGCCAGTGGATGGAAATTTTCCATGTTTCACGTGGACAATAAAAAAATAATGAAATTATATAAAATGCCCTCCTCCTCCACCAAAGTCCCTTGTGTATCCTTGTGTAATGTTGTTAAGAATGGGAAGATATTGTGAGAGGAGGACAGAGAATTGGGGGTAGTGGGCAGAGATTTGGGAGAGGGGGTTTGAGGCTTTTTTTGGGGGGGGGGGTTGAAAACAATGTTGGGAATAGGGGGTTGAGGACTTGAAGAAAGAAGGGGAGGGGAGGACAGAGAGTTGGGGAGGGGGCAGAGAGTGGACAGAGAGTTGGAAGGCAGATGTTGAAGATTTGGGGTTGGCATGGGGGTTGAGCACTTCAAGAAGAAAGGGGAATAGAACAGAGTCAGGGTGGTGGAGGGAGAGAGTTTGGAGAGGGGGTTGAGGCTGTGGGGCAGTCGTTGGGTATTTGAGGCCTTGTGGTGTGGGTTGGGGACTAGTATTTGGGGAGGGGGTTGAGGACTTTGTGTTGGGGATGGATTGATGACTTTGGGTGGGGATGAGGTTCGAATATTTGTAGAGGGGAGGGTATTTGAAGACCGGGTGGGTCAGGGTTTGAGGACTTGAGATGAGGGGAGCTTGAGGACTTTGGGTTAAAGACTTAGGGTTGGGGAGGGGGATGTCGAGGACTTGGAGTTGGGTGGAAAGGGGGGGGGTGAGTTGAGGACTTGAAATCACATTTTACAGAATTTCCATGGCTCCCTGCTTGTATAGATCATTATAACAAGAGCGAGAATTGCTTTGCAATACATGTTCCCTATAGATGTGATATTTTCTAAGTCCAAAAAGGGCATGACTCCATGAAAGATTGACGAAACGCCCTGAAATTTGAACTTTTTCTGCAACTTATCATAATAAAGCCATGTACCAACTTTCACTTGAATAAATGTTAAAAGGTATGGGAAATAGTCTGAAAAACCACAGGTGGTACAGACAGACGGAGAGCAAACCTATAGTCCCCTCTGGTGAAACTGAGAGAGGACTAATAAGAATAACAGCCGATACAACAGCGGGAGACATAAAGAGTCACATGAACACTACATCGGGCATTTGGGAAAAGATGTAAATGGAGAGCAGACTATTTCATGGCTCACAAAGTGGTTTAATCAATTTGGGCATTGTTAAAAAAACAAAAAGGCTAACATAAATGTCACCAATCAGTGTTGAAAACATCATTTTATAGTGGTAGAAGTTGCAATGGGAATGATGATCAATATCATGGAACTTTGGTATGTAAGAACAGACAGAGAAATACAATCCATTTCTCCAGACATAATATTGGTGGACGAGACCAATAGGGAGGCAAAGATTATCGACAGTACCAGCTGTCGTGAGAAAGAATGAGAAAAGTTCATGAAGTACCAAGATCTGAGGATATAAATATAAAAAAATTAATGAAAGTCATGGTGGAAGTATGACCAGTGATAATGAGAGTTTTATTGGCAGGGAAGAATATACATTAATTGTAGATTAATAAAATTGGCAAGAGCATCCGGCTAGATATTTGGAAAGTTGCCTTACTTAAAATAGTAAGAACATTTGAAATGTGCTGCAATCCCTAACCATTGGGAGTGGGTTTGAGCTGTATGCCATCACAGACTACCCCTTTGGGGATGTGTGGAAAAAGAATAACAGGTACTATTAACAATATTAACTCCAATCGTTTAATATAAAATCTAAGCTGAGAGATGAGCTCAACAACAGATGGAAACAACTCTACAGACTAAAAGAGGGTCAAACGGGGCCAGGCAGACCAAAACATTCAGACAGTAGCAGGAATAGAAGAAAAAATATGAGGTGCAGTGAGCTAGAGTAGATTAGGTGGGTATTGCAGATAGCATGTTGCACTCTTAATATAAAAGATTGGTAGGAAGAACATAGGCAGTTTCTATATAATTATTTTATTGAGTTGTGAAGAATTTCTCATTGCGAAGTACATAAATGAGACATCAAAATTAGCAGTAAATTAAAGCAATGTGCCACAAATCTTCATCATGATTGTTCATTATCTGGAAAGCATTGATGTACTTGTCTTTCATGAAATGCATGAAACATGTTTTATGACTCGGAGTCACTGTACAAAAAAACATGGTTTCAAAATAAATAGAACTGATGGGTCAAATATTTATCTTTACAATTTTTCCATCCCTTGGAAAAGTGTCATTTGCTGATTTTTATTTTATTTTATTTTTTTTTGGAACATATTTGTCCTGATGTTGGCAATTTTTTCATTTTTGCTGTGTTCCTATCTTCCTCTTTAGTGGAGTTTTTTTTTCCTTCTGAAAGTGAGTGTGAAAACGACTGTCCATGCTCTATCAAATCTATCATTATTATTTTTTCCTCTTGTGGATGGAGAATCAGTGTACATTTGGTGATGTTTAGGGCACAGACATTTTTTGTGTTTGTCTTCCTGGGACATTCAAAGTGTTATATGAGTGAAATACTCAATAATCCAAGACATACCAAAAGTCAAGAAAAATTAAATGTATATTTAATATAAATTATATCTTAATATATTTTTGTACAAATAGTCGAAACATATTTACAAAGAATAAAATGCTGACTGTATCTCGCTCATAAAACATTTTGAATGCCATCATACATTCAATGTGAAAAGTGTATTTTATTCTACTGAGATTTACAGTTCAAGTATCGAACTGAAAGCAGTGATGAAATAAATAAATAACAAGTTCATCACTTCCAAGTGTGACCCATCAAAATCAAGAAAACAATGCCTGCTTTAAAATGTCGATTCTTCTATATAAGACAAATTGTTCATTTTTCTTTTCAGCTACAATGAACCCAACTTGGTACTAAAGTACGATGCAAGCTTGCATCGTCTGGTGAATCTGGCAGTCGACCAGATAGATTCTCCGTACTATGCATTACGAGACGAGCATGGGAGTTCCATTGGTGTCGCCGCTTGTGACATTGATGGTGATGGCTGGGAAGAGATATATTTCCTCAACACCAACAATGCATTCTCAGGTAGCGTACCCGAAGTGCATTCGGTGTGAATTAATATGCTGCCAGTTCACGAGTGATGCGAATTCAGTAATGCATGATATTTTATATTAAAATCAATTGTTATTGGGAAATTGGTTGTACTATTTGTACTATCAAAGATTATCACTGATTTTCATATTATTTTTGCAAAGTTGTTTTACTGTCATTGAAACTATCAACGTGCTTCATGGCATTGAAGCACAAACGAGTTATCTCTGGCCGGCCAGGACTGATGTTCAACTGGAAGAGGCACAAATTTGGATCTTGTTAATGGTGCCAACGATAACTCACCGACTCTTCACCAGCTGTGTTTTTGTGACGTCAGGTCTGGTGTTGTCTAAAGTGTATGTCTTCATGTGTGCACATGATTTGTGTGAAAGCTCTTCCATAAGCTTTACATGCTGTTATTAAAAAATTGAGCTTTGGAAAATGGAAAATAAATTGAAAAACAACAAGCAAGTTAATCGCTATTAAACATTGGCTTTATCCACAATATTTTTTCGTTTGTTTCCCCCATTTCAAAAATATTCCATCAATTCTGGGAGTATTGAAAAAACAAACATATCTATGTCCAAACAGATCGAAATGAGAAAGATTAATATCCATACATGCCCACAGTAAAATATCTCACCAAAATGAATTATTTCCTCAATAGTGACAACTAAATTGCAAATGTAATTTTGACATGAAAATTGCAAAAGATCAAAAATATGGTCAAGATCTGAGATTAAGCAGGAAGAAAAAGCGATTCACATTGTCACGATTACGTGATTTTTCCAAAGCTGGGCAAATACGGGATAAAAATTATTTTCCATGAATGTGGATCAAGTTGAACTGCTGTGCTTTATTTTCATTTTTAAAACTCTTAAATGGCTTTTCTTCGACTTCCCAGGGTTCCTTCAATTCCTTGTGATGCATCTTTATTTCTCCTTTACAAAAATGCTGTTAAAATATGCATCAAAAGTGAAACTGCTGTTATGAGCACTGCTTTTGCAGCAAAGTCTGATTGTTTTTTTTAATATAGTCTGGTGTCGAGCCATGTTTAGTTCTTCACACTTGATAAATAAATTTATTTAGCACCAGCAAAGGTACCTGACGTTGCCAGTTTTACCATCAGGTGCATCTTTATTTTCCCAATTGAGTGGAAATTGTTTAAAGAAGAAATAAATCTAAATATTTTTTACAATCAAAATACAACACGTAGGGGTCTGGTTGCCTGCTTTTTTCCTGTGCAGCACAAGGCTGCAAGTGGCATCATTGGCTGAGGCTGAGGCTGTGACTGTGATACTCATGCAGTTACCCTGTAGATTGGAGCAGTAATTTGGAATTTGGACTGGATGCCAGGAGTAGCTCCCCTACTCTTCTCAGACACAGTGTCAGGTAAGGTCAGGTATGAGAGCATGCGCCAGAGCAGGGGGTCACTGCGTCCACTTTCCGCTGGTACTCCAGGGACCTCCATCTGGGCATCCCCCAAGCAAATGCCTGACACATCCCATCTCCTTGAGATGCCGATCAACCTGCAACAACCGAGAGGCACGTGGTCGGCCCATTGGCCTCCTCCACTCACGAGGATCCCTTGCTGAGAGAATCCGGTGAGCAGGATCAGCTCAAGGAAAACGAGCCAGATGCCCGTACAGCCGCAGCTGACGCTCATGGACTATACAGATAACAAATTTCATTTCAGTCTCTTTCAGCAACAGCTCGTTGGACACAAAGTCTGACCAGCGAAAACCAATGATTCTCCGAAGAGACCTGGTACCAAAGGAATTAAGTCTCCATCTTAGATCCCTGGGCAGAGTCCAAGTCTCGCATCCGAAGAGCAAGGCTGGAAGCACCATTGACCTGAAGACTAGAACTTTCATCCTCCTGCACAGATACCCACAGTGCCGCACCCCATGACCCAGTGAATCCATGACTCCCCAGGCCCAACCCAGACATCTTTTGACCTCTGGCTCACAGCCATTGGTGAGATGAATATCACTGCCAAGGTAAGTGAATCCCTCCGTGACCTCAACATCCTCACTACAAACAGGAACAGACAAGATGGCAGCATCCAGGATGTCATTGAAAGCCTGGATCTTAGTTTTGACCCAGAAAACCCATAATCCCAGTGGCTCTGACTCCTCATTCGGCATCTCATGGGCCCCCAAAAGGATATCCAGAGTCTCCGGAAATATGACTGCATCATCTGCGAAATCAAGGTCAGTGATCTTGACATTCCCAAATGACGCACCGCAGCTTGATCTCTCTGGCATCCTCCGCAGAATCCAGGCCATACAAGCACTGAGAAGTGTTGGGGCCAGTGCACACCCTTGATGAACTCCAGTAACAACTGGAAATAAGTCAGAGATGGCATTACGACATCTCACAGTACTCTCAGTACCAGAGTATAGTTCATACATCAGACTGATCATGTTTGGTGGAACCCCACGAAGACCAAGAATTCTCCAGAGGGCATCCCAATTCACTGAATCAAACGCTTTGCAGAGATCAAGACAGGCTGCAAGCAGCTCCCCTGCCGAAACTCTCATCTGCGTTTGGTGAGGACCTGAAGGGCAAGGATACGGTCAATCGTTGACCTCTTTGGTGAATAGTCTGACTGCTCTGGGTGCTGGTGCTCAAGCAGATGGTGGTGAACCCTATCAAGAATTATCTGAGCAAAGAACTTGCCCAGCACTGCGAGCAGCGGCACCCCTCGGTCGTTGTTGCAGTATTGGCGATCACTCTTCCCTTTTCCAGAGAGGGACAACAATACCTCTCTTCCATTTAGGCCTAAGTCACATTTGCCACGGCGGCCGTGGGGTCTCCAAAATCTACGGCCACTAGCAATTATACGGCAGCCGCAGTATTTCCACGGTCACACAATGGAGCAGTCACATATGTTTTTATTTTTCGGGTAGCCGCACGGGGTATTTATAAATTGTGGAGACCGAAAACGTGGGGGTGCCGTACGGTCTTTGATTTGATGTCGCACGGTGACCTTAGGGCGTTCCTGCAGCGGCCATATAATTTTCAAGGCAGACGCAAGGTGCCCGCAAGGCGACCACAAGGCGATCGCAGGGACGCCCTAAGACGAACGTGCGGCCAGACGGACGGTAACGAGTGGGTTATTTTTTTTCTTTTTTTCTTTTTTTTTTACCAGTTCTTTTGTTTCGGCTTGTCGAATTGCTACGGCGAATGTAGAAATGAAAGAAGTTATAACTCCGCGCTATAATTCCACGGCGACCCTACGGCCTGTAAAATATAGCCATACGGCGTAGGGCCACCCTGAGGCCACCTCAGAAACTCTGTGGCCGCCGCACGTTTCTGTCAATTCAGAGGGCGTACGGCCGCCGTATCCTTGCCATAGAGCAAATGTGACTTAGGCCTTAGTTGGGATGATGCATATGTTCCAGGCAGAGCACAGAACTGAATGCAACGACATGAGTACAGCATTTCCACTTGCCTTGAGAAGTCCAGCATGGATGCCACATCTCCCAGGAGCTTCACCCCATTTCAACTGGTTCAGCACCACCTGTGTTTCCACAAACAAAGGTAGATCACAGTTGATTGGAGGGTCAGCAATAGGATAGTAACATGCCTGGCATCTAACTCAACAACTGGTGGATCAGCCTGGTACTGCCGCTCAAAGGAACCGGCCCAGCGGGCCTTCACTTCAGACTCCTCTGTCAAGAGCCTACCACCCTCTGCTCTAACTGCAGTACACTGAGGGATGGGCTTGGAGGAGTGCAATGGGTGAATTCCCCTGTAAGCAGGATGAGAATCACTTGACCACAGGTGATGCTCTCTCCCCTCACAGATTCCTCGCACATCGGCCTCCCTGTCCACCCGAAGTGCATGTACAGTTTTACGCATCAACTTCGTGAAAAGCTCAGCTCTGCAATTAAGCCTGGCCCTGTGACTCTGGTCAATGGTATCCAGTGTCCTTTGAAAGGCAAAATTCTTCTTTGCATTTTGGTGAGTTCCAAGACATTCATTGGCAACATCAAGGATGGTGGGCTGGAAGGCACTCCACAACTCTTCATGATTCCTCAAAGCACTCAGACCCCCCCCCTCATATCCCCACTTATCCTGTTGGCAAACTCCTCAGACACCCTATCATCCTTGAGCTGCCAACATCCAGGCTAGGTTGGGATGGTACCATTCTCCCGGATTTAAGCTGATACTTTACAGTTGCTACACGTCCAGAGACAAACACTTGATGGGAATACTGTTCATATAATGTGTCCGGATGGTGGTTATGGATAACAACTGTCCAGACACTTCCGTTGACAAAAACCATCCAGACACGTCCAGAGATAACCACCTTCTGAACACGTCCAGAGATAAATGCCGCCTGGACACGTACAGAGAAAAACACCACTGGGATACATCCAGAACAAACACCATGCGGACACGTCCAGAGAAAAACACTGTCCGGAAATAAACACCGGTGGAACAAGTCCGGAGATAAACACCATCCAGACACTTCCAGAGATAACCACCATCCAGACACTTATTGAGATAACTGTCATCCTGACACATTCAGAGATAACCGCCATCCGGACACGTCTGGAGACAACCACCGTCTGGACACGTCTGGAGATATCCACCATCCGAACACATCCGGAGATAACCACCATCCGAACATATCCAGAGATAACCACTGTACTGCAATGTCCGGAGATGAAGTGTTTTACAGTGGCCAGAGTGCAAATCCCACCACCAACCTCCTAGAAATGGGTAACCTAACTGCATGAGGATGTCCACAGACACCGTTTGGCACCAGATATGGATGGGCTGGTTGGCACTATGGTTGGCTCACTGGAAACCCTCCACCCTTTGGGTGTTTTTGTTTTTAATCCTGCTGGGTGTCTATGTCCATACACACTCCTCATCACGAAACCTGGTGAGGGGAGGGACGGGCAGGTCGGTTTAGTCACCGATAACTCGACCATGAAACAGGTTACTGCAGATTTGCATGGTTCCTGTAGCAAGTCACAGATATGATCTGACATGACCTGGCAATGGACCTGACAATAAAAGGTATCTCCAGCCACAAAAAAGTTCCATGTGTTCATCCAAAAGCCCACTATTTGTCAATTTCCTAACTCAAATTTACTTACCTCTATTAATTTATCCAAATTTTAGTTGTCTTTGCAAATGCTTCCCTGCCTTTATATATTGTTGTGGTTACCAAATTCGCAAACCACCATTCAGGTCCCTTAGGTGAGGTATCTCGGTAAGTGCATGTGTAGTTAGGCCCAAACCCGTTGTCTAGTGGGAATACATGTCATTTATACGTGCTGCGACTCTTCAGGATAGCCGTTTTTCTTTTACTATCTTTATTTTGGACCACCCGCCATGATTACCACCACAACCACAACATCAACCACCAACCACAACGCCGCTTCACCACAACCGCCACGACCTTCACGTCACACCTCGCAACCGTAGCATCGCCACCGTTCTTGCCCCGCTGTGGGTACCGGTGTTGGACTCGTGCAGGGCGCACGTTGAACAGCGTGTACAAAATCACGGATTTTGTGCTTCAAAAACGGATCAAAAACGACACACGCCCACTTTTTGCCGTCCAATCGGTGAGCGAGGGGCGATTTGGCCCCGCCTCCAGAACGATCGATATATGCAAATTTGTGGATCAAAAAGCCTTCACGCCCACTTTTTCTCGGGCCAATGGGGAGCGAGGTGAAAGGTCGAAGGGAGGGGGTCAAAGGCGAAGCTACGGGGGGATAAAAGGACGGTGTTCGTCAGTCAGAGGAGTGTGGAAGTCTGGAGCCCGAAGCCTGCAGTAGCTGGAGAAGCTGAAGAGAGTCGAACGAGGAGAGCCCAAAGAAGAGTCCAGGGTGGAGAGTCCAGAGGCGGAGAGGCGGCAGCGGCGAAGGCAGACGAGGGGGTGCTCGCGTCGGTGCCGGGAGCTGCACGCCCGAGGGAGGCCGGCAGCGCGACCTGGCCGAGGTGGAGACGCACACCAGGGATAATAAAGATCCTCTATACCCCGAGCATCAGCAACCCCCTCCTGTTTCCCCCGCGCTGAGATAGTGCGACCAAGGGGGCCCCGTTCCCACCCCCTACCAGACACCGTCCACGAGGCCCGCGGGTTGCGGCGCCATCGCCGCTCCGCGTCTCATCACCAGACGGGTAGGCGCGACCCGGTCTCGGCCTCAGGCCCGCCTCATCCTTGAGGGTATTTCTTTTCCTTGGTTTTGGGTATGTGTTGTCGGCGCCGTCTGTGAAGTAGAATTGTATAAGTGTTGCCGTGTGCTCGGTAGTCGGTATTAGCTCTGCACTGTGTTTTCACTTTTATATTTGCTTTTTGTGTAAATGGAATTGTTTTCTTTTTTTTGTGTGCATTTGGTGGAATTGTATTTGTGTGCTTCCCGTGTGCCGCGAATAAATGTGCTTTATTGTTGAACTGTTCTCCCGCTTCGCTTCGTCTTTTCCTCCATTGAATCCTCATCTTGCTTCACGTAAAGGGTTGGTAGTGGGCTGAGTACGCCCGATAATTAATCGTACCGTCGAGGTCGACGATAACACCGCTCGGTTATTCTGATAGTACGGAACGGGTCGCTTAAGTGGCCCGTGTCCGAAGTCGACCTGCGGCGAGGTGCGATCGCCCGGTCTACCCTCCGCGTGGGTACTTAGGTAGGTCGAATTTGGCGAGCAACCCTATCCCACGCGGGGGCTGCTTGGCTCTATCGCGGTGAGACCGAAAGGTCCACCCGTGACTGGTTCCCGGCGTTAGTCCGAGAGGGTCACGACTGGATTGTCCGTCCGGTGGGCGACGTGCCGCGATTCGAGTTACGTGGCCGTCAGCACGCCGGCGGGCGCGAAGACCGCAACAATATGTAGAAAACTCTTTTCAATACTTCCATGTGATGACCAACTACCATCTCATGTCAAATGAGAAAACGTGTTGCTGGTGAAGGCCAGTGTCGATCTGTATCAGCTGCCTGGTGGAACAATGGACGGAATGAACATGAGGTTGTTTGAGAAATGATAACCATCATAGGAAGTAAGTAGAAGCCAACTTTTTGGGCATTAACTCTTCAGTGCAGGAAAAGAGAAATCCTCAAAAAGAGTTCTTTTGCTCTGATGAAGGGCCACTACCCAAAACGTCCGCTTCTCCCTGTTTCCCCTGGTGATAGCATACCTCAATCGGCGTCTTGTTTATTTCATCCTTTATAAAAACAGAAAGCTTCCCCGCTGCTGAAACAATCTTCTTCATTCACACAGGCAGCCAAATTGAGTCAGCCTGGGCAGCAATGCTTAATGACACACAGTGCACAGACCCAAATGGAATTGGGAACAATGAACAGCAACAACAACGAGAACAGCCGTGTTGAGGGTCTACAGTCCAATACTGAAAAACATTAATGGAAATTCACCAGCTTGCATGATGAGCCTGCTGAAGGAAAACGTTGAAGATATAAATCTAATTATCCAATGGAGAGTAGTGCATATTTTATGGTGCTTTGAAAATGAGTATGAAAAAGGCCAGAAAGGAATGTAAATGCACCGTGTGTTTATCTCCCGAGGGGTCAAGGCTTCCTTGTTTATCCCGGTACTGCTTTCAGATCACAGCAGTCGGGTGCCATGTGTACCGACCAGTGATAAAGTGCTACTGTCACGTTACTCATATGCATGTACTCGTCAGCTTCGAGTAGTCCATCATCTGGACAGAGCGGTAATTTCCTCTGGATTTTGTTCACTTTCCCTGGGCAGACAAGATTTTGCAATGATGCGGCAATTACGTCACAATGGTTTTTATGTCGAAATGAACAGATTGGAGAACTGACACAACCATAAATAAATAGAATGCATTAAATATTTATGGCCCTTGTGGCAAAAACGTCTCGGCTTTGCCAAATTGCTGATTTTGGAGACCTCCACGAGGCTGTGCTAATGAGATGACTGCTCTCATAAGAAGGCTTGTTATTGTTAACTTTGATGATTAGTGACACGGAATGCGCATGCACGCAGTGTGAATTTTGAATCTGTAAGGAGTTAGGTGGCCTATCAATGACATTGGGTGAACCTTGATAATGGATCGTTAGCATACCCACCAGTGCACAAATGTGTGTGAGCACGGATTCAAAATTGACATTGTGCTTGAAATCTGGCCGACTATGCACTACACACCAAGCTGGTAACACTGTCCTTTGTATGCGATCTCATGATCCTGGCTCGTCCAGGATAGTTTGTGAACCTCCCAGACCCTAAAGTAATTTATCGGACAATCCAGGGAAACCTAAGACTGTTGTTACCTATACCAATGAAGGTGGGCGGAGGTTGTGTTCACCCCTGTCGTCTGTCTGTCTGTCTTTGTGAGCAGGATATCTCAAAAAGTAACGGATGGATTCAGACACGAAATTTGGTGGACACGTTTACACAAAAATTTGTGATTTTGGTGAAGAACCAGATCCAGTCATTTTTTTGTAATTGATTCTTTCCTGTTGAACGATAGGGCCAAAAATTATATACCTGTATAGCACAATATCTCAAACAGTTATGAGCGGATTTTGATGAAACTTGGTGGACAGGTTGGGTGTGTGACGAGGCCAAATTGATTCAATGTTAATGAATATCTGGATACGAGAATTTTTATATTTTTTAAAAGTAATTCTTCACCATTGAGAAATGGAGCCAAAAATGATGTAAAGCATGACATTTCAAAAAGTTGTGGACGGTTTGGGACCAAATTTGGCGCATGAGTTGAGTAGGTGACCAGAACAAGCCGATTAGATTTTGGTGAAGGTCCGGATCCAGATCCTGCCTATAAGTGGGAAACCAAACGTAAACTATTCAGACTGGCAGAGGTATGCACTCTACCGAGTTCTGTTCTAGTTAAGTATGTATCCTGTGCCATACTTGCTTATTACCCAATCAAGCTGTACGGCATATGGAACTTCTAACGAATCAAGTCGTATGGCATATGGAGTTTGTCTTCGCTTTTGTTGGTCTTGTGCCCGTCTGATTTCTTTCCATGTAACTCTTTAATTTCCTTCTCCATTGCGCATCACCGTGTCTCTCTTGGCCACCAAACCCTTCTCTTACCATAAGGTGCCCAGCATATTTCACTTTTTGGGTATGTTTTCATCCTCCAAGTGTAACACAGCCTCGATCCATAGATCTCCACCTCCTAGTTTTGATTTATTTTACGATGTTTATCCTCCCTGTTGGTCTTTCCACTTCCTTCTTACTCTAGCCATGTCTGCCTAAAAGATTCTGCAGGATTTTATTTCAGCTGATGTTGATGGAAGACTCCAGTTTGTTTCTTATTCCTTTTGGTGATTTTTTTTTTTGAAGATTCATATTTAAATAGTTGGGCTGACTTCATGTTAATGTCAAGGATCCTCCTTTTCGTTTTGCACTTCTTGGATTTCCAAGTTGTCCATGTCATGAATGCAGCCCTCACTTTCTATATCCCTCATAGTACATCTGCCTCTCCGCCTCCTATTGTATTAACCATGGATCTCAAGTTTGTGAACTTTTGAACCCCTGAAATGGGTGGACTGTTGCCCATGATGTTTTTGTTGCATGTGGCATGGATGTTCAATGTTTTTGTCTCGGCGATGTTTAATTTTAGTTCTGCTTGGAATGCATAACCCTGTAGCTTTTTTACTTTTTTTCTGCATCCCCACCTTGCAAAGACTGTAAAATCAGGCAGATGCAACCTTGATGTTCATATTGGTTTCTCCATGGTATCCTGTTCCTTGTCTGCTCATTTTTCTTTCTCAACACCCAGTCAAGCACCAGTAAATATAACAACGTAGTGGGGAGAACATGCAACCTTGTCTAACCCTGGTAATAACCTCAAATCTGGTGACAATACACTGTTGAAAATTACACTGCATTGTATCCATGGAGTGCTCCTTACCATCCATACAGTCTCATTATCTTCCACATTGCCTCTCTGTGCACACTGTCGAACGTCCTTTCAAAATCGATGAATGCTAAGTAAAGGCGTGCATTCTATTCACCGCATTGCTCTATTACTATTCTTGGAGTGAAGTACCATACCAAATTTCAATAAATGTGTAATTTAACGTCGTATTAATTGGTGTGTGTCTTCATCTTACATGGTGTTGTTATTTTTAATCGTAAAGAGAGCATGCATGCACTTTGATGGTTTGTACATTCTGTTCATCTGTCACCAGCTCAGGTACTCTGTCTGCACCAGAATGGACCTTATAGTTGGATTCTTCTCCACCAAGGATTGAACTCAGGACGAGACAGCTTAGAGGCCACGATATTACCAATAGAGGGGGTGACAGGATGGCCTAGAGGTGTGCACACTCACTTCTGAGCTGTCTCGCCTGGGTTTGAATCCCGATACAGCTATAAACTGCCATCCTGGTGTTGCACAGGTATGGTGATTCATCAATGTGTGTTCCGTCCTTTGGATGGGTGTAAAATGGATGTCCTGACTGCCAGCATTTGTTGGTGCACATTAAAGATCCCATGGTGTCCTTCATGAAGAGTAGGTGAGCTATTGTTGGCACCATGAACAAATTCCAAATTCCTGCCCTAACTATCAGAGGTCACTGCATCACTGGCACAGTCAATGATGCTACCCCGCAGCCTTGTGCTGCATACAAACGAAGAACCAATAGAGAAAAATTGTTTTGTTCTACCAGTACCAAGCGGCTTCAGTTTAATTAATGCATAGCATGTTGTTTTGCACCGCAAGGCCAAAATCAAGGTTGGTGTAATAAAATTGTTTCATCTCAGATGTTGTATGTATGAACTTATTCCTGGATCTCCTTTGTTTCCATTGATTTCCTGGCAAAATCAGTTTAATACCATGCTTGAGAATCTTCACAGTGCATGGGCTAATGAAATCTGCCTTTCATCAGTCCTGAGGTCAAGAGCTCGAATCATTGACAGAATGCTTGATCTACTCTGCACTCGCTCCTCCCAATCCATCACTGACCTTCTCCAACTCAAACCATTATCTGTCAATTACTTCAAATACATTTAATGAAATGGGAAACCCACCATTGATATGAAAGCAAGTGAAGCTAAAATATTTTTGTGTCAGAGATTATCTTCCGCCTTTGAAGACCAAAAGACCCTGTGTACCTAATCATTCCTCATGTGTAACTTTATTTGATGGTGAATAATGATTTTTTTTCAACTACTACTACTACTACTTATTTAATAGGCCAAATTTATCTCTCCTTTCGGAGCTGGAAAAGAGGGAAATTTGGCCCAAGTCTTTCACAAACTGGCTGGCCAGGCCTGACCTTCAAATGGAGCTAATTTGGGCAAGAATTTGCAATTTGTTCAGGGTGCCAGCGAAAACTCACCTACTCGTCACAAATGAAATTATGGAATTTTTCACATCCATAAACTGATGCTAGCAGATTGGACACCCAGTTTAACATACATCACAGGACTGCACACCTTATAATCCAGAAAACACCATTCCACCAATACGTATCAGAAGGGAGAGAATGCAACTCGCACTTTAGAAAGCTCCAAAAGTAAGTGCTCTTTCTTTCTACCTGTGCACCATCCCGTTAGTTGATGATGTTTATGATTACACCTCCATAATTGCCAAAAGCTATGAGTTTGATTAATTTATTCAGAGGAAATGTTGTGCCAGATATCTTTTTAGCTCGGACATGGTCTCCGGTAACAGAAAAGTCTTAATATTAAGTTTTTACCAGAAGTAGAAAGTTCAATGTGAAATGCTAATACCTGAAAATCTGTTGCATCTCCTGTGCTATTGGAACATGGTGACATTGAAGGAAGAGTTGTTTCAGTTGAATTAATTAGCAGCAAGTTTTAAAACTTTTTTTTCACCTGGAAACACCTTCAACCATCCTCATTTTTAGTGTTGGGCACGATTTTGGCGAAGCCATTGATCTGACAGTCCAAAGATCATGGCTTCAAACTGCTTTTGAGTCGGTTGCTACAAATATTTTCCAAAGGTGGAAAAGCCAAATGAAGTACACTTACATCAACGAATTCAGTGTATCAGACATTGATCATGACAACTAACTCCCCCTATGCCCTCCCATCCTCATAACAACCTTTTTTATTTTCCAAAGTGTAATATCCACACGGTCTCCTTCTGCCACCACACTGTGATGCCTTGCTTCTGATGGCACATGTAAGAACTCACCTTTCCTGTATGTTTCAGGCATGGCCAGCTATGCCGACAAGCTCTTTAAATACCGAAATGGGCGCTGGGAGGACATACTGAGTGACGATGTGAACGTGCGGAGAGGGGTGACGTCTTGGTTTGCCGGTCGCTCTGTGGCTTGCATCGACAGGAAGGTAAAGGAACTGCACAGAATGTGAATTAATTCATCACTTGTTTCCATCCGTCTTTTTGTATGAACAGACCGAGATAAGGCTGCAATTCACTGGTTGGTGGGGGAATAGAATACATTGCATTCCAAATGAACTTTAATGTTTGCTTCTTTGATTTTTGAAGATACAGAAAGTTTTTGGCACTTTCTACATCACATTGTCAATGCTCATCTTTTTCACTTAGTTAGCCTGTGGAATTATTTATTAGACCCCTACCGGTTTCATCGGATGGGACTCGAGGTTTGCTCTCCGTCTGTCCGTCCGTCCATCCCACCTGTCTATCCCATTCTGATAAGTTAAAGAAGAAGTTCAAGTTTCAGGGCGTTTCGTCAATTTTTCACAGAGTTATGCCCTTTTGAACTTAGGAAACATCACGTCAGTCGGGGACGTGTATTGCAAAGCAACTCTTGTTCTTGTTCATTATGGTAACCACGTAAAAGTGGTAAAACGTAACTCATGAAATGAACTTTAATTTAATCTATTTATTATGTTAAAGGGTTGACAGGATGGCCGAGAGGTGTGTATACTCACCTCGAAGCCATCTAGCATGTGTTTGAATCCCGACCCAGCTTGAAACTGTCATCCTGGTGTTTTCACATGCAGTTTCATTCATCAATTTGTGTGCTGTCCCTTTTATGGACATTATAATTATAAACTGGTGTCCCATGTGCTGGGATTAGTTGATGAAACATTAAAGATCCCATGGTCTCCTTTGTGAAGAGTTGGCAAGCCATCGCCGGCACCATGAATATATTCAAAATTCCTGCCCTAATTAGTGTGGGAGACTGATGGCAAACTGCCCAGCATGGCCTCAGGCCAAGAAATTGCTTCGGCAGAACCAACGCTCTGGATTACAGGCTATGGCACATCGGGTCGGATCAACCAACATGCATTTTCCCAAATACTCAGAATGTTGTGGAATAATCATACCAGGCCTTGGGAGATACTAATCATAGCCACGTGGGCTTGGACACTTACTCTATGACATGCTACATTTCTTGATAGGTTGGAGATGCAATTCTGCACCTTCTGGTGTTTCAGATTTTATCGTCATTGTTGTGGAACTTGTAATTGATGTTCCAACACATCGCACAGATCCAGGCCATCAGACTTGAACGTGCACCGAGACTCATCAAAATCGGTTTTTGCATTTTAAGGCCCCAATATACCCTTATACGTGCACCATGCTCATCCTACTTGACCATGCATAGACCACAATGATGAAAGGCTTGTGTGCAACTGCTCTTCCTTGGTATCCCATTGAATACATTGCCCAGCAAACTGCTCTGGCACTTGCTGATATCCCAATGACTCCCTCAACCCCTCCATTACATCATTAATTTCATCCAGCTCTTCCCAGAACTGTTGCTCATAAATCTTGACTGAGGTATCTGGTGTACATTCGATCGTCGAAATGTTCGAATTTATTAATGGTTAACCAAAGGGATAATCAGGGACCGATGTCACGTCTTTGAGGGACTGCTGATTAACAGTGCACACTTAAATGTTTTAATGATGCAGCAAATTGGTGCCTGTGATGGGAAAATATTCCTCCAAATGCAGAAGCAGCTTTGCAATCGACATCATGCTGTGTTTACCCCTATGCTCCTCCTGGCAAAAATCTCAGCTTCCATTAATGCCTGACTTTGTATTCAGTGTGGGAAGAGACAGTTTCAGCAGGTGCATAACTTGGACCACCTGTGTATCCCACATCATGGTGGGTGGTTGCGTTTTCAGGTGTTTTATTTGATTCTGTGTCTATCTTGAACCTTATTTACATCAACAAATTCAGTGCATTAAAATAACCTTTCGGTGACACATCCAAGCACGTCTTTGTTTTGAACATTGTAGCTTCGAAGCAAGTACACGGTTAAAGACAGTGCATTAAACTGCAATGTAGGAAATGAATGAATGAATGAATCAATATCTTATACTTGAGTCAGCAACACAAACTAAGGCGAGTCACGAGTCCTCTTTTATGTAATGTGATGCTTTCCGAATGATGACTCATTAGACCCACCCCCCCCCCACCTTCCCTCCCCTTCACAGGAGACGAGTTTTTAAAGTGTGTGTGTGTGGGTGTGGGTGTGTGTGTGTGTGTGTGTGTGTGTGTGTGTGTGTGTGTGTGTGTGTGTGTGTGTGTGTGTGTGTGTGTGTGTGTGTGTGTGTGTGTGTGTGTGTGTGGCTGGCTGTCTGCCCAGGCCATAAATTTTTTTACCATTTGAGATTTCATCATCAAATTTTCAACAAACCTTGATTATGAGAATATAGAGAAAATAATTTAAAATTGAGTCAAAATGTGAAAAGGCAAAGTCATAGTGACTATAAAATAGCCCATGATAGCCACGCCACAGCGCATCAAGCATGAGACGGCCCGTTCTATTAAGTTTGAACACAAAGCGGATGTAGACGGGTTTTTCATGTTGAGATACTTCCGAGTTTTATCGGGACTTCAAATTTCCAGACGCAGAGTACAAAATACAGAAATTCAAATGGGCCATTTAGGATTGTCTGTAAATATCTTCACACATTTTGATAGTGCCTTGAAAGGAGAGCAAATATATATGTATATATATATATATATATATATATATATATATATATATATATATATATATATATATATATATGTGTGTGTGTGTGTGTGTGTGTGTGTGTGTGTGTGTGTGTGTGTGTGTGTGTGTGTGTGTGATGAATGCACCCGGCGCTGCCCGGGTTCTTTTTTAATGAATTTAATCTTCTATACATATGTCTGACACGATCACAGTATCGGTTCCCTATTGGGCCATGGCAGTCATAGGCTAAGGTGGTTGGTGAGGGGGAAACACACCCCCTTCCCCCTGCCCCCGGTCGAGGGGCCTTGCCACATAGCCTATAACCTTCCCGGGGACCATCCCGACATTTTTGTTTCAGTGGTTAGCTCCTATCTCTCACCTTTCAGGAGATTAGTCCGTGCAGACAAACAAACTAACAGACAAACAAAAAATTAAAATCATATGTTAGATATATTGTATATGGCGTTGGCGCCATGTCAATCGGCTGAACTTGAAAAATTAACGTTACGAAATCAGGTGATGACGTCATAATTCGGAAACCGGAAGTCGGAAGTACAATTATTTTACATCGGGACACTCCCGGGTACATGTTCAGTTAGCATGTGAAGTTTGGTGAGGATCAGTCCAGTACTTTTCGCGTGCATAGGTCACAGACAAACAGACACACTTTCAAATATATATATATATATATATATATATATATATATATATATATATATATATATATATATATATATATATATATATATATATATATATATATATATATATATATATATATATACGGAGTAATACCTGGCTCTGAAAATTTTGTTTCAGGAGAAAAGCTTTTGAATCCATACCCAACCCCAACCCCAACCCTAACCCCAAAAGCCTTCATAAGTACAAATTAGGTTAAAAGTAAGAAACATCCTTCATTGGTTTTGTGGTGAAAGCACAACCAGTCTTTGTGGTTCCAATTAATAACTGAGTATTTTCCTTGTTTGGAAGAAAGGCACCCCATTATGATCACAGGCAAAAATTTTATTTTGTAACTTTGACTGAAAAAGAGGAAAACGATTCCTCAAAATTTAATTCCAGCCTTGCTCATCACATACTGGGCAAACTCAGTCGCAAAATCTTGTGTGTGCAGCAATTTTGACTGTTTGGTCAATCAGAGAACTTGTTCACATCATCTTAGTGATGCATCATTGTCTTGATGAGCCTGGAATGTGCTTTATTTTTCCTACTTTTGAAAGTTCAAGTCTTCACAATAATAGAATGGCTATGATTATTAATTTCCTGTTCTTTTACACGAGAAGAAATAACTCGAATTATACAGACTAATGTAATGTCCATAGTGGGCTGGCAGGATGGCTAAGAGGTATGCACAAGCCGGTAGGCAACATGGGTGGTCACTATATAATTGCATACTAGTCATACAATTGCGTACTAGTTTTTGACGGATCGGGCTGAAATTTTTTGATAAAGAGGTTGATTTTCGAAAAAATATATATACAAATATTTTTCGGATTTTTTTCAAAAATTTCAGTCCCATTGCTAGGCAACAGTGGCGTCCATAGCAACGGTGCTCAAAAGCATACAACTAGATCCTGGTATGAACCTACCAGTCAAGTTTCATCAAAATCGGTTGACGACTCTGGCCTCCAGAGCTGTCCATTACATACAAACAGACAGACGGGAAACCTGAGAATATCGGTAGTCAAGCAACCACGCAATAATTGGTTCACGAGTCAATAAGTGACCACTATTTGCTTCATGAGTCAGTAAGTGACCACTATTGGTTCACAAGTCAGTAAGTGACCACTATATTCGTTATGGGTGTGTGTGTGTCTGTCTGTCTGTCCCGAGCATAGCTCCGTGGTTTTTGATCCGATCTTGATAAAATTGGGGTGCGAGGTTTATATCATGATCTAGTTGTGTTTTCGGAGAATGGGCAGGCTGTGCCCATTATGGGCGGAGCCACGCCCAAAAAACGTGTTTTTAGGGGGTAGCCAGTTTGAAGTTACATCTTCTCCGAGGGGGTTTGGCGAATCTGGCAGGGTTTCAGTATTTGGTTAGCCCAATGGCACTTGCATAGCCCCACGGAGCTCGATTTTTCGTCCCAAGGTCAAGGTCACAAGGTCACGAACTTAGAAAATGTCAAAAAAATCAATAAATTGGGCATCGAGCTCCTAGGGTTTTCATAGTGGTAGATCATAGTCATCGAGTTAGAACGTGGTAAATGTGGAGTTTACTAGTATTTTGATGTAACTCTTCTCTCTAATTATTGTAGTAACTAGAACAGTACTCAGTAGGGAGTAGAGAGCATTAACTCCACCAGGATGTACAGTTTAGGTTTTATATACCACTAATCGCTTTATTTAAATTGCATCATTGCTATTCCAACCTGAAGACATTTAATCTCATTTGCAAATGAGAGAGGAATTGAGCATATTTAGAAACTATGACATCACTCCGAGTGATTAGTCCGATGACGTCATTACAGGGATTCCGACTGCTGCCTGGTATTTTTGACCGGACATTGTACCTCCTTTACTTTTTTCAAATATAGTTCGTCGTAAGTGAAACAAACAGCGGGATAAGTAGCATCCCGGGATTAAGGGATGAAATAGGGGAGAGAGGGTGTCTTCATCGAGCGTACGTAATATTTTCGGGGTGTCTGTTGAATCGTTAATGGAGCATCACAGGGGAGAGAGGGGAGGGTGGGGGTGTCAGATTTGAGCAAAAATATGTTACGTAATATTTGAATGGCCCCTGACATATTTCTGTGAAGTCAGTGATGCCATGATAGGGCAGCAGAAAATGTTACATGTTCCGTTGTATTGATGTGGGAATGCCCCTTTACTTTTTTGAGATGAGAGGGAGGTGGGTCAAAGCAAAGATGGGACAACTTTGGAAGGGGGAGGGGGCTGCAGGACTTTCTGTGGGAGGAAGACATGGGGGGTTTGAAGGCTTGAGTGCGGGGATGGGAATGATGCCTTTGGGTTTAGAGGGGAAGGTGAGGACTTGGGGTTGGAGGGGTAGGGGGTAGGGAGGAGAACAAAGATGGGACAGAGTTGGGAGGGGAAGGGTGAGGTTTTTTTGATGAGTTGTCAGAATTGCATGTGTAAATTTACTCAAAGTAAAAGTGTGTGTGTGTGTGTGTGTCACTGTGGGGAGGAGGAGGGGGGAGGAGTGGGGGGGGGGAGGGTGACACAATCGCCCTCTGGGTAATGTGCTCGTAAATCACAAGTGTCCAAACTCAAAAGTAGAAATCAGACAATAATTATTGCAGTTTCTAACTTGTAGACCCGTTCGACGTCGTACATGTATTGTCATGCATCGTGCAGTGTTTCTCTAGCCCTGATCGTTTGTACCCACCATGCCTGCATGCTGGGCCACCACCAGCCCAGCGGAGCACGCGTCCACAAATAACGGGCATTACAATGTGAAAGTTGTTTGTTGCTGTCAAACTATACACCATGGTCACAGAGATTAAATATAATTTCATAGTTTTCTCCATTTCTGCAGATTATCTGTCTGTTTGGCACAAAGAAGCAACACGTTTATTACTATAAACCGCTGCTTACGGCTGAACATACTGTATGTCTGATATGGCTGTACCTGCACGTACTGTATGTCTGATACATAACGTTGAAAGTTGCCAATTGATTCCTAATGTGGTGGCGATCATGGCCAATGCTAAATAAAAATACAAAAAAATAATAACACCACTTACCCTCAGTTTCTCACACTTTCCTGCAGCTGTTCTGTCCATTTTCTTCTTCTCCATTAGATTAGAAATATCTCTAATCTTCGTGTGGGTTGTGTGGGATTTTAATCGCTTCAATTTACTCATCCCTCCCTAACTGGGAATACAGGACGGTGTCGAACAAATCGTCATCAAAATGGGTGCTGCAAATGATGCTTGAAGCAGTTGGGCCACACCACTTTCCTCTGGTCATTTTTACTTTGGCTGTCCATATTTTCCTTACAGCTGGATCTTTTGGGAAAACATGCATACTCACACCATCTTAGGTCATACAGTATTGCTGCAACCTGCAACAATGCATCTGGATAGCATTCTCAGTTCTTTTTCAGAGTTCAGAGCATATGTACGATGCATGTAAACACAAGTCTGGAAGCAAAAGTATCCTCGAGATGACGTGGTGGGTCACGTGCTCTATGACATAATCACATCGGCGGTTTTTTGTGGGTGGGGCCAATCAAGCATACACGCAGGGCCTCCGACACGTTCTGCAAAGCCCGCAGCTGCAGGGGGCCACCCACAAAGAGGTGCTTTGAGATATTGTTGTCTTTCTTTGAGAAGTGTTACGATGAATAGTTTTGTGTACTTCTTTCATGTCCGTCACTCTTTATTCTAAAATCTTCATGGTTCCTGCTGCCATACCTTAAACATCTTCATCCAATTCAGAAAGACAGATGGACTTTAAAAATAGGACCCCCTGTGTCTTTATGTTGAAACGGACATTGATCCCCCCCCCTTAAGTATAATCAATTAATATTGTTGCAACCGGGGTTTGAGGCTCACCTTGAGGGGAAGCGCTCAGGTTCCTTCTGGACACCCGGTCCTGACGCTACCAGCCACGGATAGCCCCACGGACCAGCAGGTTGCTAAGCAACCACAAACTTTAATTAACCTCGTCAACTCTACAGGGTTATCCATCGAACTCTGTTCAGCTGAGGAGGTGATTAAATTAACTGAGCGATGAAGGGGATTATATAAAAAATAGCACCACTGGACCTGCAGCTTAGCTGGGCCCTGGCTTAATGTTGTAACCCAAATGTTGTAGCATTCTCATTGGTGGGTTTGGAGAGGAAGGTTTTTGAAGGAATGTATGCGATTTTTCCCAAAAATTGACCAATCTGGCCATTTTGACACACTTCTGATCATGTGATCAGCATGGCCTCCGCAATTTAACATCCTTACCCTGGCCTAATGTTGGAACTCAAATTTTGTAGCATTCCCATTGGTGGGTTTGGAGAGGAAGGTTTTTGAAGGAATTTATGCGATTTTCCCAAAAATTGACCAAGGTGGCCATTTTGACACACTTCTGGTCATGTGATCAGCATGGCCTCCATATTTTAACATCCTTACACTGGCCTAATGTTGGAACTCAAATTTTGTAGCATTCTCATTGGTGGGTTTGGAGAGGAAGGTTTTTGAAGGAATGTATGCGATTTTTCCCAAAAATTGACCAATCTGGCCATTTTGACACACTTCTGATCATGTGATCAGCATGGCCTCCGCAATTTAACATCCTTACCCTGGCCTAATGTTGGAACTCAAATTTGGTGGCACTTTAATTGGTGGGTCTTAAGAAGAAGACTTTTGAAGAAATTTAGTAAATCAGCCATTTTGACCTACTTAAAGTCATGTGACTGCCAAATTTCAGTCAGATCAGCCCAATGGTTTGGCCGGAGAAGTCAAAATAGGAGACAGACAGACGGACAAACGGACGGTGCGCGATGACAATACCTTATCTGTAATTTAAATTCCTGATAAGCTTAAAAATATATAACAAAGTTATGTGCATAGATATATTCAGAAATCATAAGATCTGTAGTTGCTCTTTCCATCTTGAAATTTGAAGAAATTATGTTATTATTCCTGTCGTAATTTCTCCACTTTCTCATCATTTTATTTTAGTGATTGATTGGGCATTATAAAAGGGTTCCACAAAATGATTTTGAAGGATTTCTTCAGCTCAGTTTCTGCGATACACGATAAAGATTTTTTAAATGTTCACATTTTATGTCATTATTTTTTAGGGTCAAATTTTTCATGTCTCAGTGGGACGTGACAGTCAATTCCTAGGATATATTTGATTAGTCATACAGGAAAATACATTTTGTTTTTTTTTCCACTCATTTTATTTAATGTGAAAACATCAATTTGACATCATTTTCTGGGTAAATGTGAATTCAGAGAGAATAATATCAATGATACTTTTGATGTGCCTTAATTCATAGAATCTAATACAAAAAATCACTTCTTGCTCTGATGATTCATTCCAGAGTTATTGTTAGAAATGTGATTTTTTTCACCCTCGACCTTGACCTTGACATTTAATTTAGGTCATTGTTGTCCACAAATCACACTTTGGTTGACCCACACTACTATCCCAGTAAGTTTGGTTAAATCGGTCCAGGCATCGCCAATATATAACAATACGTTACCCATTGTGCATAAAGACAGATACATGCAGAGATAGACAAACACAGCAGGTGATTGTAATACTTCGCCAACCCCCTCCGGGGGTGACAGATGAATCGATTCTTGCCTGAAGATCTGTCACCATATTATTAGCCCTCTTATAGAAAGCCCCCCCCCCCCACGTGAGATTTTGGAGAGGGCTACCCATGAACCTAGCGGAGGCTCTGCATACAAGGACACCAAAAAAACATTAAAATCTTTGTTTCAAGATATTTATTTCAGAAAAGAACAACGATTAATTATTTAGTGACACCATATGTATTCCTGAAACCAAACATGAATTTCTGATTCTGTGGACCTTTGAGTGTGTCTGGCCAGGCCATAACTTTTTTGCCATTTGATCTTTGATCATTGATCAAAAAACTTTGATTATGAGAATATGGAGAACACTAATTAATAAAATTCAATTTTTTTTTTTTAATATCTTGCTTTCGTTAAGTTTAGTTTGAGTAAATACCGAATTCAGATGGACTTTGCATTTTGAGATGCTTTGTAGTTATTATTGTTGTGATTTTTTTTATTATAACAAGCAAGGGGCTGAAAGAACAGGAAAGGAACAACATGAATGAAAGGGCAATGTAGAAAATAAATGGAAATGAAGGGGTAGATTTGGGGAGGGTTAATGAGGGAAGAGAAGATCATGATTATTGTTGCGGGCTAACCTGAGGAGGAGGTAAACAGCCATCTTTAGAATCCTTGGAGGGAAATTGTTTTGTCTGGTTAATAGCATCTGCTGTTATGGATAATATGAGATAGAGCACCCGGAAAATAGAGTACCAAGGCCTTTCCCATTAATTATTGTTATTTTTGCACAATACAAGGTTCCTTTTGATGTTACCTTTTTACCTTTTCTCTGGGCCTCCTCTAGCTCTTTGGCCATTTCAAACGAATTGTACAGGATCTTATTACAAATATCTGTCTTCTCCCATACATATGTTTGACATTGACAGACAACCTGAGTAATCTTTTCAGATTAACATGGCTTCTGTGTTGTTGTTTTTGAGTTTGTTAAGTGAACTGAATTGTTTGTGATTCTGTGTTGCCACTTGATGTTAATTAAGGAACAAAAAAATAATTGATGACATTTGTTAAGTGTTTTAACTTGCCTTCAATGGTGCGTTTTGCTCTAATACATCAGTGAAAATTTCATACATTGTCTTGTATTGCACTACACGTGTAGTTTGCAGGTGAGTTCCATAATTATTCCAGAGATGACCAATTGAGCCTTCTCAAACGCACTGCTTGAATTGATTTCTTGATTTTTGTTTTTATTTTTGATCATTGAGTGTTGCGTTGAAGAGCTAATCCTCCAGGATTAGCTTGGGGTAATTGGTGTTGATATTTATTTAATTTCATATAAGATTAAGGCCCATGGAATGGCAAGTGTTAACAGTTGAATTTGAGTAATTAGTCTGAAGTGCTGTTTAGAACAACACGAACAATGTGTTTCATCACTGCTATTTGTTCGGTGTACATGCATCCCTTTTGAGAAACTGTTTATTTGTGATATGTTGTAGGTTATACTCAGTGTGTACAAGTATTTTGTGCCAACAGTTAACAGTGATCACTCCTTCAAGCTTCCTCCTTAATTTTGGTTCTCGCTTTAAGTCGACTGAGGTTAAAGTACTTTCCTGGTGTTCTGAAGATAGTTAGGAGAGGCTGATGTATTTTTCTCCATTTAAGCACCTGGACAGTCGAAAGGGTAAAGACGAAAGCCTAATCCTCAGAATCAGGATGGATTAACGAACAGTTACCATTCAATTAAATCTTCTGTCTTTTGCAACGTTCAATCTTTTCCCTTCTTGTTTATTATTTTGTGTTATCTCTGTTACCCCTTCTCCTTTTCCTTTTCCTCTTCTCTCTCCTCTTCCTTTTTTTCTCTCCTTTGCCCTCTTTTTTTCCACTATTTTTGGGTTGACTTATTATATTTATTTAATTATTTATCGTCCGATGCCACTCCCAGTCTTCCTGGTGTGCAATGAAAAGGATGTCTCGCTCTCTGAGACAGTTTGGTGAAATGACTTCTCTCGATGAGAGTACTCCATCTGAAGAGCTAACATCCATGGAAGAGGAAGAGGGAATATCTGAATGCCAGCCAGCTACATGGGTGTTCTCCCTTTAAGATCTAATCAGAAAGTAAGCAAGAGAAATCAAACGGGGCAATGCCAATTGGAAATTAGTACAAGTTCAAAGTGCAGCAATTGAGAAAACTGACGAAGCTTTGGACATCCTCCAAGAATCACTGGCAGGAGAGATAAGCAAGCCATGCAAGAAATGTATTGGTGTTAATGAGCTGTTCACCATTGGGGTTCAAATAATAATGTGGTATTTCAACACGTTCACCGAAAATACAGACACTGATTTTCGCTCTTCCAAGCTTGGCACCAAAAAAGACGACAAAGGACATTGAGGTGTTCACATTCCTGGTGAAGCAGGCCAGGAAGCTTCAGAGGTCAGATGGCATTTTTACCACTCCACCAGCTAACGTCACAAAGTGTGCCAAGGGACAGCACAATGCCCTGCCTGTGGAAGCATCAATTTGACAGAAGGGTCGGGAATCTTCTATACATGCGAGCTCAAAGGTAAGCGTGGGACCTTTGCACCATCAGGTCAAAAAAAAAAAAGAAATAACACACATACACAAAGGCAATCATGCCAACCACCCGTGGTTGCAGGAGTGACCAGTTGGCCCTGGCCGAGTGACTAGGATTGTATATTTGTCATTCCTTCCATTTGGAGGGGGTAGAGGGTGGTGGAGGGGATGTGTGGGGAGTGGCCAGAATAGCAACATTATAAAGTGAGCCCTTTGCTGTTTTGAACTTGACCTGAGTTCCTCCACAGCTGCAAGCATTTGCATGCAGCACATGCAGGGGTACCCCAAAACTACACAAACACATGCATGAAAATCCCAATGCTAACATTCTGCACAATTGCTTGCAGCTACGGAGGAGCTCAGGTCAGGTTCGAAAGAGCAAAGCAAAGAGGCTTACTTTGTGTAGTATTGTTACAGAAATGGCCCTTATTGGAATACTAAAAAATATAGGATTAGCTCAGATCCCCCATTAAATGCCTTTTTAGCTAGGTTGTGTGGTAAAAGGGATGTTATATGTGTGTCGGGAGGTTGTTGTTTTATTAACCTCCGCCATATAAGATGGACGGAGGTTACTGTTTTCACCCCTGTCTGTTTGTTACTTATGAAATCTAAAGATTTCGTAAGTATATTGATGACTTCCGTGCTCTGTCTGTGTGTTTATTTGATTGTGTGTTTGTTTGTGTGTGTGTTTGTGTGTTTGTGTGTTTGTTTGTAGGCACGATAACTCGAGAATGGAAGAAGCTACCAATGTCAAATTACACCACGTGATTCAGGAGGGTCATGGCTAGTGCTGATTAGGTTTTGGTCAAAATCGGTCAAAGGTCAAGGTCACAGTGAGGTCAAACATTCGATTTTTGATGGTTTGGTATAGAATCATCGTAGAAACTTCTGGTTTGCGTCGCTACCTTCTCGAGAGACAGCTTTTATGAGAAAATGTCAGAGGTCAAGTTGACGATTTCGTAAGTACCAGTCTATGACTGCTTGTTTGTTTGTTTGTTTGTTTGTGAACAGTATTACGGAAAAACTCCTCGACAGATTTCGACGAAACCTGGTGGGGGGTTAGGTATGCTCCAAGGATCATGCCATTAGATTTTGGACTTGGTACAAAATCCAATATGGCCGCTACGGTGGCCATTTTGAAAAAAATATTTGAATTTTGTTTTTGCATTTCTACATGTTTTTAGTGATTTCCAACCCCCCCCCCCCCAAAAAAAAAATTGTAAGACAAAAAAAAACAGAAAATTTTGCAACTTTTTTTTCAACAAATTTGGATTTTTTTTTTTTTTTGCATTTCTACATGTTATAAGTGATTTCCAACAAAAAACATGCCAAAATTATAATTGCGGCTGATTTTGGAACTTCAGGTGGATATACCCACGTAAAATCAATTTCTGTCTCAAGGAATCAAGTTATGACGAATGAATTGAGTATGTAAAAGTAAAAGGGAAAGTTGCAAACTATAACTCTGTGAGCACTGTTGACATCAAATTGAATGAATAGGATATCAGGTTCACTTGAGTGACCTCGCCGTATTGCCGGCGGAGGTTTTGCACTCTACCGAGTGCTCCCCCTCTCGTTGTTTGTGCGGTGGTGGAGGACCAAGAGATACCCTCTTATTCCTACCCCATCCCGTGATAAGCCCCGCCCAGTCGGCTGAGGGGGTGTGGCCTGGAGAGAGGGTGTGGCTAAAGGGAGGTGGTGGAGCTAAGGGGAGGAGTTTGTCGGCAGTCTCTGAGAGAGAGGCGGGCTCGTGTCTCGAATGAAGCGAGCAAACGGGGGCTTCGTAAAAAGAGTGCTCGTGTGTCGAAGCGAGCAAACGAGAGAAGAAACGAAGGCTTCGTAAAAAGGGTCCAGTGTGTGGAAATAGTCGCTCTCGAAGCGTGCTCGTGATTGAAAACGAGCGAACGAAGGAGTTGAGTTTTGAGAAACGGCAGTGGGCTTTTGAGAGGCTGCCTGCACGTTGAGGATTCTGCCGTTAGAGGGACGGCAGTCGGCTTCGATGCGAGAAAGAAAAGGAAAGGCAGTAATGAATCGGCCGGGAGAGAACGCTGAACCTGAGGGTCGAGTCTGCCATCGGCCAAGAAAGAAAAGGTGATTCGACAGAGAGAGCGGAACTGAGAGGAGGAAGCGGAAGTCAGGCTTCGAGGCGGGAAGGCAGGAGAGGAGACGCCGGAGCCTCTGACGGTCCTTGCTCACCTCATGGCTGGACACGTTGTCGATCTGCCTGCGGAGCTCGGCACCTCGATTTGGGCCTTGTCTGGTGAATGAGCCAGGCCTGGATTTGTATGCTGAACCCTGGAGAGAGATCGGCTGAGGCCCATCATTGATCTGGCGGACTTGTGCCGTCGACATTGCGCGGGGCCAGAGCACGCAGAGACCGCGTGCGTGAGGTCTGCGACAAAAGGACAAGCGCCATTTTGCCACGCGGCGTGGTTCGAGCTGGGAGTTCGAATCCGTGGACATCCGCTTGTTACGAGCGACATTCGTGCTTTTTGACACTGTCCTATCGTCCATTAAACCTCAGCAAGTACTCTGTCTTGTCTTGCATGTATGCTGTTTGTCTTTTTCTGCACGTGTTGTATAAGGCATATTTTGGTAGCGACCCCCTCAAAACCTGTAGACCGTGGTTCCCTCGTTAAGAACGGGTTGAGGATTGTTCATAAAACCATTATCGTGCATATTGCTTGTGTTGGATCCCCGATGTTCCCCAATAAATCTGGTTAATTCGTATGAAGTTGCCGCTATGGATTAATTTGTGTTGCGTCGAGGAACGATCCATTCGATTGGCATATAACACCAAAAATGGTTACAGACTGGCAGAAAACGCTCGGCATCTGACAAAACCAGTCTGTAACCAGGGGTTCTATTTCCCCAACTGGCAAGGTCCAAGGATTACGTTGGTATCGCGATTTAAGGCGCATGACCCGAGGCCTGTGCTGAGCCGGCCGGCGTTGTAAACCCCGGAGACTGTGGTGGTGAGGGTGGCGCCTAGGACCAGGTGATGATCCCGCCACCCCGGATCCGCAACATTTTGGTGTCAGAAGTGGGATGTTTGGACCAGTGGTGCATTTCGCACCCCGGACATTGGTTACAAAAAAAAATGGTCCAAATTTGATTTGATTTTATGCTTGAGCGGATCGGAGGAAAAACTTGCAAATTATAAAGAAAATGGCGGCGCGGCTCCACCTTGGCGCAACACGAAGCGGAGTGGACTAATTATAGTGGAACGAACGGCACAACACGAGGCAGATGCTCCCAGCCACCGGTTCAGACCAAGTGGTCGCGGCATGCGCCATGGCAGGTGTAGCAGGACAACTGCGTGAACATTGGCAAGCTTCAGACACAATTGGGGGATGCCTTGGAATAGGTGAGGAGTTATGAAGATTATATAAAGGAGGTGCAAATTGAAATTGACGAGGCAAAACGGCACGTAGACGAGATTCAGAAAAAGGATGTGTATGGTGGGTCACAACAAGTGGCTGATATACGGGAACGAATTTGGTGGCTGAAAGAGGACGTAGCTAACAGAGTCGACGAACAATGTGGAAAAAAGAATTTAGTAGTGTTCTATACCCGTAATTTGGAATATGAGAAGAGCAAACTGAACAAAAGAATAGATGAAGAACAGATTGGTATCTCCCAGGATAGGAAGAATGGAAAAAAAAAGCTAGAAAAGGAAAAACGTGAACACGATTTGGAATTGGAACTACTGAAGAAAGAGGTAAGATCAGGCAATCAGATAAGAGAAAGCCAAGAACGGAAGATAAAAAGATGAGAGGAACATCTGGAGGGAAGGAAGAAAGAATTGTTGGAAAAGTCAAGACAGTTCGAAGAACTACAGGGAGAAATGAGTAAAGTAGAGTGGAGTACCTATGAGTTGGAACAAGAGAATAGCAAATTGAACGAAAGAATAGAGGAAGAGCAAATTAGTAATTCCCGAGATAGAGAGAACTTGGAAGAAGAATGGAAAACAAAGCTGAAAGAGGAAAAACGGAAATACGATTTGGAATTGAGACAACTGAAGGAAGAGGTAAGATCAGCAATCGGATAAGAGAAATCCGAGAACAGGAGATAAAAATAAAAAAGAAAGGCCTGGAAGAACTAGAGGAATACAGTAAGAAAAGGGACGAATTGAGGGAGGAAGCATGCAAAAGAGGTAAGGAGGTGAGAGAGGAATTATGGGAAAAAACTTTTGAGCTACTGAAACACCAAAGCAAAGAGAGGGGATTGCAAAACGAGCTGAGGATGTTAAGAGAGGAAAGAAAAAGAATGGAGAATGAAACGTTGAAGAACCACACTGTGCAGATCGAACAGTTGGAAGCCAAAGCAAGGTTGGAGTATGAGGAGATAGTGAAAGAACAACGAATGAAACAGGAAAGGGAAGTCAACAAATTGAAAGAAGCGACGAGATTGGAGAATGAAGAACAAGAGAGATGGTGGGAGAGGAAACAAAAAGAACATTAATTTGAGGTTGACCAGCTAAAGGAGAGAGCCAAGTTGGAGTACACGGAGATGGTGAAAGAACAAGGAATGAAACACGAAAAGGAAATCAGCCAATTGAAGGAAACGACGAGATTGGAGAATGAGGAACAAGAGAGACAGTGGGAAAAGAAACAAAAAGAACAAGGAATGAAACAGGAAAAGGAAATCAACAAATGGAAGGAAGCGACGGGATTGGAGAATGAAGAACAAGAGAGACAGTGGGATAGAAAACAAAAAGAATATGAATTTGAAATTAACCAACTCAAGGAGAGAGCAAAGTTGGAGTCCACGGAAATGGAAAAACTCCAGAGAGATGACGATCAACTCAAAAAGGCTCGGAGAGAAAGAACGACTCGAATGGAAAAGAAAATGGAGCCAAGAAGTCGAACAGCACAATAATGTGGGATGTGTGACCTCACCACAGGGAGTCATGTTAGTGGTGCGGACCTTGATTGACATCACTCGTCGGATGACACCACAATTAGAGCAAACCCTGGTGATTGAGACATTGAGGGAGCATGCAGGGTTGTTGACAATACAAGTGAGATACATTTTGAGCAGGTCCAGCATGTGGAGCTGACAGCCCCAGAGGAGTATGGCGAACCGATGATGAGCAACCTGCTGGAGAGAAGCGACCGGACAGAGGTGACTCTGGAATGAAGCAGGTATGTGGGGTATGTGGGCAGGCCCGTCGCTAGGTGGGGGCATTTGGCTGTAATGCCCCCCCATGGCGCATCTGGTGCCCCCCCCCCCACTTGTACGCCACCCATTTATGCCCTGTTGCACCCTGTGAACAACTTAGTGTTTAACGATGAGTGCCCACTGTGAACTTGTTGTTTAAGAGTTCACCTGTGTGAACTAAAACCCTTATTCCAGATGTTCAACATGGTGAATAATAAGGCCTTCTTGGATAAACTGTTCTTTAATAATATCCTTCTTTGAATAACAGTCAAGAGATAAGTGTGCCTTCCCAGCACATCTCCAAAGCAATTGGCAAGACAATACAGTCCAAGACCACAAGATAAAAGATAATAACGCAAGCAGCAACGCCAGCAGCCAAGACCTCGTGCCGAATGTCGATGTTGTGGGTGGTTATATATATATATATATATATATATATATATATATATATATATATATATATATATATATATATATATATATATATATATATATATATATATATATATATCATGGATCATTTAGTTTTAAGGAATAGCCAATCAGCGTATTTGATATGCAGACCCTATTGAGCAGGTTACCTGATTGGTTGTAAGTTAGGTATAAATGTAATATAGTCATAATATGATTAAGGAAATGACATAAATTTACATGATTAAAGATGAAGTGCACGTGCACCACGTGACCTTCACAACCCGTCAACCCTCCATCTTACAAAAGTAATTTTATAATAAAAATTAAAAATATGTGTGTTTGTAATCGTGCTTACATTTGAAATTATGCAGATAAAACCTGTTTTTGATGGATGCATAATTTAATAGATAAAACCGTCAACCGTCAAATCTCGCGAGTCGTGAGATTAGTGATACGAGTCACGAGGGACGAATCACAGAGCACGAGCTTGCAGCAGGAGAAAAAGACGTGGATGATGGATATACGAAAATGGCTCAGAAAAGGAAAAAATGCAAGCGACGAAAATGAAGAAGATGATGAAAGACATGTTGTGGGAGGAGTTGGAGGAGGAGGAGGAAAAGACGATCATGTCGATGAAATACCGACAGAAGCTGGCTAACCTGGCCAAGCCAGCAATGTCAGCCCTGCGGCTGTAGCCCCAGTGCAGGCAGCCGAGTTGCCACGCTCGGCGGCGGCCTCGGGATTGGGTGTGACTGTCAAGCCGCTTCCCGATGATCTTGGAAGTGAGAGACCGAATCAAGTTGTTCTACAGCGGTACCCTGGCCATCTGTTGCAAAACAAGAGTCGCTCGTTTGTGTCCTCGTGGTACCAGACTAATGAATGGCTGGAATACAGTGTGCAGACAGATGCAGCATTCTGCTATCCATGTAGGAAGTTTAACACCGCACGTGGCCCAGTGGACTCTACTTTCACAGTGCGAGGATACCGGAATTGGAAACATGCCGTTGAGAAAGGCAGGTGGTTTCACAAACACGCAACTTCAAAGGAACATTTAACTTGTGTTTTGAGGTGGAAGGAGAATGAGAGGTGCATCGATTGTGGTAAGGAGATTTCCACACTCCTCAATGCTGACCAGCTAAATAGAAACCGGTACTATGTGTCTTCTCTTATAGATGTTGTGGGATTTCTCGCCGAAAATCAGATACCTTTTAGAGGGAGCCTTGATAATTTTGAAGATATGTCAGACGGGCACAGTGGGCTCTTCCTCTCGCTTTTAAACTACACACTCCAAAAAGACACCGAGCTAGCCGAAATAATAAAGCATATCCCACGAAATGCAAGCTATACTCATCCGGAAATGCAGAATGAACTGATTTGCACATTGAGTAATGTTGTGACGGATGCCATCGTGGAAGAAGTAGGCACATCGTGGTTTACCATCAAGGTGGATGGGACGAGGGACCCCACTGAATGTGAGAACATATCAATCATCATTCGCTTTGTATCGGCATCAAATGAAGCAACAGAGCATCTACTCACAATAACTACAGCCGACGCTGGAGATGCAAAAACATTTACAGACCTAATAATTGCAGAGCTGACAAAAACAGGACTTGACACGTCAAAAATATTAAGTCAGGCGTACGACGGGGCTTCGGTAATGGCTGGGAAGCACGGTGGGGTGCAAAAGTTGTTGCAAGAGATATTGGAAAGAGAAATCCCCTATGTGCACTGCTTAAATCACCAACTCCATCTGGTAGTTATCCACGCACTGGCAGCAGAGAAAGCTGTCACTGATTTCCTCGAGGTTTGTTTTTGCCTGTACAAATTCTTCAGAAAGCCCACTGTTGCTGCACAGTATAAAGGTGAGCGGTTAAAACGACTTCTTGATCAAAGGTGGACAGGACATTTAGCCACCGTGTCTGTGATCATAGGATCTTTTAAGCATATCACATCCTTACTGTCGGAGATTGATGCAGAGCGCGCCTATGGTGCAGAGATGAAGATGGAGGCTATTGGGCTTTTGCGGGAAGTCTCTGGGCTTGCCTTCATGTTCATTGCTATCTTTGTACAAAAACTGCTGATGTTGTTAGATGGCCCTAACAGACTCTTGCAGGCAGAGGACATGGACTTGCTTACGGGGTTGGAACTGGTGGCAAGTGCTACAGAGTGCGTGAAGAAACTCCGCTCTGAGGATGAGTTCACTGATCTGTGGAACAAGGCCAATGATGCTTGTACTTCTACACCTGCACCACCAAAACGGAGACGCACAATGCATAAGAACTTGGAACAGTTTGAAGTTTTGGAGACTACAGGACAAAACAACGACAATGACAAGACGGAACTGCAGATGGTTTTTTGCAGCGCAATTGACACTGTGCTTGGTGAGATCGCTCGGCGCTTCAGTGAGCGCAACACATAACTCGCCCGTTCACTCGCTGCCTTGAATCCTGAAAATGGCACGTTTTTGGATCCCCACTTGCTCCAGCACATCATGACATTAACAAAGTCAACCATCAGTGAAACAGAGTGTGTGGTTGCAAAGCAGTTTATTCGCTCACAGACAGAAAAGCAGCCAAACGAGAGATGGACAACACAAAAACTCCTCTCAACATCCCACAAAATGCTGGAAGCCATGCCAAGTGTAGTGACTGCTATGAGACTTGGACTAACAATTGGTGTGTCCACTGCCATGTGTGAAAACTCATTTTCAACATTGAGGAATGTCTTCACTGACCATCGACAGTCCATGCGCCATGCACGCAAAGCACAACTGGTACAGCTGGCCTTCGAGAGAGACCTCACACGTAAATGCCTGAATGAATGTAAGGAGAAGGTCCTCAGAAGATTCCACACAGAGACACGTCGCCTGCAGCTCTTCTGACAGCGAGTACAGTGGTATAAAAACTATACGAGGAGTTCAGATTGTGTGTATGACTGCTGGTGATGCGTGTGTGGTTGTGGTTGCAGTGTGGTTGTGGTCAGCACCCGCCGTGGTCGGCTGTTTTGTACTTCTGATGTTTAAGTTAAATGTTGTGTTTGGTGCTTTGCATATCCCATATCTAGTGCTTTGTGCATAACCTTACCTCTGTGTTGACTGCTTTAAATGCGGACCTTGTGGTATCTTCAGGCTGGTCGTATTTGCTATTGATAGTTTAACGTGATGATCGCAGGTCATAGCCTACTGTATCTTATTTCAAAGTGCACCGATTCTGGTGCTAACCTCCCCCGTTTAGTCATTGTATCTCTGGTATATTAATTTTCTAATGCCAATTCTTCACAACACCTTGTATAAGTGCACCTGAATTGGTGCCAATTGTCTAATCATTGAATATCTACATTGTGAATGTGCCAGGTTGTTGCGGCTCTCCTGAATTCGAATAATTTTAGGCCAAAAACATCGGAACATATTAAATCTAGCTGAGATCAATTTGGTTAGTATGCGACAGCAACCTCAGTATAGATGTGTCAATGCTGCATGAATACAATAGTATACCAGGTTATCAGAAATATTAAATATAATAATTGTGCCCCCCCCCCATCCAGTTCATATGCCCCCCTTAATACTGAGCCCTGGCTACGGACCTGTATGTGGGTACATGCATACATGGTGCGGACGATGATCTTAAGGTAGGAATTGAATTTTATATTAATGAAGAGACTGTCCGATGGGGTGCACGTATGCGTGACCCCTGGATGTGTGTGTGGAGTGCCTGTGAACGAATGCTGTGAGCCCACAGTCCAGACTACAGCACCAGTATGTGCTGCCGAGGCCGAAGTGTGTGTGGGTATTCACCTGGCGGTCGAGAATGTAGCCCTGGAGTGCGAGGCGGTTGGTCAGTACACAGGCAAGGTTGAAGGTGTGGAAGGTCAACACATAACCTTGGAATGTGTGCAGCCTGCTGTGTGTGGGAGTCCTGAGCATGGAATGAGTGGTGACATAGAAAATAGGTTTGAGGTGCAAGGGGAAATAGAAATGCCACCAGGACAGAACTTGAGCCAAGGGACGGAAACCATAATGGACAGCTCCGCATGAGTTCTTAGAGTTGGAGGTGCTGCATCCAGGAGCAGTTTTCGATTGGATTTTAGAAATTGGATTTTAATTTCTCTATCAGCCTCACAGGAACATTGGAGTGGTGTGCAGATGAGTGGCAGGCGGCACTGGCGTGTGTCACTTGGTCTTCGGACCTTTCTGAGCACACGAGTGGTTTGGCTAGCTGAGTGGGGTTTATCTGCCTTGAGAGAGTTGTGGAGAAGAGGGGGAGGCCGTTCCACCGATTGGGGTTTACCTGATTTCCGTGAACCCTGGAGAAGAGGGGGAGGCCGTTCCACCGATTGGAGTTTGCCTGACTTCCGCGAACCCTGGAGAAAAGGAGGGGGTAGATCACAGCCCCCATTGAGGCTGACCCCCTTGAGCCGTGGCGGAAAGGTTGCGGGGTCATGTAATGGGAAATGAGGGATTCGTTCCCTCACTCCCCTTCCAATGAGCCAAAGAAGCAGGCCATATGGGGATGTGAAAAATCTTGATTGAAAATTGTACCGAAAGTGATTGCAAATTGAGAGATGACAGAAGACATAAGAGTGGCTTGAGTGGATTTGGGTGATTACATTATTAAAAAACAAAAAGTGGTGGAGACATTACAGGCAGAGCGTTAAACACACCTGAAACAAGTTGATGACAAAGAGTGGCTTGTTTGAGGGAAGACTGAAATGCCTGGTTGGAACCATGCAGAGGTTCCATGGGGCTGGTGAAGAGATTTGGATGTTTCGTTTAAATGGTTGGAAATAAACGATTAATGCGTTATGGAGGAGGCCAGCGGACGACGGACGTAGTGATAAATTGATTGGGGTTTGATGAAAAAGTGTACCAGTTAAATTTGATGACAAAGTGGTATCCGAGGGATTGGTGTGTTTTTGTTTTCACCTAAACGTGAAAGGTGTTGGATGGTGTTGTAGGCTGGGTGTGCGGCACTGTGGAATGAATGATTAAAGTGTTTGGGTAATTGGCGTAATTGTGCAGATGAGGAGAGTGAGTGCGAATAACGTACCCTGTCGGTAGGAGTCTCTTAACCAAGTTAGTGTAGGTTAGGGGGACTTAGAGGATTTGACATGGATTCTGGACACTTCCATTGTGCAGGCGGACTGCAAGGGGTAGGTGCAGTCCAAGGTATGGAGATACTGGTTGGTAGTGTGAAATGGTATGGGAAGTTGGTGAGTCTGGAAATAGGGCAGCAGGGCTTTGGGGGTTCCTGGCAGGTGAAGGCTGTCAGAGGTGCCAGGAGAGCATCGTAGGGTTCAGTGCCAGGAGAGTACGGTAGGTTCAGTGCCAGGAGAGCACAGTGTAGGTGCCATGAGAGCACAGTATGGGTGCTATGAGAGCACAGTATAGGTGCTATGAGGGCACAGTATGGGGGCTAGAAAGAGCCACCCCTTAGTTAGGAGCACCAGAAGCATGCTCAAGTGAACCCCGAGGTCGCTGGGTGTCCTCCACCCCTGATTGGAAGCAGGCAAAGAGGCCTAGTAGTCATCACACTCCCCAGCCAGCGAGTTATGCCTGGCACCACCAAATGGAGAAAGACAAATAAGGGCCTTGCCCAGGTTTAATAGAATGGAACAATGTGCCAGGTCAGGAAAAATGGGTCATTACGATCATTCTAGCCATAGCAGGGTTTGTTGCATTGTCGAGAGCTAAAAGTAAATGTTTAGGTTCAATGGACTCTCCCCTGCACCATTCATGTGTGACACCTGGTATGAGTAGTGTTGATGGGAGAAATTGTTGGCAAGGGCCAGGCCGGGTCACCCTCTCCAAGTGCCAAAGAGGCCACCAGTATGTCATGAGCACACACCTACGAAGATAACGTTGAGTAAGAAACACCATCCTGTCTGTAAAGAGAAAAAAAAAGAGGAAGGAAGGAAAAAAAAAAGGAGAGATCTTAACCGAAACAAGTCAGGCAAGGAAGGTTAAGGGTACACTCCATCTCACCTGGTCTGAGGTCAACACACCTATTTGCGTCCTCAAGAACACCTCCAAACTGCATAAGCTTACCATCGATATCACCCTCCCACCATTGCTGTGTCACCTGCTGTCCAATGCAGGGCTTGTTGCCTGCTGCTGCTTGTGAGGAGGCCATATGGGCCGAAGCATTTTTGTGGGCCGTTGCGGCCGAAGATTTATGCCATTTTGTTGGCTCAGTGGGCCAAAGAACTCTTTGTGAGATTAGTCACTGGGCCGACTGAACTCACCTGGTGAGAGGCCAAATAAGGCCATGAAGTGAGGAAACCCTCAGGGCTGAATGGACAATACTGCCGGGAGGGGGCATGAAGGAGCGAACACGTGAAAGAACTTTGAACCTTTGAATTTTCTGCTCCTATGTAAATGTGTTGTTAAAAGTAAAATTGAATGCCCTCCCATTCAAATCCATAATTAGAATGTTAAGTAGTTTGCATAGAGTGTGAATTTGTTTGTTAGATTGGTGACCCGACACACGAGGATAGGGACATGCTAATCTTACTGTGACACTTCGATTTTTGGTGTTAAGTGCTTCCCATGTTGTGGGTTAGAGTAAATGGGAGATCTGTGCTGTACGTTAGACATGGCCATTGCCGTGGGCTTCCACAGATGGAGGCTCGGGAGAGCCTCGGGAGAAAGGTGGGGGTAGTGTTACGGAGATGGCCCTTATTGGAATACTAAGTATAGGATTAGCTCAGATCCCCCATTGAATGCCTATTTAGCTAGGTTGTGTGGTAAAAGGGACGTTATATGTGTGTCGGGAGGTTGTTGTTGTATTGTTTGTGCGGTGGTGGAGGACCGAGAGATTTCTTACCCCATGCCGGGATAAGCCCCACCCAGTCGGCTGAGGGGGTGTGGCCTGGAGAGAGGGTGTGGCTAAGGGGAGCAGTTTGTCGGCAGTCTCTGAGAGAGAGGCGGGCTCGTGTATCGAACGAAGCGAGCGAATGGAGGCTTTGCAAAATGAGTGCTCGTGTGTCGAAGCGAGCAAACGAGAGAAGAAACGAAGGCTTCGTAAAAAGGGTCCAGTATGTGGACATAGTCGCTCTCGAAGCGTGCTCGTGATTGAAAACGAGCGAACGAAGGAGTTGAGTTTTCAGAAACGGCAGTGGGCTTTTGAGAGGCTGCCTGCACATTGAGGATTCTGCCGTGAGAGGGACGGCAGCCAGCTTCGATGTGAGAAAGAAAAGGAAAGGCACTAATGAATCGGCCGGGAGAGAACGCTGAACCTGAGGGTTGAGTCTGCCATTAGCCGAGAAAGAAAAGGTGATTCAACAGAGAGAGCAGAACTGAGAGGAGGAAGCGGAAGTCGGGCTTCGAGGCGGGAAGGCAGGAGAGGAGATGCCGGAGCCTCTGACGGTCCTTACTCACCTCACGGCTGGACACGTTGTCGATCCGCCTGCGGAGCTCGGCACCTCGATTTGGGCCTTGTTTGGTGAATGGGCCAGGCCTGGATTTGTATGCTGAACCCTGGAGAGAGATTGGTTGAGGCCCATCGTTGATCTGGAGGAGTTGTGCCGTCGACATTGCGCGGGGCCAGAGCGCTCGGAGACCGTGTGCGTGAGGTCTGCGACAAAAGGACAAGCACCATTTTGCCACGCGGCGCAATCGAGCTGGGATTTCGAATCCGTGGACATCCGCCTGTTGCGAGCGACATTCGTGCCTTTTGACACTGTCCTCTCGTCCATGAAACCTCACCAAGTACTCTGTCTTGTCTTGCATCCATGCGGTTTGTCTTTGTCTGTACGTGTTGTATAAGGCATATTTTGGTTGTGACCCCCTCAAAACCTGTAGACCGTGGTTCCCTAATTAATAACGGGTTGAGGATTGTTAATAAAACCATTGTCGTGCATTTTGCTTGTGTTGTGATCTCCGATGTTCCCCAATAAATCTGGTTCATTCGTATGAAGTTGCCACTATGGATTAATTCATGTTGCGTCGAGGAACGATCCATTCGATTGGCATATAACACCAAAAATGGTTACAGACTGGCAGAAAATGCTCGGCATCTGACAAAACCAGTCTGTAACCAGGGGTTCTATTTCCCCATCTGGCAAGGTACAAGGATTACTTTGGTATCGTGATTAAAGTCACGTGACCTGAGGCCTGTGCTGAGCCTGCCGGCGTTATAAACCCCGGAGACTGTGGTGGTGAGGGTGGCGCCTCGGACCGGGTGAGAATCCCGCCGCACCGGATCCGCAACAGTATTTTGGTTGCTTTGTGCAACCTTTTTTGACTGGAAGGGCCAATTGTTGATGGATATGTGGTCCTGATATAAGCTGGGAATGATTCGATTGGTGAGAGTTGATGTTGGCTGTTCTTCCAATTGTGTGTGAGAGATGTGAATAGGAATTTTGTAATTTATATGGTCAATGTGCTGGCATGGGGATTGCTTATCCACGAGAATTATTTAACATATGATTGCCTTTTCGCAGTCGCTAGTGTGGAGTTGTTCTCATTATTGGGTGTAGAGATGAAGGGCAAATCACTGGCACGTTAAAACCAGTTGCTTTGGGCAGATGGAGCTCATTAACCTTAGTAGGCAGCTCATCCAGGAAAAGGAAACTTTGAATCTGAATCTGCCACTGCCTTGCAGTTCAGATTTTTAAACCAAATACGAAGCACTTAATGGGGTAAAGACAATAATCCTTTTTAAATGAGGTGGCCTTTACATTGAGTAACCTATATGCCGCCCTTGGGCATGGAGTACTACCCCCGTTTTAACCTCCCGATCAGAGTTACATGAAACCATGGGAGCAGGTGGTGGATGGCCATGAAGGCAGCTGGCACATATTGCGAGTAATGGCTGCATTACCTTGATGCGAGGCAGAAGATTATCTTATGGAGAACAATGGCTGGGATCACCCATCGAGAATAGTCACTGCCCAGAAGGAGGCAATGGCAAACCACTTCCATACATCCCAATAGAAAAATCATTGTCAGAAATCTAAGAGATAAAGCTATGATGGGGATGATGAGTGCGACCCCAAGGTTGGAAAGCACTCAAATGGATACTTGGGGAAAACAAAGTGTTTGATGACTAGGACTGATCGTTATGACAGAAATAGATCATACCTGCAAGGAAATCCAATCGCTGGATTCACCAAAACTGAAAGTCAAACTCGAAGCTTCTCAAACTGGGATGTAAGGTCAATGAATCGGTGAAAGTTAGATGTTATAATGAAAGAGATGGAGAGGACAAGACATGAAAATTTGGGGACAAGTAAACTTGTAGATGGACTAGTTTGGGGCATTTTCAATCTGACAATTACAAACTGTTCTTTTCTGGTCACGGAACCTGTAAAATAAATGGAGTGGCAGTGTCCGGGGTTTAGGATATGCACACACCTTTGGGGTTTCCTTCCCTTTGGTGTACATATGTCGTTCGTGGTGCCGGACTCAGCGCATCCTCGAACAACTACAATCCAAGCTTTGAGCTTCACAAGTCTGGACGAACATACAGGTCAGCTACCACTCAAATTGGATCTTTGTCAGTTGGTGTCTGTGACTTCTGAGTGGCGTTACAATGACCACATCAACAGCGTAACATTTTTGAAACTTCTATTTAAAACAAGCAGATACAAGGTTAAATGAGGAAGTTCACCATTACATGCAATGTTCAACTCCAATTCCTACATTGAGTTATTTCCACTGCCCAGTGTCCCAGTCCTGCCGGCACAACTCAGGCATCTTCACCTCATCCTTCAGGGTTGTCAAACGTTTGTATTGCCGCGGTGTCCACTCATACGATGTCCCAATTTGATTTAAAGACCTCAAAGGAATTCTTTCCCGATACGCAATCTTACTGAGTTTTAACCTGATTATGATCGGCTCCACGCGTCAACAACCGCTCTGGACATTAACACTTCATTTACTCAGTTAAATTGATCACAGGACGATGGAAACACACAGCTCATCACATGCCACCCATCTCTCTGCACCTACCTCTCATGGGTTTATTTTGCATCACAGAACAATCACGTACGTTCCAGAAAATATGATTCTCGCCCAGACTAGAAGTTTAATCTGAGAACGATCCAGCACCTTCACGAATCTCACCAGGCAGTTTACAATACAACACTGCCATCTACAATCAAAATGACCTCATTACATCAAGCAGTTTTTTTTTTTACAATTTACCAATGTGTGCTAAATGAAACTTATAACATGTAACCATCAATTTAAATCATTTATTTACAGGCATTTAGTAATGCTTAAATTTACCACATATAGCTTTTAACTGACAGGCAGTGAATTGCATGCAGAAGATGGCAAGGTCAGTAATTGGGATGCAACCCTGTCAAAGATACGTAAATATCAGTGAGGTTGAAAGCACATCTGGTGAAAGTCCCCATTATTTAGATATATGCTCTAACTTCTGCAACAGATGAAAAAAATGTAGAGGAGTTTTATGGAAAGTAGTAAGAACTGGTAGAACAGGTGCCCAAAGGAGATGTTTTAATTAATATGGGAGACTGGAATGCAAGAAGTAGAGAAGCAGGAGCACCAGGGATTCTATGAAAGCACTGACTTGGTCTCCAAAATGAGCCAGGGGAGTGAATGCTGGTGTTCTGTGTGGAGAATTAGTTTGTAATTGCAAACACATGGTTCAAATAACCCAAGCATAGACTGCACACATGGACTTGACCTAATGGGCAACATAGAAATCAGATTGATGACATTCTAATCAACAGAAGATGGAGAAGTGCTGTGAAATCTGCCAATACTCTTCCAGGTGCAGGCTTTGTGACAGATCATAAAGTATTTGTGGCAAAACAATGAGTCAAATTGAGAAACGTAAAAAAAAATTTAAAACTCCGACTACATATGACCTTGAAAGTGTATCTAAGCAATATGCATTAAAAGTTAAAAAAATAAAAGATAAAAATTGTTTTGCATAGCTGGACTTGGTTGACAGAACGAATTGTGCCAAGAGGTTGAAGACACTGTAAAAAAATAGGCCAAAACCAACATCCTAAAAGCAAGTGGAAAGAAGAAACTTAAATGGCTGTCAAAAGAAGTAATAGATGCAGACAGAAGAGGAGAGATGAAAACCAAAGGCACATCAAGAGAGGACATTAAGCGGCTAAATGCCAACTTCCAGCGAAAGCCAGGAAAGACAAAGAACTAGAATAGCACTTGGTAGATTGCATACCTCCACCAGGATAAACAGTTTACATTTTGTATCCCACTGATGGGTCAGATCTGCATCCGAACCTTAACCAAATCTAATCGGCTTGTACTTGTCGCCTACTCAACTCATCCACCCAGTTTCGTCCAAATCCATCGATAACTTTTTGAGATATCCTGCTCACAGACAAACAATCAAATGGACAAACAGGGGTGAACTACATTATCTTCAATCACGTTTGGTGGCGAAGGTAACTATTTTGAAGAGACATGCATGGAGATATAACGTGACAACAGAGCAGGAAAATCAAGAGATCTTTTCGAAAAGATCAGAGAAATCACAGGAAAGTTTACGTCTAGGATTGGAGGCCTCTTGAGTAGAACAGGAAATGATCTGAGAGAAGAAACACAGGTGAAAGAACGATGGAAGGACTATGTACACTAAAACTCCATACAAGCTAGATAGCAATATGATGGCAACCTTCGAAGCAAGAGAATATGTGCAAGAACCAAGAATGATAGAATGTGAAGTACATAGAGTCCTGAAAGAGCTGTCGAATGGAAATTCACCAAGTGCTAATGAAATCCCCAAAAAAGTTTTTAAGGAAGTTGGGGAGGAGGCAATCAGAACTTTAACAGTTGCCTGTACACAGATCTGGAGCAGGATTGTACGGCCTACAATGTGGAAGCAGTCAGTCGACACACCATTACCAAAGAAAGGAGAAGTGAGAGAATGTTCAAATAACTGAACCATTGCCTTGATTTCACATGACAGCAAGATATTGCTGAAGATCATTCAACACAGAATATAACAATTCATTTTACGAGAAATGCCTGTTGAGAAAGCAGGTTTCAGAAGAGGAATAGGTACTAGAGATGAACTTGCAAATATGAAGTGAATCGTGGAAAAAGCAAGGAAGTATCAAAGGAAGGTGCATCTCTGTTTTATACAAAATAGCAAAGCCTTCGATTTTGTTGATCATGAATTGATGTGGAATTTGCTGAGAGAAATTGGGATGACGAAGCACGTGATATGCCTGAAAAGAAGCCTGTGCAGTAAACAAGAAGCTCGAGTAATACCTGAGTATTGAGTGACAGTGTGGTTTTGAATGGGATAAGGAGTCAGATAGGGGTGCATTCTCTCCTCTTACTTGCTAAATCTGTCCGGTCCTTTCATAATAAGGAAATCAAACTTGAATGAGATGGAGGCTGGAGTCAGGATTGGAAAAAGATGTATCAACAATCCAAGGTATGATGATGATACCACTCTGTTTGCAGCAAGTAGAGGTCTTGATGAAACTGCTGCAGACAGTGAAGGAAAGTGAAAAGCTGGTTTATATTTAAATCTAAAAGAGACTAAAATCTTGTCAACTGAAAAGATCTATGTATTCAGATTAGGAGACAATCATGTGGGAAATAGTGGAAAGTTTCATTTTACTGAGTTACAAGATTGAGGTGAGTGTCATCCAAGTTTGATTTCCTAATGTGGAGGAGAAATTAATAGACAGTTACCTTTGGGTAGAACAGCAATGCCAGGATTCCCATGACGGATGACAAAGTAGTTGTTGCATTTACTCTTCACCCCTTTAGGTTTGTAAATGGGAACAATTTCTACGTCTTTCAGGTCCTGTGGTACAGTTTTTTTTCTTCCTACAAGTGAAGGAGTAGGGAGTGGAGCCTGTCAGTTATATAGGAGAGCCGTACTGAAAGTCATGAGCACGTTTATTGGACAGGTAAACAAAACTACGTGGAAGAAAACTGATATTGTCGATGGGAACGGGACATTACCGTTACCCCATTACTAGCATTACTTTTTGACAAAATCTCCAGAATAATCCACATATTTCTGGCAGCACTACATGAGGTTAAACTCCCGCTGTGGTAGAAGCCCGTTCCAACACTTCACAATCAGCTACATATGGCTATCTCGACTGCCTCATCTTTTTCAAAGTGCAGGCCTCTCATGTGATCTTTCAAGGATCCGAATAGATGGTAGGGCACCAAGTCTGGACTGTACGGGGGCAGGGGATCACTTCCCAGCCATTTTTGAGATTCCCTCCAATGTCAGACGTGCAGTGTGGGGTCGAGCGTTGTCATGTTTAAAGGTGGCGGATTTTTTCTTCGGGCACTTTTACCAAAGTGCACATTTCAGTTTCTTCAGCATCTTAATTTTGCAAGCCGTGTTGAGGTTTCCCCTTTGGACAGGAGAGCCGTACTGCACATGCCTGGTGTTGCCACAATGGCTAGGGTGGTGGGCTTTGGATCCAAGGGTCCTGAGTTCAAATCCCACTCAGCTGTTGAATTAATACCTGGTGGGGTTAACTCGGCCTGTCATCCTTCCGAGGTCAGCAAAATGAGTGCCAGCATGCTGGTATACTGTGTCAGAGTGGCGACCCGTCAAGGATTGTCCCCCAATAGCCAAGGAGACTGCTTAAGCAGCACAAACGCTCTGCACAGAGTATGGTCCCAATCTCCTTCTCCTCCTCCTCCTTTGGACAGGAAATCAACCAGTGTGCGTCCAGTGGCATTCCAGAATATGGTTTCCATATCTTTGCTGGCAGAGGCTACTCTTTTAGCCTCATTCTTTTTTGGAGATGTGGAGCGATACCATTCCATGCTTTGCTGCTCGTCAATGAGATCAAAATGGTGGAACTAGCTTCCGTCGCAGTAATGATATGAAACAGGAAGTCATCGGCCTCGGCAGCATGCCGTTGAAGCAACTGTGATGACACATCCATGCCTGTTTTTGTGTTCCTCCGTAAGCAAACAGGGAACCCAAATGGACCAAACTTTCCAATATGCCAAGCTGTGCTCCCTAACCGTCACTTTTTGGTCCTCACACATGAGCGCATCAATTTTCTTATTGGTGCTTCTCGGTTGACCACAGCATGACTGATCGGCGATGTCCGTGTTTGCATCTTTGAAGTGTTTTATCCACCTTCGAAGCCTGATCCTGGCTTAACAGTTAAGGTGGCTGGCTTTGAGTTGTGAGTTTGAGCTCTTGTTGTGTCGTTAAGGCCTAAGTCACATTTGCTCTACGGCGAGGATACGGCTGCCGTATGCCCTCTGAATTGACAGAAACATGCGGCGGCCGCAGAATTTCTGCAGTGGCCTCAGGGTGGCCTACGCCGTTTGGCTATCTTTTACAGGCCGTAAGGTTGCCGTGGAATTATAACGCGGAGTTATAAATTTTTTCATTTCTACGTTCGCCGTAGCAATTAGACAATCCGAAACAAAAAACTGGTAAAAAAAAAAAAAATTAACACACTCGTTACCGTCCGTCTGGCCGCATGTTCGCCTTAGGGCCCCCCTGCGGTCCCCTTGCGGGCACCTTGAGGCTACCTTGCATCTGCCTTGAAAATTCTATAGCCACCGCAGGGGAGCCCCCTTAAGGTCACCGTGCGACATCAAATCAAGGACCGTACGGCAACCCCACGTTTTCGATCTCCACAATTTCTAAGACCTAAGGCCTAAGTCACATTTGCTCTACAGCGAGGATACGGCGGCCGTACGCCCTCTGAATTGACGGAAACGTGCGGCTCCCCGAAAAATAAAAACATATGTGACTGCTACATTTTGTGACCATGGAAATACTGCGGCCGCCGTATAATTGCTAGTGGCCGTAGATTTTGGAGACCCCACGGCCGCCATGGCAAATGTGTCTTTGGCCTAAATAACCCCAGGTGGGTTGACTCAGACTGTCATCCTTCTGAGATCGGCAAAATGAGCACCAATTTACTGGAAACTGGGCACTGCATTAGTTGCACAGCCACGCTTCCAGCAATGTTGCAACCAGCAGTCACAGGCTGCATACAAAATACAAACAAACCCATCTTCTGACACTGCAAGCGCCCATGCAGGCATTTCCATACACCCGACTCAATCGGCCATAGATATCTGCAGCGGAGTTGTTCTCCTTCATGAAGAGTTCAATCACTGCATGTTGACGAACGATATGTCGTCGACAGCCATTTTGTCACAATGGATTGTGGGAAAACCAGTGATGTGCATGTGCCGAGCCTGTGTTTACATTAGAGTGGACAGATGGATAGTTGTCGCTGATAACGTGTTCTACATGGCGGCCACAATGTCTTGTCACCCCTCATAAAAATTGACATTGCCTTTTGTCGTATCGGCTTTCAACAACGAAGTGTTCTCCAAGTTATACCACGTACATTTGTAGTACTCTTTTACTTTATTACACGTTTAACAGCATGTGACACAAGCCTTAAGTGTCCATTGGAACCGATTGTGCTCCATCATTGTCATTACAGATAATCATTTTACGCCATGTTATGGGTAGGACATTTTCCGGAGCATTTGTGGGGTGATGCAATTAAAAGCAAGTATCACTGCCAGATAACTCTTCAACAAACAGTGGGCAATCTGGGCGCAATGTAAAGTCAACATTCATGTACTTTTGCATCGTTGAACGCGGTATTCCAAGCTCCGCAGATCGTTTACGGTTCGACTTTTTTGGTGACCTGGCAACAGATATTCGACCAATTCACACTGCTGATTACTGGTCGATGGCTTCCAGTTATTGGCATATCTTTTATGTTGCCTGTTGCAAACAGTTTATGCTCCCAACACGTAAGTGGCCTTTATAGGGAGCTTATTGGTGAAATAGTTGCTGAAGTCGACGCGCACCTCTTCCATTGTTTTCCCTGTTTGTGGACATTCGTGAGCCCAGTCACTGACAAAAATCCATTGTTCAGTGGTGTAATTGCTTGTATCACCCGTGGTTACATTCACTCAATTTGAAAAAAAGGAAAAAGGAAATGAATTAACACTGCACAGAAAGACAATGAATGTCACAATTTTTACTAAGGGTGGCAAGACGTTGTGGCCAGTCTGTACTATATTCGGCACAAACGTGTGGAATCCACTGATGCTCATGACTTTTGGTACGGCCCTTGTTATTTTCTCTTGAACTTCTATTGGTGCACTTCTGCTGGCATGCCTTCTTGTCCTGGGACTTTATTTTTTAATAATGTTAGCATCTTTGAAACTTTGACTATGTTCGAGGGCTCTGTCATCATCATCATCACACCATTTTAAAGCCTTTTTCCCTGAACAGGGGTCAGATTTTTGCGGACTCCAATCATGGTACCCTTTCTTGTAGCAATGTTTTTACGGCCGGATGTCCTTCCTGACGCCAACCTTTTAGTTGCCTTCGACACGCAGGGATAATTACCAGTATACTGGTGCTCATTTCGCCCACTTCGGAAGGATGACAGGCTGAGTCACCCCCTTGATGTTAATTCAGTGTCCAGCGGGGCTCGAACTCAGGACCCTGAGGATCCCAAACCACCATCCTAACCACTAAGCCAACACCAGGCTCTTGAGGGCTCTGTCATGTGCTCTTGAAATCATCTTCATTTTAAGGTGTTGCAGACTTGATTTTGTGGCCTGGAGACCACTTTGAGTCAGTGACGGCTTTTGGAGTTTTTATCTTGCATCTTCTTGCAGAGTTTTTTTTTTTTAATTTGAGCCATTTCAACTTGGTGATCAAGGATGATCAGTTGTCTCTTTGAAAGTCTGGTTTTCATGAATTTCAAAATCGTCTTTGTAAAACCAATCCTGACGTTTTATTTTCTTAAATTATATGTTCGTGGTGCTATGGTAACAACAAAGATAATTTGCAAAAGGTCACCCATTTAGTCTCTGCAGGATAAGGATACTCTGCTGCAAAGGCACCGTGTTGTTAAATGTTGATGAGCTGGTTGTTGCGAGTTGGTGTTTCACTTCTTCCTTCTTTAAAGTCAATACACTGAGATGCTTCAGCTTTGGACTTGTACCGGTATGGCTGCTGTATCGTTATAGCAGTATATGATTTGACTGATTATTCAATGGCAAGTTCAGTAGTCTGCACCACAAATGGCTCTTGTGATTTCGACATATTCCAGGTCATCTGATGATGTAGTCAATGAGGTAACAGCATTTATAATATGGATGCATCGATGTTTTGGCTTTGCATCAAATGAGAAATGGTGTTGGTGATCATCTGGCTGTGCTATGTACACTTAGTGAATTAAAGAAGACCATTGTTGTTTTTTCAGGAGACCCATTATATTTTTTCTCGCCCTTCTTTTTCAGATGGTGTAATGATGGTTTTGTGTTAATATATCTCAGCTTATTAGATTTGCTCGAATTTGTTCTGTTTTTGGTGATTTTGTGGTTCGTGCTAAGAAGATGTTTTCCATCATGTTATAAAGGGGCTATTGTACTAAGAATTTGATTCGGTCATGTGAGAAGGTTTTTAGATGTCATTGTCATCTCTTGTTTAAGTTTGGTTGGTTTCCGTGTAAACAGGTTCCCGTAGTATTGGAAGTTGTGTGAAATAAAAATAATGAGTAATATAGTTGTTTTTTTAAAAAACTTAACTGATTAATGAATTAAACCTGAATTGTGTCATTAGTGTTTACCAGAAATGGATCTTCATTATGAATAGAAGGCCTTTGTTTTGATTTGTATGCTCGTGGATTCCAGTGTACATTCTGTGGTGGTAAGGTAAGAAGTGGTACGGTACTTCTGGTGTGAGTAGGGGGTGTGTGTGAATGGTTTCTGTTGGTGTGTGGTTTGTATGCTTACTGTTGGTGTGTGTGTGTGTGTGTGTTTATATTGGTGTGCACAGTTTATTTTTGTTCTCCATATCTCTTTCTTTTCTTTTTCTTTGTCTCTGGAGGGGTGAATCTTGCAAATAGTTATTGTGGGGTTCACTTGGATGCACCTGGATGGGTTTGAAGGTAGAGGAGTAGCACCCAAAACCCAAATCATATCCAGGTTCCTTCTGCTGACTCCATATTTGTGTACTTTGGTTCCTTCTGGTCCAGGTTCCTCCTTCTGACTCCATATTTGTGTACTTCGGTTCCTCCTGATCCAGTTTCCTTCTGCTGACTCCAAATTTGTGTACTTTGGTTCCTCCTGATACTCCAGTGCTCTATTTGGGCAGTTATTTGATTAAATGTGCTGAAGATGACTAGTTTATTTCCCTGCACATCCGAAGCAAAAAGAGGGATTAAGCCAATGGTTCATGCCCATCCGTTTGCCCCTCTGTCCATCTTATCAGTTTATGATCGAGGAAAAACTTATTTAAATTGAATGTTATATTTTGAACATGAATCAGGAACATTACATTTTGAACTCGGTTCTCATAGTAGAGAAGCTCCCACCACCTCCACTTCTACCCCAACCCCACCAACATTACATAATAATAGAAGATATTATTTGAAACTAATTATCAACCCTCAATGGAAAGGTTAATTCAGTTCAGATAATTGTAATTTATATAGATATCTACATATGGCAACAGTGAATAATATATGTTTTTTTAATATAAACCTACAGGTAACACAATGGTAGGAGGTCAGGTAAGGTCACCATGACATTACTGAATAGGATTGCCATCATTCACTGGAACCTGCAACTCTCCAAGTCAGCATTTAGTACTCCACAAAGATGAAAAATAAAGATTTTTTCGAGGTTTCGTTTTCACAACTTGAGATCTTCCAAAGTAAAAGTTAGATTTTAAAATAATGTTAACACAGTGCTTCATAAATGTATTGATCTCTTCCTGTTTTACTTATTATGTTGATTAACATACTTGAAGCGCCATTCGCAAGCTGCATTGACGTTTGGGTTGGTGTTGAGTCATATTAACCCAAATATTGTTGACCCAACAGAAAACATTTCATCTTTCCGTAATGTACGTTCTTCATGCCAACAAATGCAGACACCTCAATGCTGACGTATCTTAGACAGCGTCACGATAGTCCACTGCACACTAACGTAACTTCACTTTTTCCCACTTGTTCATGAACTACACAATATGGCTGGCACAATAATTTATTAACCCCCAACTGTGCGTCAGCCCGGCATGGGGCTTATATTTTGGGTGCTGTCAGTCCATCCGTCCGTTCGTCCGTGCATCCGTCTCAAAATGAATGGACACATTGTTTTCACATTGGCACATGTATGCTTAACACCTGGGCATGAGGCACGTCAAACAATTTTGGGATTGCAGCCAAAAGTCATGGGACAGGATTTTAGTTCCAAACTTTGGCAGTTACATTTTTTATATATTTTTTTGTTACAGGAGAGTTTGGTATGGGAATATGGTTGAGGGAAGCATTATTTATTAATATACACTTTTCCATCACCGCGGCCGATATAACACCTTGAAATATTTATTTATTTATTTACCTTTCCCCATTCCACAACCGGCATGTATAACATCTTGAATTATTCATTTATTTATATACATTTTACCATATTCACCACCAACAAAACACCTTGAATTATTAATTTATGTACATCCCTTTTTTTTTTTTTAACATGACGAGGCTTGTGGAAGACCAAGAGCAGAATGGAAGGGAACAAAATGGAAAGGGTGAAACACCAACAGCATAATACAAGTGAGAATGAGATGAGGGGAGCGGGAAAGGCCACATGGGGGTAAACATGAAGCACACAAGCTGAATGAAACTCAGCAAAAAGAAGAAGGGAAAAGTGGGGATGAAACAGAACAAGAACAAACCAACCGCCTCTTGCAAGCTCGAGTGAGAAGACTGGGACTGAACACATTGGGGAAGTTGATTCCACAGGGAAGAGGAAAGAGGATCAAATAAGTGCAGGTGAGCAGTGAGCCTTGTTTTTGGGAGTTTAACAAGAAGAGGGTTACTGGAAGACTGTCTGTGCACTGCAGAACCTGGGAGAGATAGAGTCGAGAGAGAGAGAGAGAGAGAGAGAGAGAGAGAGAGAGAGAGAGAGAGAGAGAGAGAGAGAGAGAGAGAGAGAGAGAGAGAGAGAGAGAGAGAGAGAGAGAGAGACAGACCGAGAGACAGACCGAGAGAGGGACCGAGAGAGAGAGACCAAAAAGGAAGTGGTAGGATACAGAGAGGCCACCAACCTGTCTGTGTTGAGATTAACAGGCCTAAACACTCAGCTTCATCACAGGGTTCCCAATGATTTTGAAGTCCTTGCTGAGAATTGTGTGAGGGAAGGGTTGCCAGCATAAATGGGAGAGCAGTACTGCATCAAGCTGTGAAGGAAGTCCATGTAGGGTGTTAAAAGTTTAGACTGCCCAAAGAAAGACCTTGCACAACGGAGTCGTTTTTCCATATTTTACTATTCTACTACCGACATACCATGTTGAATTTTTTATTTATATACACTTTAACATCACTACTACCGATATACAGTAGCACCTTGAATTATTTATTTATTTAGTTCTAAGTTATTTTGTTATTTGCATGTAAAATCTATACGTCCCATGTTTTTAGGTGCGGTTGGGGGCTGTGTCCTCGATGAGGACTTGAATCCATTTTTTATGACTGTTTTGATCCTAATTGAAGAACATATAAGTGGAAAGAGTCCATTAACTATTTTACTTTCCATGATTCAATAATTATGAGGTGTTTGCTAAGCTGAAAGACTTCAGCTTTTGACTCATGTTTACACCTCTTTTTCCTTTTTTAAATATTTTTTACACATTACAGTTTGTTTGTTGTTTTTTTAACCTCTGCATGACACTATATTTATAAGTATGGATCTACACATCATTTATCCACAATGTCATTCTGACCACTAAACAATGATGCCATTCCACAATTATAAACATGACACATCTTTTGAGATGATGACATTCGAGTAAAGGCTTTCCATCTAACATTGAGTGCTCTCCCACAAAGCCACAGCAGGATGTCGATCATAAAACACTTGGATAGTTGAGGCTTAGGAATGACTGTGAGCTCTGGGAATTCTCAGTGATCTGCTGGCAGGTATGCAAAAATAAGAGGTAATTACACATAAGGGTCTACCTATGTATTATATATCGATATGCTGGAATTTTGACACCTCTCACACCCCCTTTACTCAACCCTTACCTTTTTACTCCTCTTCTTCCATCTTCTATGCCTTTTCTCCAGCTTTGCTCACCTTCCTATTCGCAACCATCTTTCCCCATTATTTTCATTTTTTCACACCAATTTTTTTTTTTTTACATAATTAGTAAATGTACACTAACTCATCAGGTAGCATGCTTGAGGCAGTAATTCAGGTTCCCTTTTGTGAAACAACATTGATGGGAATGTATAATTACTGCTGCTGAAATGTTATGGGCTTTAAACCTTGAGCTTTGTCATGCTTTGGAGGGAGCATTATTCATTATGCTGGCTGTATCAGCACTTACAAAGGTGTTAGGATATCGTTGAAAGGATTCTTAATTTTGCTCATCCTACCACAAATTCGAATTCATTTGAGTAGCGTTTAATCGCTCTGCCACTTGAAAAATCCCCACCTTCAGTCGTTATCTTAAGAGACTCATCAGAATCCTGTATTTCATTGGAGAAAAGCAACTCGTATTTAAGACTTCATGTCCATCAGAAAGCCGACTCTAACATCACAATCTATGACAAAATATTCATGTCAAAAATCTTGATTTTTTTTTTATCTCAGTTCAAGGCCTCTGTTGGCATAGGTGTGGTCGATGTGTGAAAATTGCTGTTTAATTGCCACAAACTCGAACATGGACAATGTTAGCTTGCAAAAGACTATTGTATGGTTTACTCTGCTATTATCACAGGATTTTTGCACGACACGTCACATTATGGTCTGCAGTGGATATGATGTTCATCTCTGTGGCTTCCAGCAGCATGCTGCAACTGAAAACAACTGCCATCTCATGTGCTTCTGTGACTCAAAATCCCTGCGCTATTCAAAATGCATCATGTATGGTACATAGTTTATAAATGAGTTTATTTTTTAATGTTTGCTTTAGAAATGTATTTGAAAAAAAAACACATCTAATTACGATGCAAGGATTTTGATGTCCAGGATAGAGGGAATCGAATAGGTCTTTTCTCCTGGAAATAATTGAAGAGCCGTAAGGATGTCTGCTATTTCAATGCCAAGGGGAAACTGAACCGCTGGTGAGATACAAATGGATGCGTGAAACTGGATGTAAACTACATAGAAGAGGATGAATGTCTGTGATGAGTTTCAATTCACGGTCAAGGGAGAAACTTCTCCCTTGTAGTGTGCTTTCATCAACAAAAGAGCTTTAGTTGTAAAACAAGTTCAGCGCACACCTGCTGTTAACACAAAATGCTTACAAGGAAAAATGTTTTCACACTGGTTCATAATGGAGATGGCACGAATCTGGGTCTTAATCTGATATCCGCGCATTGCACAAAAAGCAAACTTTGTTGAATGAATCTTTGCTTTCTCTATATATTATGCAATCACAGAAAAATGAATGAAGCACTTAAAATTAGCTATACTGGTACGTGCCCGTACGTGCGTAGCCATACATGCAAAAATAAATAAATAATGACTTTCAAATCACGTGCCAGAAACAACAACCGCACAGGCTGTTCCTTAGCTCTCGCGTGCCCGTACGTGCGTGCCCGTACGTGCATTCCCATATGTGCGTGCCCGTGCGTGCGTGGCCGTACGTGCAAAAAAACAATTAAATAAATAAAGAAAAAAAAGAAGAATTGTGACATCAATCGTGATGTCATAGCACCGTTTCCTGTCATTGCTTTGATAAATAAATGCCCATAACTTGGGAACCACTTGTCTGATTAATATCAAACCTTGAAAAGGCACATCCACAGGGCCCCAGCAATATACCTGGTAAGTTTCAATTAGATCGGACCAGTGGTTGTCGACAAACAGTGGTTGCAGACAGACACACACAGACACACACACACACACACACACACACACACACACACACACACACACACACACAGATTGCTGGAATTAGAGATAGATGTTGGCCATTTTTTAAATAAGCATGGCTTACAATGTTCATGTTTTGGCTTTGTTTGTTTTTTTGCCACCAACCAGGCATCAGCCGACGTGTGAGCTTATGCTTTGGGTGCTCTCAGTCCGTCGGTCTGCACTTGTGTATGCCCGGATCTTCGACTCAAAAAATGACTAGACACATTTCTTTCATATTCAATGCATGTGTGCAATAACATCTGGACATGAGGCACATCAAATTGCTATATCGGAGCAAAAAGTCATGGGACACGATTTTATTTCCGAATTTTGCCTTTTTTAATTTCCGAATTAAAAAACAACTTTTTATCCATGGGAGAAAATAATACAATATTGTACAAGTAGTTACTGAAAAAAAATGTAAACACTAATGTAGTCACTTAAGAGGGTGTTGGGCTACAACATGCGGCCAGTACGGCCTGTATGTGCCATGGAATAAAGTCCACCAGCATCTGGAATTCTACAGGAGAAGGGGAGGGAGGTGAAAGCAAGGAAGTGTGGCTCCCTTCCTGCCTGGTGGGTGAGGGCCAACAGACAGAAGGAAGGCCGGGAAGAAGTATGAAGGGGAAGATGAATGAAAATGCAGGACTAACAGGACAAAAAAACAGAAGATGCACAAATAAATAGGATGGGGAAAATATAAGCACACAAGACAAACACAACAAGGCTAGCAGGAAGCACAAGGCAGGAACTCAAGGTAAGATGTTTGTGGCATCAACCTTTTTTATTTGAAAGAAAAGGTAAAAAAATTCTCGACAAAAAAAAAACAAGCAGTCATAGACTGGTACTTACGAAATCGTAAACTTGACCTCTGACCTTGTCTGATAAAAGCTGTCTCGAGAGAAGGTAGCGACGCAAACCAGAAGTTTCTACGATGATTCTGTACCAAACCATCAAAAATCGAATGTTTGACCTCACTGTGACCTTGACCTTTGACCGATTTTGACCAAAATCTAATCAGCACTAGCCATCACCCTCCTGAATCACGTGGTGTAATTTGACATTGGTAGCTTTTTCCGTTCTCAAGTTATCGTGCCTACAAACAAACACACACACACACACACAAACAGATGACGGAAGTCATCAATATACTTACAAAATCTAAAGATTTCGTAAGTAATAACAATGAGTCAAAACAAGAGGCCAAATGTCAGGTCAGGTATGGGAGCATGCGCCGGAGCAGCATTTCGCTGCATCCACTTTCCGCCAGTACTTCAGAGGCCTCCCTTTGGCCATCCCCCAGGCAGATGCCTCGCCCATCCCCATCTCCTTGAGATGCTGATCAACCTGCTACAACAACAAAGCACGTGGTCGGCCCATTGGCCTCCTCCACCCATGAGACTCCCTCGCTGAGAGAATCTTGTGAGCAGGATCAGTATCAGGAAAACGAGCCACATGTCCATACAGCCACAGCTGACGCTTACAGACTATGCAGGTAACACATCTCATCTGAGTCTCTCTCAGCAACCATTCATTAGACACAAAGTATGACCAGCGATAGCCAAGGATTCTCTGAAGAGACTTTGTACTGAAGGAGTTGTCTGTCTCAGATCCTTGGTCAGAGTCAAAGTCTCACATCTGCAGAGCAAGACTGGAAGCACCAAGGAGTTAAAAACCAAGGACTTTCGTCCTCATGCATAGGTACTGACAGTGACACACCCCATGATCCAGTGAATCCACGACTCCCTAAGCCCGACCCAAACATCTTTTGACCTCTGGCTCACAACATGCAGAGACATGAATATCACTGCCAAGGTAAGTGAATCTTTCCACGACCTCAAAATCCTCACCATAAACAGATACAGACAAGATAGCAGCATCCAAGATGTCATTGAAAGCCTGGATCTTAGTTTTGACGCAGGAAATCCATAATCCCAGCAGCTTTTACTCCGCATTCAGCACCCCGAGGGCCCCCAAAAGGATATGTAGAGTTTCCACAAAGATAAATGCATTATCTGTGAAATCAAGGTCAGAGATCTTGACATTCCCAAATTATGCAACACAGCTTGATCCCTCTGACATTCACCTCAGAATCCAGTCAATACAAGTGCTGAAAAGTGTGGGGGCAGTACACACCCCTCATGAACTCCAGCAACAAATGGAAATGAGTCAGAGATGGAACCACCACATCTCACAGCACTCTCAGTACCAGAGATTAGTTCAGAAGTCAGATTGATCAGTTATGGGGGCACCCTATGAAGACCGAGAATCCTCCAAAGGGCATCTCAATTCACTGAATGGAATGCTTTGTGTAGATCAACATTGGCTGTGAGCAGCCCCTGTTGAAACTCTCGTCTGTGTTTGGTGAGGTCCAGAAGAGCAAGGATATGGTCAATTCTTGAACTCTTTGGTGGAAAGCCCGAATGCTTTGGGCACTGGTGCTTGAGCAGATTGTGGTGAACCCTGTCAATAATTATCCGAGCAAAGATCTTACCTGGCACCGAGAGCAGTGTCTCCCCTCACTAGCTGTTGCAGTCCTGGCGATCACCCTTCCCTTTCCAGAGAAGGACAACAAGGCCCTTCTTCCAGTCAGTTGTGATGATGCCTGTGCTCCAAACAGAGCACAGAAATATATGCAATGACATGAGTGCAGCATTTCCACCAGCCTTGAGAAGTTCAGCATGGATGCCACAGATCGTAGGAGCATTACCTCTTTTCAACTGGTTCGCTGCAGCTTGTGTTTCCAGAAATGAAGGTCGTTCACAGTTGATGGAGGGTCAGCAATAGGGACAGCAACACCCCTGACATCCAACTCAACAGCTGGTGAGTCAGCCTGGTACATCCACTCAAAGTAACTAGTCCAGTGGGCCTTCACTTCAGATTCTCTCTCAAGAGCTCAGCACCCTCCGCACTAACTGCAGTGCACCAAGAGACAGGCTTGGTGGAACGCAATGCACAACTTATTCTGTAAGAAGTGCAAGAATCACTTGACCCCAGGTGATGTTCCACCCCTGCACAGATTCCTTGCACCTCGGTCTCCTTGTCCGCCTTCAGTGCATATACAGTTTTTCACCTCAGCTCATTGAATAGTTCAGCTCTGCTCTCAAGGCTGGCCCTATGACTCTGGTCGTGATATCCAGTGACGCTTGAGAGACAAAGTTATTCTTCTCCTGATGGTGGGTTCCAAGACAACCACTGGCAACATCAAGGATGGTAGTCTTGTGATAAAGTTCTGTGTGGATTTAAAATTAGATGTCAAGTAAAGAGAAATAACAATGAAAACAGAGTGCTTTTTGGTTCTGCTAATGCTTTCATTGATGACAATAAATTCATTATTTTTGAACTGTGTTGCTATATCAGTGAAAACACTCCTAATCTGAAAATGGAGATGTTGAATAGAAGACTTAACTCAAAGAAGCCTCTGAATGTATCATACCTGAAAAGGAGATGCGAACACATTAAACTGAACCAGAATACCGACACTGGGAATTTGGGTGTTCTGGAAGGAAAGCCGTGATACTTGTGGCTCATCTATATATTAATACTGAAAGACCAATTTTGTGCTCCTCCTAGCGGTCGCGTCATGTTTTTCTCGGTACTGTGACCTGGACTGAAAGAAACTTCGTACCTGTAAGAGTGCATCGCATATAGTGGCAATAGTCAACTTTCAACTCTGAAGCAGAATAAACACTTTTCGTTTTACATTCGTTTACATGGTGACGTGTGACGTCACCGCTGAGAGGCGTCAGGACGTCATGACATCATCGGTCATTCGCTGACGTCATTACGTCTGTCGACGACAGACCATCACCGCTTAGCGGTGTAATTCCACTCCTCGAAAATAGCGTCTGCAATGTAAAACCCTCTTCTGCACATGCTGACTACCTCAGAATGTGAATTTGACACAAAAAATGTAACAATAAACATTGTATCATCTATATATTAATCCTGAAGGACCAATTTTGTGCTCCAAGCGGTCGCGTCACGTTTTTCTCGGTCCTGTGACCTGGACTGAAAGACACTTCGTACCTGTAAGAGTGCATCACGCATAGTGGCAATAGTCAAACTTCAGCTCTGAAGCAGAATAAACACTTTTCGTTGATACAGGGGCAGGGAGTGAAGAAGCGGGGCGGGAGATGAAGAGACGGGGGCAGGGAGTGAAGAGGCGGGGCGGGAGATGAAGAGACGGGGGCAGGGAGTGAAGAGGCGGGGGGGCAAGGTAAGCAATTTTTTGGGCGGGGGTAAGCAAATTGAAAGCGGGAGATGGGGGGAATGGGGCGGGGCTGGGGTGAATTAGGCGGGATTGAGTGTGGGGGGGTGGACAGGGGGCGGGGGCAAGTGGGGTGGGGAGTGAAGAGGCGGGGCCGGGGTAATTACATTTTTGGGCGGGGTTAAGCAAGTTGAAGGCGGGGGGGGAATGGGGCAGGGGCAGGGGATGAGTAGGCGGGGACAAGCACGCCCTGTCCAGTCCATGTCCCTCGAGTGTAGGTGAGCTGGTGAGGGTAGTTGAATGAACGGAATCCGTCTGTGACGGGGTTTCGGCTAGTATTTAAAGAACCACATGCAGAAACCGCAACTGATAAGAACAACGCACTGGCTGTAAATGCCAAGGTGAAACAACTTTGAGTTTCTCTGGATGGAACATTTTACCCGTGAGATCGATTGGAAATTGATTGGGATAAAAATGATTCTGCGAAAGTCTACAAGTCTTACCAAAAGGTGTGTGAAAATAATGGAAATAAAGAGCCCATTTTGGATATGGTTGCATTTTAAAAACTTTATACAATCTATGTAATTGACCTGAGTTCTCAAAAGGAAACTATAAAGTCCAATCGAGTGCATACTTCCCTGTGCATTGAAGGAGGAGAAAGTGAAGAAGTTGATACATATTATTTGCTTTTGGAAGAAACTGAGACGGTGATTAATGCAGAAAATGGTGCGATGGTCAATATTACTCAATTGTTTGTTGGCAATTAAATAAGATGAGGAGTGGAAAAGTACCAAAGGGGGTCTGTTAATCAAAGCAACTTCGAAAAACTAAAATTATGCATTCAAAATCTAAAACCTTGTTCTGTCAACGTTGATACAATTCAAAGAAAAGGGGCTGTAAGAATTGATGTTTTACTCACGAGAGAACAATTGGGAACGTTATATGGCACTGGTCAGCTATGAGTAAAAATATCAAAACCTATGTTTAAGAAATACTCGATAAAGGAGATGAGTGGAGGATTTATTATACCCCTTCCCCTTTTACTGGTGGGTCTTGGTGCTACGGAAGCCTTGACGGGTGGGATTTAATCGGCGGTAAAAACTGCTAACGAAAGGAAGGTTCAACTGCATGCTCAAAAAGATCTGGAAAGACATAACAGAGAGATTGAGAAACAAATTACTGTGGGTAGCAGTATGATTGTAGATTTTACTCAAAAGCTTGAAAGCCTTCCAGATAAAGCTCGATTGTTAGCTTGAGATATGCTTTCTTCCATTGCACAAGCTGGTGTTAAAGTTACAAAAAGAGGCAATGGATGGTATATTTCTTATGAATAAGCATGAGTGTCAGTGAGTGGTTGAAATAATTTGGATGAAATACATCAAATGTCGAACTTCAGAAATATTGTGAAAGGCTAAAAATTGATGTAGTAATCTGTATGAGAGATGAATTATTAAGTTTGCCCAAAGATACCAAGAATATTGTTATGAATTTAAAAGATGGTGGTGGGAATGGTTCTCATTGAGTATGTGTTTTTAATGATAAGGCTGCTAGATATTACTTTGATAGTTATGGCTTTCCACCACCTATTGAAGTTGTAAAATTTTAAGGGAAGGTGTTTATCGGACATTTAAAACACAAGCCATTGATTCGAAATGTTGCAGACAATTATGCTTGTATGTGTTATTTCATCTCAACAATGGGGATTTTTATGACACCATTTTAAATCTGCTATGAATATAAAGATGACGTTTGTTCGAAAGGATGGATCTACCTTCGATGTGCCGCAAGAGTTGGATAGTGACTTGTCCAATTATTGCACAAAGGCACAGGCAGAGCGCCAGAAGTATCGTATTATGCAAAATATCAAAATGGGGAATTCTTACATACTAGCCGAAATCCCGTCACAGACGGATTCCGTTCCATGAGCCCAATATGTCAACCAGTGGCGGCTCTTGTAAGAGCCGGATCCCAGTCGATGTACTCCATGGCCTTACCTAATGAGGCCGACAAAACATCCTTGTATAAGACATTTTTGGTGTACACTACTTGTAAAGAAGTCCCCTAATTTGTGCACGTGTCTACTTTTACATACACCGTGTCAAAACTTCTCAGGTCACAGTACCGAGAACAACGTGACACGACCGCTAGGAGGAGCACAAAATTGGTCCTTCAGTATTAATATGTAGATTAACCAATTACCTGAGTCCTACAGATGACAACTTGGTGAGATTAACTGATTTGGCACAACACCTCACCAAAAGCAAAATGGCTATTTATTCAAAAAATGCAGAAATAGCAATATCAATGCTGAGTGCTACATTGTCCAACGCTCCAATAGAAATATAATTTTATAAACAAGGGCATGTAGTCCAGATGAGAGTAGCATCTTGGGGATATGATATGCTGGATTTAGGGTATAATTGGTCATTTTGAAAAAAACCTATCTTGAACAATTGAAACGTTCTTACAAGGAAAACTATTATCCACTCAGCAGAGCCAATGACATTTGTGGAAGCACAATGAGCAAACAACAAATAAAAGATTTTGATCAGAAATAAATCTATGAAAGCCTCACTATGGTTTATGTTATGAATTCAAGCGAAACACAATTATTTGTAATAAGTAAGGGTTTTCAAACCGATATGATGATTGGAAGATGGGGTGGTGTTTGGTGTATTCATCTTAATATTTCGTATATTTTAAAAGAATAAAATACCTATAATAAATGGCAGGAAGCGAGGTAACTCTTCAAGAAAATTACCATTTTTGTATCTCAGGATACTTGCGATAAAAAAGCGTTAGATATTTGAAGAAATATGACCGACAACATAACAATGGAACATTCTAAATTAGTATGTGGTTTTTACACTGATGTTTGTCAACCTTCAAATACAGATTTAATGAGAATATTAAATAAACATAAGGTATTAAAATTTGCAAAACAGCGCTCTTTTAGAAACGGTGAATAAATGTTACTGGTTCCCCATTCTAAAGAAAATAATTACAGATGCAAGAATATTGTCAAATCTAGACGAATACATCGATGATATTCTTAGGGGAGATGGTTCAAAGGTGAAAAGGGATGAGGATGGAAAAGATTAAAAGGAACACGTTGAAACAATGAGTGATGAATAATTTTTGGAAAGGGTAAATAAATTAGACCTAAAAGGTAAAAAGGTCGAGACAGTAATTAAAACGAGTGATTTAAGTGAAGGAGAGAAAACTTTGTGATTAGAAAAGCTGAGAAAAGAGTTTACTGAAAAGGTTGAGACTATAGCTGATGGAGAAGATGGAGATTCCACTTCACATTTGTTCTTCTTAATCCTTAAAAATGAGAGAAGAAAATCTTAGTACATAGTGTAGTCATGGCTACTATATGGAGAAAAGTATGAGACATTACTTTGTATTATCCGCTTTTTCAAAGTAAAGATCCAAATGTTTATGTTGAAAGCGAAAAAGCTTCTTATAATTTGTAGGAGTTAAAATAGAATGATTCATTGTCTCAAGTGTAAAAAGAAAACTGAGACTAGAGATATCTCTAGTCTAAAAAGGAGAAATCATAGAGTTATATAGAAAGGAATATGTACGATGTGTGGAAATAAAAAGAGACAATTCATTTCTATGCAGAAAAGTGGAGGAGATATATAAAAATTGCTATCAGGAAGTAAATTTACAATGACTGGGATACCCGGAGAACTACATCTACCGGGGTATTCGTTCTGTGGTCCTGGCACAAACCTGGAGAAGAGATTAGATGAAGCTGGCAATCCTAAATCTTGGAGCAGACCCAACAATAGGGTTGATGAAGTGTGTATGAAACACGATACTGATTATGGGAATAGCACTACTTTGGATGAAAAACATGAAGGTGATAGGGGAATGGTATATAATTTGTCTTTGAAACGAAATCTAACGTTGAGAGAGAAAGTTGATAGATTTATCGTGAAGAAGATAAGTGCTAAATTACGACTGGGACTTTGTGTTTCTACTTTAGCGGAGCAAAAAACAATTGATGCCATTAAGCCTGAAGAGCAATTAGATTGAACTTAATAATGACAGGGGATATAAGTATGCTTTAACCGTTATTGATTTGAGATATAGATATGCGTGGGTTGTTCCTTTGAAAAACAAAAGGGGGAAGTACTCTTATGTTAGCCTGCAATGGGATATTTAGAAAAGTAAAAGGAAGCCAAAGAAATTATTGGACTGATGAGGGAACAGAGTTCTATAATATAATATTTATGGATTTTATGAAGGCCCATGGTATTACATTGTACAGTACCTTTAATGAAGGAAAGGCTGTTGTCATTGAGCATTTTAATCACACTTTGAAGGAGAGATTATACAAAAAGTTTACTCACCTCGGCCATAATAAATGGGTTTCTGTCATACAACATGTTGTGGATGCTTACAATGATACAGTTCACTCCAGAACAAAATCGAAACCCTCATAACCATTGGTAAAATTAAAAGATGAACAAGAAATTAATTTGAGGAAACCAAAGTTTAGAGTTGGCGATATCGAACGAATACACCGATGGAAATCACATTTTGACATTCTAAGAGATGGACTAATGAGTTCTTTAAAGTCGTTGATGTACTCAACACAGTACCCTGGACTGATAAATTATATGATCTGTATGGAAAATAAATTTTGGGTTCATTTTATGCCAAATAATTAGAGAAAACAAACGTTGCGACGGAGTATGATCCAGTCGCCGCCTTCATCGGCCACGATAACTAGAGCTGTTGGTGCCCCTGAGCTTTTACCCACTCTATCTAGTGGCATACAGATACCATACAGATCAACTCTATCTCAGAAGGCTCTAAACAAATTTTTTTCTCACTACCTGTCGCATTTTTCGAGAGTAGCCCGTCCCTGCATGTGTATGCAGTCGAGGACCTGTCGGAGCTCCTTTGCTACTAGTGCCAACAGACCAGTATCTTCGGGAAGAATTGCATCAAGAATCTTGAATATGTCGTCAGGGTAATAATGGCAGTTCACCCGCTCGGTGGGTTGGACCCGGTCCCAAATTTTGATGGCTTCCGTGAAAAGATTTTTTGCCCATTGGCAGTTCAATTCAGGAAGCTGCAGGGGGTCAATACCCATGAAACATCACATAATATGAGCGGAGTTTTTATTCAGATCCGTTCATCCGATTTCTTTCAGCATTGCTTGGATGTCATCAACTGTGGGTAGGAGATGGTTTTTGTTGGCGCGCTGAATGATTTCCCGGAGTTGCTCCAGGAGTTTTTCTCCTTAAGTATTATCAGGGTCGTCTTTATCTCTGAGCTCCTCCTCCAGCTCTCAAGCTAAGATGCGGTCCATCCAGAGCTGAAAGTGGTGATTCAGGTTGAACGATTCCGATTTGACATTCTGCCCCTCCTGGTGGTATAACTGTGCTTTATCGAAGATGGTTCCTTTCAACTCTCGGACCTCTCCGCACTCGGCGTAGGTCAGCTCTGAAGTATCAGCTCAGCGTTAACCAATATCTCAACGCGACAGTCCAAACAAATGTTGTACTTCCTTTTGACTGTCGCAATGGAGTGCTTGATGGTCATAGCGACACAATCAATGTCATTCCTGGTGTCTTGGTCGAGGAACACGGCTCCTTTCAGTTGGTGGTGGTCGCTGAGTCCCAACTCTACCTGAACTCGCCGGACAAGATCGTCGAGTTCGCTGAGAAAGTTTTCGGAGACAATAATTTGATGGCACCCAGCCTGAATGATGGGGCATCCTCCTTCTCCAGTGGTGGCTTGAAAATGGAGATGACTGGTGCATAGGATATACCTCAGGCAGATGACTTTGAGATCCTTTTTTGCTTTACAAAAGCAAAGCGTTTGCTTGACTGTCTCTAATTTCTTTAGCTTCGCTATTAATCAGGCCGCGAGATTGAATTTCATAGCAATGCCACGCCTCATTCTTTCATTGATGCTACTATATATTACTAACTGAGATAGCTCAAATTGAATGTTTCGGTAGTACAAGTCAGACCTCTGTGTTGCAAATGCCTGGGCATACTAAGGAAAATACCAATGTCTAAATGGAAATATCGGTGGTTCAACTTAGACCTCTATTACCTCAGGACGCCAATATTCATCTCAAAAGGTATGGGTCTGGGAGCATTCCCAAAGCTCTGGAGCCCTATAAAACACAAGGTGGCTTTGAATCCCCCTTTCCTATACTACTACTGTGACTACACCATTCCGTGCATTCGCCACTCTGAGTGGAAGACCATGCCTTACTACCATCCAAACTCTCCTTTTTTAATCTTAAACTGTCCTGCACTGCCCATTCTGCTGAAAAATTAGTCTGCACTTGTTTTGTCTCTCCCATCATTATCCCTTCATAATCGCATCCTTTCTCATGTAAAAAGTCCTCTCTCTTTCAGTCACTCCTCATAGCAGAGTCTAGATGGGCCTGGAATCAACCTAGGTCTATGTTGTAACCTCTCTATGGCAGTTATGTCTTTCTCAGATGTGGTGACCAAAACTGTACACAATATTCCAGATGAGGCTTCACTAAATTCCTATATAGTATTAACAATTACTTTAATTTATAATTTATCCCCCTCTGAATGCAACCTAAAACCCCATTAGCTCTACCTATGGCTGCCTCTCTCTGTGCTGTCTGCCCATCCCCCACATCTATTGTTCTCCCCCACATCCTTCTCCTATTGGAGGGTTTGTTCAGATGGATGGATCATGGGGTGTGACTGGTTGAGTATTTTATTGTTGTGCTTTTGTTGGAAAGCGATTGTGGTGATGTGATTACCTCCACCACCAAAGGTGGACTGAGGTTATGTTTTCATGCTGTCTGTCTGTTTGTGAGCTGGATATTTCAAAAAGTTATGGACGGATTCAGATGAATCTTGGTGGACAGGTTAGCTGTGCAACACGTATGAATTGATTAGATTTTGGTGATCTGGATCCACATCCAGATTCTGGAAAAAAAAAATTGTTAAAGTGATTCATAATTAAGTGATGGGGCCTAAAACTATATTTGTATAGCATGATATATCAAAATGTTTTGGATGGCTGATGACAAAACTTGGTGGATGAGTTGGGAGGTGACAAGAACAAGCGGAACATATTTTGCTTCAGGTCTGGATCCAGATCCAACCGATCAGTGGGTTACTCAGAAATGTCTTGAAATCCTTTATGCATGTGGTATCTTCTACCTTTTACCCCGTTAGATGATCTGCCTGCTTTCCGTATTTGGCTTGTTCCATCTTTTTGAGAAAGCTTAATGCTGTAATTATCGAACAGAATGTATGTTTCACTGTAATTGCAGGATTTGCTGATAACGGAGTGAACGAATAAGTCAGAGAGATTTTTGCAGTTTATAATTTGGCTTTTATGACCAATCGGCTCTTGTATGAGGGCCATACCATCAATTTCGATGCAAGTCGAACCTTGCAACGATTCGGGTTGGTCAAGTCTGTCTTCATCAATAGATGTTTGAGCGGTGTCAGGCATGGTTGTCTCTGATACCTTGCCCTCCAGTTCGTCGATGAGTGTGGATTTGCTGGAGCAGGGCAGTGGATAACCATCAGGCATCATGAGAGTTACATTGAAATTAGCAAACTCATGCTTTCCAAACGACGTCTTCTGATCCAGTTCTCTGGATCGTTTGCAATGAGGAATAAGTGACCAAATATGGAGTTTGTTGTTTTCAAACTGACAATTTCAGCTGCCATCTTAAGACTGACAGTTTTGCATCCATCACTCCAAGTCAGATCTTTCAGTTTTGGCATTTTATCCCACATATTTTTTTTCTCCATTGATTCTTTCCTCAACAGACGTAGTGAGAGCCTTGTTTCCACGTGATTCCATGTCCATTACATCATGATATACCTTTGTGGGCATTGTCTGTTTCAGTCTCTCCCACAAGTCACACTTGTTGTGGTGCGTTTAAACAGTACTTGAGCAAGGATTGAGGATCTGTTGTCATACCAGTCATGGCACCATCTCCTTTATGTACTTTGTTGACATGTTCTTGGCTTGATCTGGGCTGATGGATGTGAATGCAGCAGAATTGGTATTGACTGCAAACTCACCACTGTCGAGTTCCTGCCATATGGATGGATGTATCTGCAATAGTTGATACATGTCTACCACATGTTCTGAAATGTTTTGGGCAGAGTCGTGCCTCTTGAATGTGAAGAAGTAGGTGCACATCTTTTCCAATGAAGTAAGATGCAAAGCTAGTTCCGTTTGCATGTGCCTTGCAGGAATTGAAGCAGATCGATGATTTGCTTCATGTACATCCGATAAAAATGTGGTTAACTGAGTTCCTCATTGCTGAAAACGTACAAAAAGAAAGTTTATCCATGTCTTTATGTTGATATATTTATTTCCTGTATTCCGCGGTTGCCATGTTGGATTTTGGTCGGATTCATGCGTGTAAAATGAGAAACATTTGGTTTTGACTCCTTATAGTAGTGATCTTCACTATATTTTTTAGAGGGGGGCCACTTTTGCCGACAAGACCAGTGTGAGAGCCATCACACCACCTGGAGGACTCCGTAATGGCTGCGATTAGGCCCCACCCCCACGTACTCTTCTTTGTTGTGGTTAAATGGGCTGCAAGCATAATTGTTTGTATACTGCCATACACTGATGTACAGTAGTTCTTTTAGTTTTATGCTTTGCGTTGGAACACTCATTTGAAATCATTGGGTCAATTCGATAGCATTTATGGTGGATTATGATGTGGGTTTTTTCACATTTGTTTATTATCCGCCGCACGTCAGGGGCCACACTTGAGGCCACCAGTGGCCCGCGGGCCGTGCAATGAAGAATAGAGCCTTGTAGTGGTCTAAAGAAGTGAAAAATCACAAGTTTCCAGATTCTGGATGAAAAATTCACGAGAGCAGTATTTGCTACATTGGAACATACATACGCTATTGTGTCCTTGTACAAAGTAGAGATGAGGGGCACTGCATCATTTGCACAACTGTGGCAGTTGAAAAAAAAAAAACATGCTACATACCTGCTGTCGAACACGCATTCGAATGAGCAAACAAAAACCCAATATGGGGTCGAGGGCAGACGTAGAAGATTAAATATCGGATTGTGAATTTGTTTCCCCGAGGCTATTGATGTAATAATTATTAGGCACTTTTTCATGCAAATAACGAAATAAAACAAAGGTTGATAAATAAATCAGGACAATTTTGCATGTTGCAGGCACAGTGGAAGCAGAACCAACTTTCAATGCTCACGTATATATATACTCGTTGCAACTCAAGTGTTTGTGACCATGGGGACAATTGAAATGAATTCACAACAACACCTCTTGCCGGAGTTGAGTCAGGGGCGAGAGCAGTTAAGTTTGCCAATTCACTCCAAAGCGGCTCCAGCAGAATTGCATTAGTGTGTGGAGTGCTCTGTTCAATTCAACGGTAACCGTGTGTCTTTCACTGCAGGTTTCATTGGAACCGCAGTAAATTAAACTATGGCCTTCGTAGATTGCTGTGCAATATATCTGTATCTACCAAGCTAAACTTGAATCCACGGATTTGTAATTTCTCACGAGTATAAAAACAATTATAATCTGGCATTGTCTCAGATACAACTCGATCGTGATTGACACCTTAATTGAAAACTCTCACTTGATTTGCAAACTGCCTTCTGGGAATAGCTGAGTCTTGAATACAAAAAGAAGATTTGTCGTCTGTCTTGCGCTGAAATGGAATCAAAACTCCGACAATGCACTTTAGTATAATGTACAGCCTCAAGGGCCACAACTACATCAGGATTTTCATACTGGCCTGAAGCTGGACTTTCCTGAGCCAGCATCTGATGCAGATCATTCTACATCGCTGAGACGATGTGTATCTGCCATGTCAAACGGACCGTATCGAGCTGGGTTAACCATAGTCGGCTATACGTGCCACCACAAAAGTGTGAATGCAAACCTGGCACAAAAAAAAAAACAACTCAAAAATGGCACAAAACAATTGTTATTGCACAAGTAAGCCTGATAATCAAGATAATATGGCATCTCCACTCTCTGAATGAAGTGATTAGGATGAAGCATAAACTTGTGCAGAACAATGCTGTTTGTTCTAATATGACAATGTTTGCTTGATGTAATTTGATAATTACACACCACCATCATGAGTAGCCAAGAATGCAAGGGCAAGCAAGCCATAAATTACAAATTAATGAAATGTCTGTTGGGTGCATAATTAATGGCACTGCTAAAACAGCAATAAATAATGCTTTACAAACGATTAGTCCAAAAAAAAAAATATCCAAGGTTATTTGTACAATAATCACAAGATTTCATGCACAATAGAATGTTTATTTAACTAAATGGTTTGCTTTAACAGGAAAAAAAATTCCCGTTTTATTATTTATTTTCCAACTCAGTTATGAACAACACATGAGCAATCGGAGAGATTGCACATTAAAAAGCATGGGGATACGGTTTGGGAACTCTCAGTGCTCTGCAGTACCAAATGCACATCAATGGCATGAATTATTTCTTTATTTTTGATTGAACTCTGAGAATTTTCAGATCAAAGTTTTTCTAAACTTCAGGTGCAACACTTTCATTATTTATGACCACTACATTTTAGTGAGGTATGCATTTTAGAACTGGCAGGATAATCTAGAATCCAGACAAGAGGTATGCCTCTGCTCTGTTTAGGCTGGGTTTGAATCAGACGCAGCTATAAACTGCAATGCTGGTGTTTCACATGCAGCGGGGAGGGATCATTGGGTGTGCCGTCCCTCGGATGGACGTTAAACTGGGCGTCCCGTCTGCCAGCATTGGTTGGTGAAACATTAAAAATCCTACGGTTTCCTGAGCTCGCCTACTCTTCACGATCGCCAGCACCCTGAAAAAAATTACAAATTCCTACACACTCAACTGAGTGTCCCATGTCGAAGTGACGACCCTTCGAGGAGTGTAACCCTCACCAAAAAACTGCTCCGACAGCACCGAAGCACTGAAAGATCATGGTACGTGATGATGATGAAGCTACCTTTTAAGACTGAAATGACAAATTGGGTTAAGGGATTGCGAAAAAACGAATTTATGTAAATACAGTAGATCCATTCAATTGGCTGCCAAAATAATTGCTTAATGCACTGGTGTGTTAGATTGCTTTTCACCTGAAGAATAACAAAGCTTTACATTAATTCCACAAAACGGTAAATAGCATCCACTGTAATACATGGTACCATTCGTCCAAGAAAGCAGAGCTGAATTAAACAAAAGGGCAGTTGAGGAGGCAGACAGTGTCTTCCTCAAATGAATCAAGCAACACTTGGAATGGCTGGATAATGACAGTGACTGGAAACATCGCATCGTTATCATGATACGCGAGCAGAAGGAAGGTGTGAACCTGACCTGCCAGGATATCGAGACACTCTATGGATGTCACCAAGCTTTAAATTGGGAGGAAATGTTATAAACCATGCTAACACAGCATTGCCAAGACCAATATTTCACCTCCAGTGGCCTGAGCTGTTTGCATGATTCACTAGGTTGCCACAATAGTTGAACTCTTTCATCAGTGCGACACAGTGTGAAATAGGATTTTGTGGACCATGCAGCTCTCTGACTTTGGTTCAGAGTTCAGTCTGGGTGGTCAACGGCACCACTTTTGGTGGCTTATTCGGTAGTTACAAAAAAATTAAGTGCTTGTGAAGGCCATCCATTAGTATGCAATACCTGATATGCCCTTCTTATGGATTTGTAATGATCTTGTCCACTTTACCATTTCTTGGAGATGCATATTAGTTACTTCCCATGATCTGTCCATTATGTCAGTAATTCCTGCCAATGTTGCAGTGCTTGTGGGTAGATGTTTTCTTATTTTTTATCATTTCAAGCTCTGTATGATTGAAAGTTGTCTTAATGGCTACTTTCATCAGCTTAGTCACTACCTTAAGAGCTTGCCGAACTGCACACGCTCTCACTGTTATTGTCTCCTCCACCGAAGGTGGATGGGGTTATGTTTTCACCCCGTTTGTCTCTGTCTGTCTGTCTATCTGTCTGTCTGTCTGTGTGAGCATGATATCTCAAAAAGTTATGGAATCGATTGAAACTTGGTGGACTTGTTGGGTTTGTGACAAGGACGAATTGATTAGACTTTGATGAAGCTTTGGATCCGGATGCGAGAAAATTTTAAGTGATTCTTCACCATTGAGAGATTGTGCCAAAAATGAAATACCGTATATGGCATGCTATCTCAAAAAGTTATGGATGGATTTGGACAGAACTTGGTGGACAAGTTGGGTGTAACCAGGCCGAATTGATGAAATTTGTGTGAATATTTAGATCCGAGAATTTTGAAAGTGATTCTTCACCATTGAGAGATTGGGCCAAAAAGGATAAAAGTAGCATGATATCTCAAAACTTTGTGGACGGATTCAGATGAAACTTGGTGACTGAGTGGGTTAGGTGACGAGAACAAGCCGATTAAATTTTCGTTCAGGTCCATCTGGCCATCTGGTTCAGGTTCAGGTCCTCGATCTGGCCTATCAGTGGGATACAAAACGTAAACTGTTCAGCCTGGTGGAGGTATATGCTCCACCGAGTGCCGTTCCAGTTAATGTCATGAAGTCACTAGCTTTTGATTAATAACGATACAAGTTTTGAAGTCAACTTATCAGGGTGTTCCAAATGAAATCTTGCTTTTACGTATCGTCGACCGAGAATTAACAGGGTCTATCTGACATTTCATTCAAATTTAGAAGAAGTCCATGTAGAAGGGCAACAGAAGAAACTAAGTAAGATTATTTTATGTAACCTTTATATGTACCTGCTATGTAGCACACGATATGAAAATAAAATGTTATGAGATTGCGGCAATTCCACTTTGAATTTTTGATTTCATTTTTCTCAAACTTTAAAAAAGTGTAGTTGGACCCTGTTAATTCTCGGTCGACAATATTTATTATTAACATGACAGTGATGGTACAAACTGGAATCACTGTTCCAAAAGGAGCAAGTATGTATATATATATATATATATATATATATATATATATATATATATATATATATATATATATATATATATATATATATATATATATATATATATATATATATATATATATATGATGGCCTCAGGACTGTCAATGATCTGAACACGTCTATCTGTCATTGGCTCATTGCACATGCGTTAAAGTTATGGACCACATGTACATACTGATATAGCCTTAATGCTATGCTTCATCATAATGGTGCTCATGTTGAACATCTTACAACAACAAAACCTGAGACTTTGATTTGTACAGTGACACCAGTTTTATGTTCACATCATTTATAGTTGGTTGTTAATGAATGTGTATACTCATGGTGTTTCTTCTGGACCTCCCTGTTTGGTCATCTCTGCAGCTTCTCAAAACACACACACACACACACACACACACACACACACACACACACACACACACACACACACACACACACACACACACACACAGAAATTGTAATTCACAAATGCCTTAATCTATGTAATACATGGAAGTGTGAAGTGTATTCTGTAATCTCCCATAAATTTACATCAAAGTTGTGGTCATGCTGAAATATTTTCAATCTCTGAATTTAATTTGCGGCCCATATTGTTTCATTCCTTCTTTGTCCGACAATAAATCCACTCCATTATTATTTCACAAAATATGCTTATCTTCCATTTAATTGCATTTTGCAGGGCTTGGGTAGGTATTCGATGTACGTGGCCAATTACGCAAGCGGGAGTGTGGGACCTCATGCCCTCATTGAGATGGATGCTGCAGCCAGCGACGTGACCCGTGGAGTGATTGCCCTCTCTAACGTGGCAGAGGAAGCCGGAGTGGCTAAATTTACTGGTAAGGATGCATTTTTCCAGCCTGCTAACCACTCCAGTCAACCGACCTCGGCATCAGAACAGAGCAACAGAAAATGTTGCTCAGCCACACTTGCCCCTCCTGTCTCATGCCCCCCTTGCTGTGCGTTATGTGTGAGCTCTCATACGAGCCTCGACAAGGAATACAAAAAAAATGTTGCAACAAAAATTGCAGCAAATCAAATAGCATTGCCTCACTCTTCACTCATTACCTGTTGCTGGAATTATGACATTTATCTTATTGGCAGCACTACGGAATGGCACACATAACAATGAGCAATATATTGCATTCTGAGTCAACACTCACCAACTAATTTAACTTCTATGTACATTAAATATTAATTACATCTCTCACAATTCTCTGCCAAATTTTTACAAATAACGCAAGATGACACTGCACTGTTATATTTAATGTTTCTTGCTTCCTTTTTTACTCCTTTGAGCTGCAGTTCTGTTGTTCATGTATTGCATGCACAGGGACATAGGATTATTATGCAGAATAAAATGAGGACAGCAATGTCAAAAGACATACGGGATATAATTAAAAACTTATTCTGTCAAAATGTCGGTGGAGCCTGTGCTGTGTCACGTGATTGGGTTTTCGTATATCATGCCTCGCCCGCTAGGGGTGGCAGGAGTGTACTTCTGGTCGCGCAATAAAGCGGAGTTGATGCTGGCGCGTGCTTCTTGCATCCCACTGCACCTCGTACACTCTAGTTGGCTGACGAGGATGGTTGAATACGGACTTGTGCCCGTTTTCGACGGAGACGACTTCGAATTGTTTTCGGAGCAATTGGGATGCTATTTCCACGCGAACGATGTGGTCGACGAGAGCAAACAGAAGTCGATCTTGCTCGCTTCGCTTTCGCCGAGCATTATCGGCTACTGGGTGATTTGGTGGCACCGAACAGGCCCCGGGATGACGAGCTGTCGTTTCGGGACATTGTGGAGAAAATGAAAGCACACATGGCGCTGGAGAAGTCATTACAGCTCGCTCGATACCAGTTCGATCGGCTCTCGAAAGGGGCAGAGGAACACGTCGCTGATTTCGTGGCGCGGATTAAGCGTTCTTCCGTGGCCTGCAAGTTCACGGCGGGGGAGCGTCCAGCTCGGCTCAGAGATCGTTTTATCGCTGGTTTACGAGATGCGAAGATGGTTTCAGCGGTTTTACGGCTGAAGGGTGAAGCCATTACATTCGACTCGGTGGTCAGCACGGCTACAGCGGTCGAGCAGACTCGCGGGGATGTTCGAGCCATCACCGGCCACGCGGGGTCGCGAGCACCCCGGGACGCGCGCACGACCTTCGATGCGGGTCGGACGTCGCCACGCGGCCGCGCGTGCGGCGAGGTGACCCCGCGGACACGCTTGGGATGTGGAGGTCGACACCTGCGCCGTGCATGCCCGTGTAAAGGCAACGTGTGTTTGAATTGTCACAAGGTGGGTCATTTGGCGCGTGTGTGCCGTGGGGCGCCGGCCACCGTTAAGGTCATGGATGGCGATGTGCGAGGCGACTCGGGGCGGAACCAGCGGCTGTTGATGGACCTGTTTTCAATTGGCCCGGCGACGGCGCGCCCGATGACTGTGGAAGTCGAAGTGAACAAAACGCCGATCACGTTCCAGGTCGATACGGGAGCAGCGGTGTCGCTCATTGGCGAACAGACCGCGCGTAGACTCAACGGCTTGAAGCTTATCAGGTCAAACCTCACGCTGTTCACGTACACCCGGGAGAAGATAACGCCAGTCGGGATGGCAGACGTGTCTGTGCGGTACCAAGGCCAGGTCGCCACGCTTCGGGTGTACGTCGTGCGGGGGAGGGGACCGTCTCTCCTCGGCCGAGATTGAATGGCCCGCATCAGGCAAGACTGGGCCGCAGTTCACCTTGTGCAACCCGTGCCGAGCCGGTGGGAGGATCAGTTGGAGGAGATTCTTCAAAGACATCAAGGTTTGTTTAGCGACGACCTTGGGAAACTCAAGGGCATGGAGGCAAAACTCTTCTTGAAGGAGGGGGTGGTTCCTCGGTTTTGTAAACCGCGTCCGGTGCCGTATGCCCTGCGGGACAAGGTCAAGGGTGAACTGGATAGGCTGGAGGCCTGTGGAGTGCTCGAACGGGTGTCGTGCTCGGATTGGGCCACCCCAGTTGTCACGGTGCTGAAACGGAATGGAGACGTCCGATTGTGCGGGGACTTCAAATCCACGGTTAACCCGGGGCTCAGCGTGGAGCAATATCCACTGCCGTCAATCAATGAAATATATGCGCAATTGGCGGGGAGTCAATACTTCACGAAGCTCGACTTGCGTGATGCATATTTTCACCTGCCGATGGATTCCGGGAGTAGCGAGCTTTTGACAATCAACACGTGTCAAGGACTCTATCGATATACCCGACTCTGTTTTGGGATTGCTTCGGCCCCAGCTTTGTGGCAGAAAGCCATGGATCAGGTTTGCATTGGCCTGCCCGCTCAGACCTACCTGGACGATGTGCTCATTGCGGGGAAAACTGCGGACGAGCATCTTGCGAACATTGCCCAAGTGCTGACAAAGCTAGAAGCGTGCGGCCTGCGCTTGAACAGGGGCAAGTGCGCGTTCTTCAAGCAGCGCTTGGAATACCTCGGGCACATCATCACGCCGGAGGGGCTGTTGAAAGGTCCTCGGAAGGTGGAGGCGATTCAGCACATGCCACCGCCTCGCGACAAGACGCAGCTGCGCTCGTTCATTGGTATGGCCCAGTATTACCAAAGGTTCGTGCGCGGGCTCAGCTCACAACTTGCGCCGTTGACGCGGTTGCTCAGGAAGGACGAGCGCTGGGCTTGGGGGCCTGCACACCAGGCGTCGTTCGACCACGTCAAGCGGCTGCTCACAGAGGCTACGGTCCTCGTGCACTACGAGCCTGCGCGTCCGCTCCTATTGGCATGCGCTCTGCATATGGCATCGGGGCAGTGCTCTCCCACAGGATGGACGATGGTTCCGAGCGGCCTGTTTGTTTTGCATCCCGGACCCTGTCCACAGCAGAGCGTGGATATTCCCAGATTGAGCGTGAGGCTCTCAGCCTCGTCTGGGGTGTGCGGAGGTTTCATCAATACCTGCTGGGGCGGCATTTCACTTTGCAGACGGATCACAAACCGCTTCAATTCATCCTGAGACCCGAACGCAGGGTGCTGGTGGTAGCAGCCGCGCGAATACAGCGGTGGTGTCTGTTTCTGGGTGCTTACGATTATGATATTCAGTTCCGAAGCACCGAGAAGCATGCTAACTGCGACGGGCTCTCACGCTTGCCGTGTGCGGAGGGTCCAGCTGCGTCTGAGTTGGCCGACCGGGTCGATGTGTTCGCGCTGGGCCAGGTCCAAAGCGGGCCGGTCACGGCCAGGCAGGTCGCGGTGGAATCGGCTCGTGATCCGGTGCTTGCCCGTGTCGTCCAGGCGATTTCTATGGGGAATTGGAGCGATCTGCCTTCGACACCGGCATTTCAACCTTTCACGTCACGCGCATCGGAGCTGTCGTTGGTCCAACGGCGCGTAATGTGGGGAATAAGGACGGTGATTCCACCGAGGTTCAGGCAGCGGTGTTTGGAAGAACTGCATGTCAGTCACCTTGGCATCGTGAAGACCAAGAGTCTTGCTCGTAGCCTGTTGTGGTGGCCGGGGTTGGACAAAGACATTGAGCAGTTGGTTAAGCGTTGCGCCACGTGCCAGACAGATGCTGATAACCCGCGTCGAGCTTCGGGTCTCTGGCCTGTGCCAGACCGAGCTTGGCAGAGGGTCCATGTAGATTTTGCGGGACCGGTTAATGGCAAAATGTTTTTGATTGTGATCGATGCATTCTCTAAATGGCCGGAGGTTGTAGTAATGCAGCATACATCAGCAAACATTACAGTAGAGAAACTGCGGACGATCTTTGCTAATAAAGGGTTGCCGGAGATCCTGGTCTCTGATAATGGTCCGCAGTTCCTCGCGGGTGTATTTGATGAGTTTATGCGCCAGAATGGTATTCGACATCTAAGGTCCGCACCGTATCATCCTGAGACGAATGGCCAAGCTGAGTCGTTTGTCAAGATGTTGAAGCGGGCTTTGCGCAGGGGGGGTGTTGCACCTGTGCAGACGGTGGTCGATGTCTTTTTGCTCCATTACAGGAACGCAGTTCATCCTGTCACGGGTGATTCGCCTGCCATTCGTCTCTATGGACGGACTTTGCGGTCCCGGCTGGATTTGCTGCGACCTGGAGGGTCGGGGAGTGGGGCAATGTCGCGTCCGACGCGGCTGCGCAGCTTCGAGGTGGAGCAGCGGGTAATGGTGCGTGATTATTTCCACGGTTCCAAATGGATGCCGGCGGTGGTCTCTGTGGTGCTGGGGCCGGCGAATTGCATGGTGCGGACTGATGGTGGGGATGTGTGGAAGCGGCACGTGGACCAAATGCATGATCGCTGTTCAGCGTCGCCCCCCCCCCACACCTCCCCGGGCCGAACGATGCGGGACCCCCACCGGTAGTATCGCCGGCACCTGACGTTGTATCGCCGGGGCTGGTTGGGCCGACGCCAAGGGGGTCTTCGCCTGATGCCGTCCTACCCGGGGACGTCAGGCAGGCTGGGCGGTCGGGGGTGGCTGGTGTTGCGGAAAGTGCGAGTCCGGCGAGGGTGTCACCTCGACCGAGCCGGGAGGCGTCTGAGCCTGGGCTGTCTGGCGGCGCTGCCCGTCCGAGGCGGGTCAGGGTGCGGCCGCGGTACTTGGAGGATTATGAGTGTTGATGGGTTTCAGATGGTCATGTTGTGATTGTCCGTTCATCATGTGACGGGTCATTTTACGAGGGGAGGAGTGTGCTGTGTCACGTGATTGGGTTTTCGTATATCATGCCTCGCCAGCTAGGGGTGGCAGGAGTGTACATCTGGTCGCGCAATAAAGCGGAGTTGATGCTGGCGCGTGCTTCTTGCGTCCCACTGCACCTCGTACACTCTAGAGCCTGTTGGAACAGCACATCATACGAGACTGCACTCTATATACACTGTACACAAGCACCTGTTTTTACATGTTCATTTCTCAAGTGCATGGGGTCTTCACAAAGTTATTAGAACGAAATCTTATGATCATGGAGCAAACGTGAATGTCACCAAAACTCCAGAATTGGCATATAACAGTTATTAGTCCTACGTAGAGATTACAAACTCTGTTCTACCTCTGGTTCCAACCACAATACTGGCCTTAAGTGGTCACCCAAGGCCAGCAGACAAGCACGTACTCTACCCTTAACCCTTTAAACCTTGAGCTCCTTTGACTTTGGGCTCACCCACCCAAATTGGTTTCCTGGAGAAAAATCCGGCTGCTTGGGAATATGAATGTTTGAATATGGCCGGTAAACCGGCCGTTCAAATATATTGAGGTTTGAATAACGGCTGGTAAAACGGCCGCGACGGTTCAAAGGGTTAATAGTATAGATGCCAAACAGCCATTTCAGGGCAAAGCGTGCTTTTGTGTCATTATGAAGTTTTTTTTTTTGGTTGATTCATCATCTCTGAGCTATGCTGAATCAGAATCAGCCGGGTGCCAGACTCGCACCCTTGAGGAATTTTTTTTGGAGGCCAAAAACAAAATGGCCACCACCGACTTTCGATAAATTCTGTTTTGGGCTTTATCTTCACTTCTAATGCAGTTACAAACACAATTTTGGTGTCTACTACTATGTTTCATGCGAAAGACAAGGTAAACGTTGATGATTCTCTCAAGATTGGACGATAACAGATGGCGGAATTTGAATCTGGATGGCCAACAAGCTTTAACAAGACACTAACCAAGAAAGTGACCCTGATGACTTCGACCAAAAAGAGCATCAAGCTGGATGGAAGGCCAGTGTATGATAAAAAATTGATCTACACTCGAGTCATATGTCTCCAACAATACAGGGATATTGATATCAAGGATGTCATCTCTTACGAACTGTCCCCTGTCCCAGTCTCCTTGTTTGATGAGAGCGGTGCGATGCGGGCTCAGTCGAAAGCAATCCTGAAGACGAAACTCCAAGTTGAGCAATCAAGTCGATTCCAAGGCGTTCTCGATGCTGTCATCATCGATGGATGCGCCATGTTATGGACTGTACATTGGCCCACAAATGATACAGTTGAGGATTATGTGATCAACTTCATGGGAACCATCAAATACCACCTGGAGTGTTGTGACGTATACCTGATTTTCGACAGGTACATCAAAATCAGCACGAAACAAATGATGCGATCCAGTCGCGCAGGTCATGATTCAAGTCGAAAACATCAACTCAACTTACACACAACACTTCCAGCGCAAAAAGTGGTCCTAAATGTAGCCTACAACAAAATACAACTGATCGATATGATCTGTCAGTATCTGATGACCCACATTGTGGACAACCGGACCAAACTGGTGATCACCGGAAAAGATACTACACCAGTACAAGTATGGAACAATTCCACTCTCTAGAGACAGGATCTGAAAACACACCATGAAGAAGCAGATGTTATCATCATCCATCACTTAGTTAGAATTGTGTTAGGTGTTAGTGGTGACTCACACATCAAAGTGGTCTGTGACGATACAGATGTCTTTGTCCTGTTGATTCATTTCTACCTTGAGGAAAAGATGACTGTGGATGTCAGCATGGAGAGTCCGTGTGCTGGGAGGGTGAACATAGACATTCGCCAAACAGCACTGAAACACAAACGCATCGCCAAATATCTGCCTGCTGTACATGCTCTGACCGGATGCGATACTGTGTCGTATTTTTTTGGCATTGGAAAGGCCACAGCGCTGAAGGTACTCATGGGCGGTCATCATCCCACCTGACTTGGTCAGCTGGAAGCAGATGAGGAAAAGATGATATTTGTGGCAACTAACTTCATTGCTGCCTGTTATGGTTCCAAAGTCGAAGGTGATATGTCCACACACCGGTATCAGTTGTGGAAGTCTAAGATGGCCAACTTCAAGATTACCTCTGCTCCGAAATTGAAGTCGTTGCCCCCATCGCATGATGCCTTTGTTCAACATGTACATCTCGCTCATCATCAAGTCAATATATGAAAATCGGCCACTCGGTCAGACCCTCCGAACTTGGATCCCATCAAGTATGGATGGCAAGAAGGTGAGGACGGTGCGACGTTGTGTCCAACCACACTTCCACCTGATGTGTCTGCTGCACCAGTCACCATTCTGCAGCTGATCAAGTGTGGATGCTCCACCAGCCAGCCATGTTCCACCGGGAGGTGTGGTTGTGTGGCAGCACAGATGTCATGTTCAATGTTTTGCAGTTGTAATGCTGGATCAGACTGTTGTAAAGAACAGACAAGGGCAGTAACTGCTAATCACGACGACGATGACGAAGATTGAACATCATGTAGAACATTGCATCCTTAACAAAGTTAATATTTGTTTGCCTAAAAATAAAAGGTAATTTCAAAATCATATACATGTACATACTTACTTTGATGCATAACCCAAAGTCATAGTCAACTATCCACATGTATCCAGATATATTTGTGTAAAAATTGTATTCCAACATAATCATCAATTCATTGATCATTGCAAGTAAGTCACTTCAGCTGTCATTGGCTATTATTGTTCGTAGTATTAATATTTGAGGGTTCATCAAATTCAATTTCTTACTCGAAGTGATCAGTGGAACTGCGAAATAGCCATTTTTCATATTAAAATGGTGGCCGTCATATATATATATATATATATATATATATATATATATATATATATATATATATATATATATATATATATATATATATATATATATATATATATGTATATATGTATATATGTATATATGTATATATGTATATATATGTATATATATATGTATATATGTATATATGTATATATGTATATATGTATATATATATATATATATATATATATATATATATATATATATATATATATATGTATATATATGTATATATATATATATATATATATATATGTATATATATATATATATATATATATGTATATATATATATATATATATATATATATATATATATATATATATATATATATATATATGTATATATATATATATATATATATGTATATATATATATATATATATATATGTATATATATATATATATATATATATATATATATATATATATATATGTATATATATATATATATATATATATATATGTGTATATATATATATATATATATATATATATATATATATATATATATATATATATATATATGTATATATATATATGTATACACACCTTCAATTCTATCATTATCAGATTCCTTGACCATGAAAACATAGTCGTAGACACCAAAATTGTGTGTAAGTGCATTAGAAGTGAAGATATAGCCCAAAACAGAATTTATCGAAAGTCGGTGGTGGCCATTTTGTTTTTCACCTCTAAAAACAATTCCTCAAGGATGCGAGTCTGGCACCCGGGTGATTCTGAATCAGGATAGCTCAGAGATGATGAATCAACCAAAAAACTTAATAATGACGCCACAACATGCTTTTTCACATTTCCGCTGGACGACGATGCATGACTCGGCTCGGAATCTTTTGCTTCACGCATCTTCTCTCCTCTCCCTCTTTCCACCCCTCTATCTCGTCCCCTTTGGATGAACAAAAGAGCATCCATTACTGATTCACAATCACCGTTTCCTCTGGCACGACACCACCCCCCCCATATTGCACCACACCACACCTCCCACACCTTAGATACCAGTATTTCTCCCTCCTACCTCTCCCAAAGCATGCTGGGTTGCGTTGGTTGGCCGACCACGCCAGGTATTGTGAGGCCATTCGTCCTCATCTGCTCTCTTTCCTTTTGGCTATCTAATCATCCTCGGGCTTGTGTGTGTATGTGATGGCGCCTGTCATATCATAAGTTAAGATTGTAGAAGTTCTAACAGGATAAGTCCACTCTGTGCCTGCTTTTGTAAATTGCTTGCCTTTTGTCGCACCCCACAAATTCCTTGCTGTCCCTGCTGTACATAATAATAAACCCCATTCACTGTGCCACTTACCTTTCCTTACTTGATTGTAAATAAATGCTTTGTGTAGAAATGTTCCCAGCTCGTTTTGGTCTTTTACTTCATTGGTCCAACATGGTCCGTATCCTCGCTGAGCCGGGACGTTATCCCCCAACGATCTGTTTTCTAGCCGGTACGTCCTTGGGCAGTTACGCTCGGCTGCATCTGATCCGGTAAGGTGATCCAGTTTGAAAAAGGCGTACCGAGGACGTGTCCCCCGGTAATTAGATCACGTGACCATTAGGTAACTGGTATCCATTAGACGGAGGACCTAAGTTGCATGGTTGAGGTATTGGCGTTCACGGTCGATTAGCGACCCACCACATCACGGAGTTATTCGTGTGTGTTTTGAATCATGTTTTATCACCACTGGCATGTCGGCCAATGCGCTGATTGAATTTGGGACATTATAACCACAGCATGAGTCAAAACTGATGGCCTTCGGAAATTGATGCCAAGCCTCACTAGGAAAGTTAAACAAACCTCATGAGGAAAGTTCACCTGTGGTTCATGCTTGACCCCAATCCTTTTCGAATGGAAGGAACTACCAAAGGCAACAGATCTCGTTGGTGTTTCTGTATGTCAGAAATCAAAGAAAATATCTGTTCAGCTTTACCAGTGGACAGCCTCCTCCGACTATCTGTCGCTAAATTGGTGACAGTCTACGTGGAATATTTCACCACGTGTCCAACCACCCTCCACCATAACATTGGGATCAGGACACTGATCCGATTCCAATGACCATAACAATAAAAAGCTCTTAATTTGTAATCACTGACTCACTGATTTTTATAAATGGTTCATACTTTCTGGGTGGGCTCCAATGCTGAAATTTTGCATACCGATTTAACTCGAAGCCAATACATATTCCTGGGAAGACATCACAAAACTATCCGAAATGTAAAGAAATTAAAATATCCGTAAACAAAAGTTGACCCGTGTTACCCTACTCTGTTCATGGTAGGTCACATGACTAAAGTCAATGGCACGTCATGTGATCGTGCAAGGTAATGGTCAGTCATGGGTGTTTCTCGGTTTTGTCCAGGTATGCGAGTCATGATTTCAAATGGGGAACTCTGCAGACCATTATTTGACTGCTTGGAAAGCAGAACGAGGGGCAAGATAAAATTTAATGCTCAGGAGATATTCAGTGAGACGACCCTGACCTCTTCTTTGAGATTGAAGGCATCCCATATACTGTTGACATTTCAGAATTAGCATGTCCAGGGTGGACTGACATAGGAAGAAGCAAGTTTGACAGGATTGAAGCAAGAGGAGAAGCCAGGAGTATGATTTCAGAGAGACAGAAAAATGGAGACTCCAATGAAAGTTGACTCCAATGACAATTGAGGTAACACCAGTCAATGAGCGTATTATGAGACCAAGGATTCGTCACTCCTTGGGTGTCATTTCCCTGGTCTCTTGTATATGCTCTGACTGAGGTGAGTGATCTCACCGTGAAGGACACATTCTATTCCACGCTCGAGTCTGTGATTGATCAGTGCCCCAAGAAAGATACTCTTCTAGTCTTGGGGGATTTCAATGCATCGACTGGAATTGATAGGGATCGTTATGACACATGTGTTGGTCCACATGGGACTGGAACTGTGAAGCAGAATAGCAATAAGTTCCTTGACTTTGCAGGAAGTCATGGATTTGGGGTGGCTGGATCATGGTTTCAGCGCCCAGAGGCTCATCGCTGGACTTTGGTATTCCCACGCTGGTGGTGTGGCAAAGGAGATTGAACATGTGCTCATTGATGGTCACGAGAGGATGATCCAGAACTGCAGGGTCGACCAGAGTGCTCAGTTCCTCAATACATAGGCTTGTGGAAGCACCTATGAAATTGCAGCTAAAATCTGGGAGAATGTCACCTTCCCAGCCAAAGCTGGATGTTGGCAAGCTCAAGAATGAGAAAGTACATGAGGATTTTGCGAACAATCTGAGTGGGTATTTGGGAGGTCTGAGTGTTTTGGAGAATCCTGAAGAGTTGTAGAGTGCCTTCAAGACCACCATCCTTGATGTTGTCAGTGGATGTCTTGGAACTTACCGTTATGTGAAGACGAATTGTCTCTCAAGGGACACTGGATAACATTGACCAGAGTTGCAAGGCCAGACTTAAAGGCAGAGCTGAGCTGTTCAGGGAGTTGAGACGTAAAACTATGTGCACTGAGGGTAGACAAGGAGGCATATGTACAAGGAATCTGTGAGGGGGCAGAGCATCACCTGTGGTCAAGTGATTCTTATCCTGCTTTCAGGGGAATTCGCACATTGCGTTCTTCCAAACCCATCCCTCAGTGCACTGCAGTTAGAGCAGAGGGTTTGGGGCTCTTGACAGAGGAGTCCAAAGTGAATGCCCACTGGGCTGGTTATTTTGAGTGGCTGTACCACGCTGAGCCGCCAGCTGATGAGTTGAGTGTCAAGGATGTTACTATCACGATCGCTGACCCACCAATCAACTGCGATCCACCTTTGTTTGTGTAAACACAGGATGCGGTGAACCGGTTGAAATGGGGTAAAGCTCCTGGGATATGTCGTGTCCATGCTGAACTTCTCAAGGCTGGTGGAAATGCTGGGCTTGTATTGTTGCATGCAGTTTTGTGCTCTGCCTGGAACACAGGCATCATCCCAACTGACTGGAAGAGTGGCCTTGTTGTCCCTCTCTGGAAAGGGAAGGGTGATCACCAGGACTGCAACAACTACCGAGGGGTGACGCTGCTCTCAGTGCCAGCGAAGGTCTTTGATTATTATTAGTTATTATTATTATTCGAGCACTCACTTCCGGTCTGGGTTTGGAGCATTGGCAGGTCTCCTTGGGGGCTCCCTGCTGACGATCTCAAAGTTAAGTTTCCGGTCGTTATCTGTCCCGTTTTAACTGTTTATGTTCTCAGCTACATGTTACTGTGTGTTCCAAGTTCGGTTTTGTTTCAAAAATCGTGCTATTTTGTGAGATTTCGTCGAACATGTCTTACTGGGTGCTTGAGGCCTATCCTTGAGGCTTGAGGCCTTCCCTTTGTTCCCCTTGGTGTGCGATTGTGTTTATTTGTTTTTTCTCCCCATTATATTCAATTTCTATCTTTCCCACTTTCTTAACGTCCCCCATCCCAACAAATCACTCTATTTCTTATCTAAAAAAAAAAAAAGCTATCTTTCTCCGATTCTTCTTCTTCTTCTTCTTCTTCGTCTTCTTCCTCTTCTTCCTCTTCTTCCTCTTCTTCCTCTTCTTCTTCCTCTTCTTCTTCCTCTTCTTCTTCTTCTTCTTCTTCTTCTTCCTCTTCCTCTTCCTCTTCTTCTTCTTCTTCTTCTTCCTCTTCCTCTTCCTCTTCCTCTTCCTCTTCTTCCTCTTCTTCCTCTTCTTCTTCTTCTTCTTCTTCTTCTTCTTCTTCTTCTTCTTCTTCTTCTTCCTCTTCCTCTTCCTCTTCCTCTTCTTCTTCTTCTTCTTCTTCTTCTTCTTCTTCTTCTTCTTCTTCTTCTTCTTCTTATTCTTCTTCTTCTTCTTCCTCTTCTTCTTCCTCTTCTTCTTCCTCTTCTTCTTCCTCTTCTTCTTCCTCTTCCTCTTCCTCTTCCTCTTCCTCTTCCTCTTCTTCTTCTTCTTCTTCTTCTTCTTCTTCCTCTTCTTCTTCTTCTTCTTCTTCTTCTTCTTCTTCTTCTTCTTCCTCTTCCTCTTCCTCTTCCTGTTCCTGTTCCTGTTCCTGTTCCTGCTCTTCCTCTTCCTCTTCCTCTTCCTCTTCCTCTTCCTCTTCCTCTTCCTCTTCCTCTTCCTCTTGTTCTTGTTCTTGTTCTTGTTCTTGTTCTTGTTCTTGTTCTTCCTCTTCCTCTTCCTCTTCCTCTTCCTCTTCCTCTTCCTCTTCCTCTTCCTCTTCTTCTTCTTCTTCTTCTTCTTCTTCTTCTTCTTCTTCTTCTTCTTCTTCTTCTTCTTCTTCTTCTTCTTCTTCTTCTTCTTCTTCTTCTTCTTCTTCTTCTTCTTCTTCTTCTTCTTCTTCTTCTTCTTCTTCATCTCCTCTTCTTCTTCATCTCCTCTTCTTCTTCCTCGATTTTTTTTCTACAACACTTCCATGACCTAATCTGTTGAAAACTCTCTCAAACATTAACAATAATAACAAAAACGATCCCTTATAATGCTTCATATTCCTCTTTCACATGTGTGGTACTCTTTACTGCATCAGAATGCACTACTCTTCTGCTATTTAAACAGACTGCTCTCAATTCGACCTTTCCTTCATACCTTGCCTAAAAAATCCAACTGTTACAGCATTTCTTCTCTCCATGCTCTGAATTCGCCTTTATTGCATCCCTCAATAAATGTGTTTAAACACATAACTGACCTAAAACTTTTAAAAACCCCAGTTTGCTATGAATCTTCGCATTCCATCAACCATTCTTTTTTTCTTACTTCAATGCCAACTCACTCCTCTCACCCCTCACTCTCAAAGCAACCATCCCACTCTTCTCCCTCCAAGCCTCCCTCTCACCTCTCTCAAAAACTCCCTCCTCACCTTTTTCCCACCATTCATCCCCCTCACTCATCCTTCCCAAAGTTGCCCCCCCTCCCATCCACAAAGCTGCCTCCTTCCACTGCCCTCTCAACTCCATCTCTTCACTCCACCTCCTCAAATCCTCAACTGCTTTCTTCCCCCTCTCTTGTCCCCCTCTCCCCAAGCACCACATAAAATTTTCACCTCCTCATTCGGCCCCCTCCCCTCGCTATTCTGCAATCCCCCACACTCTTTTAACAACACTCCTTTCCTCCCCCCTCGTCCCTTGTCCTACCCTCCCCCTCCCCCCACCCCCTGCACCAAAGCCTCCTCCCCTACCTCTTCAATAAAAGTATGGACCTCAAATATCAGGGGCCTTCGCTCAAACCTTTCAGATCTTTCCATACAGGTTGCCACTGACAAACCAGATATAATCTGCCTAACAGAAACTTTCCTCCCCAAGATGTGTCTGACACCCAAGTATCTCTCCCTCGTTACTCCCTCCTCCGATTTGACAGAACTGAGCTTCGCCCTGGTGGAGGAGTTGCTCTCTTCATCAAAGACTCTATTCCTCACTCTCCATGCACTGCCCTCACTCCCCCACATCCCCAGGAATACCTCTGGCTACGACTTCCCCTCAACTCCCACCTCATGTTTATATGTGTACTGTACCGTCCACCTAACAGTGATGACTCCCTCTACACCTCACTATCTCAAAACATGGACCAACTTCTATCTTCTCATCCAAACTCTCTCTTCCTCATGTGGCGACTTCAATTGTCATCATGCCAGTTGGCTAGGTGTAGGTACCTCTCTCACCTGTCATGGCACCTCAGCAAAAGCTTTCTGTGACTCATTGGGATTGACTCAATTGGTCAACTTCCCTTCCTTCCTGTAATGTCCATCTTCTATTCCCCATGTTCCCTGTCCCATCCATCTCCCTTCCACAGATCTCCAAATGTCTCTGTTCCCCACTATTTTGTCCTTCCCACTCCCTCCCCTCCTGGCTCATGCCCCCCCCCCCTTTGATGTGCGTTGTGTGTTAGCTCTCATACGAGCCTCGACAAGGTATACGAAAAATAAAAATAAAATAAAAAAGTTCTTGATAGGGTTTGCCACCATTTGCTTGAGCACCAGCGTCCAGAGCAGTCAGGCTTTACACCAAAGTGGGTCAACGATTGACCGTATCCTTGCTCTTCGTGTCCTCACCGAACGCAGACGAGAGTTTCGGCAGGGGCTGCTTGCAGCCTATGTTGATCTCTGTAAAGCGTTCGTTTCAGTGAATCAGGATGCCCTCTGGAGGATTCTTGATCTTCATGGTGTGCCAACAAAACTGATCAATCTGATGTCTGAATTATATTCTGGTACTGAGAGTGCTTTGAGATGTTGTGGTGCCATCTCTGACTTATTTTCATTTGTAACTGGAGTTTGTCAGGGGTATGGACCGGCCACCACACTTTTCAGCACTTGTATGGTCTGGATTCTGGGGATGATGTCGGAGAGATCAAGCTGCAGTGCATCATTTAGGAATGTTAGGATCTCTGACCTTAATTTCGCAGATAATGCAGTCATGTTTGCAAAGACTCTGGATATCCTTTTAGGGGCCCTCAAGGTGCTGATATTGAAGAGTCAGAGCCACTGGGATTACGGATTTCCTGGGTCAAAACTAAAATGCAGGCTTTCATTGACATCTTGGATGCTGCTATCTTGTCTGTACCTGTTTGTGGTGAGGATGTTGAGGCTATGGAGAGATTCACTTACCTTGGTAGTGATATTCATGTCTCTGCTGGCTGTGAGCCAGAGGTCAATAATCATCTCGGTCGAGCCTGGGGAGTCATGGATTCACTGGATCATGAGGTGTGGTGTTGTCAGTACCTGTGCAGGAGGATGAAAGTCCGAGTCTTCAGGTCGTTGGTGCTTCCAGTCTTGCTCTACGGATGTGAGACTTGGAATCTGACCAGGGATTTGAGATGGAGATTTAATTTCTTTGGTACCAGGTCTCTTCGGAGAATCATTTGCTATCACTGGTCGGACTTTGTGTCCAACAACAACGAGTGGTTGCTGAGAGAGACTCAAATAAGATTTGTTACCTGCATAGTCCGTGAGTGTCCACTGCGGCTGTATGGACATGTGGCTCATCTTTCTGATGCTGATCTTGCTCACCAGATTCTCTCAGTGATGGAGCCTCATGGGTGGAGGAAGCCAATGGGTCATCCACGTGCCTCGTGGTTGCAGCAGATTGATCGGCATCTCAAGGAGATGGGGATGGGCCAGGCGTCTGCCTGGGGGATGTCCAGATGGAGGCCCCTGGTGTATCGGCGGAAGGTGGATGCAGTGACACGCTGCTCCAGTGCATTCTCTCATACCTGACCTGACCTGAGAGTCAGGTGGTTACAGGAAGAGGTGCATTCAGGACCCTGGCATTTTCTGCAAAGAGATAATACAATCAGCCTTCACATGAGCAGTGTCCATCATTACCCCATCTTTTGAGAGTGAAGAAACAGATTAGATGCTTGTACCCATAAACACACTACACCAACTGCCACCAAGTTTAAGTGAATGTTTCGAGACCTGTGAGTTCAGACCTCAGGTGGGCCTGATAAAACTCTGGCATGGTTAATAGCTTCACAAAGAGCATGCAGGTTCCCATCAGAGTTAGCTTTTCAGAATGAAAAGACAAGCTGCTTTCTGGCAATTTCCTCAAGATATGAATCACTAAATCAGCCAAGGATGTTAGGCAGGACATGAATCATAATACCAAGCACAGGATGTTGGGCTGGAGCTGTGAATGTAAGAACGGATGAAAAGGGGGAAGCATTTGCCAGCCCTAAGGGAAAAGCAGTACGGTTGAGTTATTGACAAATGCCTTGTAAATTGTGAGTCACTGACTTTCCATGCAGAGACAGAGACACAGAGACTCTTTCACTTTTATAAACCTTTATTAGACAAAGAATATTTTAATATTAGGCAACAAAATCGTAAATAATAAAGGAATAAGTACAAAAATGTAAAGGATACAACCAACACGTGATAAAAAAGAATATTCCAAATTGTTCAGAATTACTTTAAACAGCACATTTTAAAAACACCATTTCTGCTTAAAAGTTTTTAAATTATCTGTGCTTCGATAATAATACAACTCGCCATGCGAAGAGCTTTAAAAACAACTGGAACATTGCATGTTTAACTTTTACTTGCAAGGATCAGTTTTCGCTTTTCTTGTTTTATAAATTGCCAGTTTCCCTTTGGTTATTAAAACCAGAGAGTTGGTGTCAAAGCCACCCAATGCTTGCCTGTTTATACATTTATCGTTTTTAAAAGACTAGTCTAATAATATTTTTTATAACGCATTGCAGTGAAGTCTGATCCAAATAATTTTAAAGCAATATATGTATTTGTATATTGTAATCAGTAAACTCGTACACATATTAAATGAATGGCAAGCGTCTCGTATAAACAGGCGAGCATTGGGTGGCTTTGACACCATCTTCGGTTGAAATTAAAAAAATTGTTTTAAATCATTTGTTAATTTCAACTTCACTACATCAATCGCATACCCCAAAGGAACGTCCATGCCAAATATCAGCATCCTAGTGCACATATTAAATGAATGGCAAGCTTCTAAATAACTTGCACCAAAAACTTTAACATTTTCATGCTGATGCTGATGCTCGCACTCACGCCGGGGGTATCGCTATAGCTCTGTGTTCTTCGAACAGCCTTTATCGAATCAAGTGGAAAACCAAAAATAAAAATACAAAGGGGGGAAAAAAAACAAACATCTATAGCACAAGAACTGGAGTCAATCTTGCACAGTCTGGATAGGCATGATGTAGATCTTTAGCAGTTGCAGTTAAGTTAAGTACTGGTGGGACATGTAAGGCAGACTACTGTGGGTGAGAGGGAGATACTGGAGGGAATATCTCCCTCCATCTAGATCCAAATCTATCTTTGCACAAAGGAGGACAGTGGAGAGTGCTATAGAAGCAGGACAGGCTCTTTTTAGTAGCACAAGAAAGTAGAGGATGACAAGACCATAATTCCTAAATGAGGGGGCAAATAAATCTGCAGCTGAAGGAAAGCAGAGGAGCACATTGAAGGGTCAGTCCCATTAACAACTGAGTAAATCCCCAGCTTCTGAGGACACAAAGACCTTTGTGGAAAAGCTGGAAGACAGCTCCCACGGATTGCAAGCGGGCGATTGTGGCAATGTGTCCTGCCGAGTGCCACTTTTGGGCATCATTGTCTTGGAGGTCCCGTACACTATGTGAACCGGAATTCATGAAACGCTGCACAAAAGCACGTGATGGTGATATGTTGGGGAGGAGTGAATTGTAAAAGATGAGCTCGGGAAAAAAAATTGTTGACATTTTGATGCGGCATGTTTTGATGTATCACAAGAGGCTGCCAGGCTTCTCACTAGTCTTGATAGAAAAAGGACCAGTGGGTAGGCCTCTACATGCCACAGGCCTATAAGAAAACGTCCTTTGTTGAAACCAAGCATATCAACTTTATTAAGCAGATAGTTGGTAGTGGACTGCCATGGCAATGTCTCCTGAAAACTAACCCAATGGACAGCATTAATTTGGAATACCATGATACGGCTGACAATGTCGACAAGTCCATGCACATTGTCTACCAACGGGAGAGAAAGAACTTCAGGTTTAACCCAATGCTTTCCACTCCAGACAATGATAGACCAATATGTCAAGTTAAATTTCCAGGTACCTTGGTCGGTCATTCCCTGATGATCACCAGAAAGACAAATACATTAAAAAGGATATGGTCTGAGGAGGTAAGAGGAAGAGGAAGAGCAGGAATTTTTGGAGGAAGAAGCTGGAAATAATCACGTCAAGCAGAGAGTGGCAGTCACTCTGTGAAATTTCGGTTTTACTATCGACAAGCATGAGGGTCATGGAAGAGCATGATTGATCTGACAGGGGAGTAGCTGGGCAACAATTGGGCACAACCAGCAAGGGAATGAACAAACAGGGAAATAAATGAGAGAGAAGTGGAGGAAACACTGAAAGCAGAAAGAAAGAGGGCTCGGTTAGGAAAGGTCAATGGGGGTAATAAAGATCATGGATCAGGATGGGGGATGACATGAGATGGCAATGCACTGCCTGCTTGAAGGCTTAGAGGGAAGAGTGGTAATTAATGGCCTCTGGAAGGTGGTTCCGCATACAAGAAAAGAATGAAACAAAGGAATTGAGGTGTGCGTCAACCTGGATTTTTGCAAGTTTAATCAGGAAGGTGTTACGAGAAGTTTGTGTGCATCTTGGAGTTGCTGGTCAGAGGACTGAGAGAGCAGAGGGAGCAATGTTGGAGAATGGATGACAGAAAACAGGTGGATCACCAACCTGCCTGTGATGTGACAGAAACACGTACATTATCTCACAAAAGTGAGTACACCCCTCACAAATATGTAAATAATTCAGTGTAACTTTTTAAGCAGCTGTGCTGGAAGCAAAAGCTTAGAGTTGATGACAGAGTAGATATTCTGCAATATGTATGCTGACACAAAACTGCCATTCCATAAAAACAATGTGGCATATTACGAATATTTCTGAAAGAGGAAGCAACAAATGTGAGTACACCCCTGCTATTGTCTGCACAAGAAATAAGTCAAGCATGGTAAAACAGCTTCCATTTTCATAATTTTCTGCATATTTAAGTCAGTGTTAAAGGAACATATATGCACCAAACAATACACACAATGTCCATAGAGCTGCAACCTCCCTGGTATGTTAAAAGTGAAGAAGTGTACTCAATGCAGTAATTGTCTATCTGCTTGCTGAAGAAATAATTGCATTGGAAATACTGTACCAATCGCCATTGAGAAAGCAGCATGGCTCCTCATGGTAAAGAGCTCTCGAAAGATGTCAAAGATCGAATCGTTGCCCTACATAAAGATGGCCAAGGATACAAGAAGATCAGTGCTTCTTTGAAAGTAACACCGTAGCCAAGGTCATCCAGAGGTTCTCCAAGAAGCGTACAACAATGAGTTGTGCTTGCCAGGGCAGACCAGCAAAAATGACTACACGTACTGTTCGCCAAGTTCAGAATCTAGTCCTCCAAAACAGACGACAAAGTGCCGCCAAGATTGCTGAAGAGATTTCTACAGCTTCTGGCCAGTCTGTTAGTGCGCAAACCATGCGTCGCACACTCCATCGTATCGGGTTGCATGGACGTCGCCCAAGGCGTAAGACTCTCCTGAAGCAGAGCCACAAGAAAGCTCGCAAACAGTTTGCTGAAGCACATCAATCCAAGCTCCTGGACTACTGGCAACATGTCCTCTGGTCTGATGAAACGAAGATCAATTTGTTTGGATCTGATGGAGTGCAGCGTGTCTGGCGGCGACCTGGGGAACAGTACCAAGACAAGTGCATTATCCCTACTGTCAAGCATGGTGGTGGTAGTGTCATGGTTTGGGGATGCATGAGTGCTGCCGGTACTGGAGAGCTCAAGTTCATCGAGGGAAACATGGATTCTACGATGTACTGTGACATCCTGAAGGAGAAGATGTTACCCTCCCTGCGAAAACTTGGTAGAGGAGCTGTATTTCAGCACGATAACGATCCGAAGCATTGTTCCAAGCAGACAACTGCCTTTCTGAAGAAGTCGAAGGTCAATGTGTTGGAGTGGCCAAGCATGTCACCTGATCTAAACTCAATAGAACACCTGTGGGGCATCCTGAAATGTAAGGTTGAGGGACGAAAGGTGTCCAACATCACGCAACTTCGAGAAGTCATTGCAGAGGAGTGGAACAGGATCCCAGCAAAGACATGTGGGACACTGGTCAACTCCATACCGAGTAGAATAGCTGCTGTGCTCAAAAACAATGGTGGACATACAAAATACTGAAAACAATAACGCTTCAATGTGAGAAAGTACATAGGGTGTACTCACTTTTGTTGCCCCCCCCCCTTTTCACAGATATACCCAGTATACCACATTGTTTCCACAGAATAAATGTTTGGGGCCTGTAGATGTATGACAGAATGTCTACTCCATCATTTCTTTGAGTCTTGTGTTTATAATACATCTAAGTAAAAACTTACAACAAAATATGTACATTTTTGTAAAGGGTGTCCTCACTTTTGTGAGATAGTGCAAGTGATTCGGCCTCATCACAGGAGATTCCACTGATGTGGAGAGCTTTAGATTCTACAGAAACCAGGAGAGACAGATGTGATGCTGGGACACCAGTTCCTAGGGGAGAGCAGTACTTCATTGAGCTATTGACAAAGGCCTTATACACTGTGAGTAGCTCTGATTTTCCAAGGAAATGATTGGATCAACAGAGGATACCCAGTCTGCACCTGGCTTTAGAGGCCAGCTTTGCAATACAGTTAACTGATTTGGTAAGGTCTGAATGTCAAAAGACGAGAGTTGTTTGAGAACTGATGCCAAGCAACCTGAATTGGTGAAAGTTAAAGTCACTGCAGATGAAGACAAGAGCCGGGGTGGGAGTATTTAAGTGAGTTGAAGTTAGCTGACTCGCTCCAATCGTGCTACCCTTCGCATCCTACTGCTTCAAGGGAATACAGCGGTGTCTGATTTTCCCACTGAAATCATATGTTGCGCCTCGTCTAATCATAACAATCTACACATCATTGGAGTTCATGTCACAGATCATTTTACTGCATCAATAAAGTAGGCATGCATAAATAAAGTTGTAAGTTTGTGAGAATGAGTCTTGCTCTTCCATCCTACACATACCTCATGAACTAATGCAGTTAATTTTATGATTTTTTTCACCTGTTTTTGGTTGTCTTCCTGAAGCTGCCCAGTAACAGATGATCCCCTTCAGTTAATGTTACATCAAGTTGATAACTTACCAACATTCACCAAACATGTAAAACCTTTCTTCAGTATGTTAACTAAGCAAGACATCATCATTACACAGAATCACAAAATTCAACCAGGCTATGCAATTGTCAAAGTATTCTTTTTATGGTTTCACTTTTGTAAAAGGGGTGAGAGGGGAGCAAGATAGGAGCTCAGAATATATAGATTACAACTGTGAGTTTGCACTCACTTTCAAAGAGATCTGGTAATTTCTCAACAGATCTGATATAAATTAATTGATGGGTTCCATTAAATCCCATGAGAAATTTGCAATTCAATTTTCCATACTTTTTTATGGTTTTGATCCTAATTCTTACAGGTGGTCGAGGCGTCACAGTGGGTCCAATTGTGAACTCAAACATTTCTGATATCTTCTGTGACAATGAACACGGGCCAAACTTCCTGTTCAGAAACAATGGTGATGGGACCTTCATGGACGTCGCAATCAGTACAGGTAAAGATCCAATGACATTCAGAAAGTTGAGTTTGCCGATGATGTAGAAATGATTATTCTAACAATTGATTGATGGAAATTGGCACAATTTAAAAATGCAACTGTGATCATTCTAACAAAAAGTAACTTGCCCAAAGGAACTGACCCAAAAGCATCGTTACATCAAACGAATGTTGCTGCCTGTCATTGTTAGAAGCAGATATCATCCCTGAACTCGATACGACGCTCGATGCTATCGCAATGGCATTGCTGGCCAGTTCACAAGCATATGGACAGCGATATGGTGACATGAAAACATTGTTGGCAGGGATGTAATTGCAGTCAAATTGTTGCCATGGAGTTGTTGAGAAACACATCGGGCTGATCAATAGGAGGATGGATCGTAAGCAGTGGAAGACTCCAGATATCTAACAATTGGCCATTTCAGCACTTTTGTTTGAGAGACAAATTTAGACTGATGAAGCACATATATCGCTCAAATTAAGTAAATAAGGAATTGTAATCAATTGCAGATGATCACTGAACTAAATTAATGAATGTTGGATTAATTAATTTGCTGCTCAGGCTCCATTTTGCTGAACAGAAGGCACTCGTGGACTTTATGTTTTGATGTGACATGCTAGTGTTTATCTTGGAGTGCAGGAGAGTTTTGGGGTTCATCTGTTCATCAGTGTTTCTTACATCAGGTGTTGCGGATGCAGCGGAGCATGGGCGAGGTGTGGCTCTCGCGGATTTCAACCGTGATGGAAAAGTGGATATTGTGTATGGAAATTGGAACGGTCCTCATCGCCTCTTCATACAGAGTGAGGATAAGCGTCGAGGAATGAAATTTAAGGTAACTTTGAAAACATCTACCACTCTTTTCTTCATCTACAGTAAGTAGGTATATCAAAATAATTTGATAAAATTATGGTCCACTTGAATTGGGTCTTCAAAAGCCTTTTTGAATGAATGTCGGGTCTTCAACCGCCTCGTGGAAAACATTTACTCCACTAATTTTACCTTCATTACAGCTATGGGGTGCACATGCGAATAGGCTTGCCCACACAGTGTCCTTCCATAAGAATATGATGTGCATGTTTCTGTTTCCTTGGATGTTGCTTTGATTAACATAAAATGTATTTTATCTGGTAATGAAGGAAGCTGAAGAGGAATGATGGAAGGTGATGGGTATGGTGGTTGTCTAGTAGTTAGCACACTGGACTAGCATACCAGACGTTTGCCCTAAAATGAAGCTGAAGTCGTATTAACGATTTGAATTTTAAGCTTTTTGAAACTAAAGGAACCCTTGTCACTATTGTATTGTTCACAAAAATCCAGCAAGCTCATTGTGATTAATGAACTTCAGGAAGGGGGTCATTTGCCAGTTGCACCTGGTCTGGTTTCCATCTCGCACCAGTCTCCACTGCCGTTGATCTGTTTTTCCTTGAAGGCAAGCATGGGGACTAAAATGCTTCTTAAGAAAAGGAAGCAATGACCTAATCCCCCCCCCCCACTGCCCACCCTCCAAATAATCATACTGTCACAATAATCAAATGTTTCCAAAGTAAAAACTCCACCACACAACTTGCAATAAATTCCTGGTCTTTGTTGCTTTGAGAAATTAGCAGTTGACCTTCTCTTTCAACTGCTGCCTCTGTGATGACAGTGTCATTGCTGTTGTCTTTGCAAGAACTTTAAAAAAACTTTCACCAAGCAATGATGAATGAACTGAAATTATAATGCACAGTATGTTTGAAGTGAAGATAATGCATCTGAAGAAAGATATTGTTACGGGTTGGGGGGTTGCCAGATCACGAGGGGAGCACTCGGACCCGTTTCCCAGCCGGTGACCCTGAAGCCGACGAGCTGCAGATAACTCCGTGGCATGACGGGTTGCTAGGCAACCACAGATGCCATTCGAGATGCTAAACTTAGGCAGGGTCCAGCGGCTAACTCCGCTTTACCTTTCCAGCAAATTAATCACCCAGATGGGGAGCCGTGCTCTCAACTCCCCACTGCTGTCAATCAAAACGGCCAAGCGCTCCCGTAAGTGGGACTTTGGCTAATCACTAACCATAACAGAACGGTGTGGCAGAGCTCCCTGTCTCTAGAACACACTATTGTCAAATCAGTGGAGAAAATATGATTGGGCAGTTTGGAAACGGTTTATTAAGATCAAAAGGACACATATTTACATGGAAAGAGTTCACAAAAGAAAGATCTTACCGCTTAAGCACATCATCCCACTTAATCAGTCATCCTCGCATGCTTCTACACATGGAGGTGCCTCATACACTCCGAGAAATGAGATTAGGAAGGGTGATGGACAGAGAGAAGAAGAAGACTGGGCATGTTGGCGACCCCTCACCCATCCGACATAAGCCTTCTGGCTTATTCCAATGTGAAACAGGGAGGGAGTGAGAGGAGAGGGGACAATGATGTGGTGCACCAAGTGGAAAGAAGTGCGGGTATATATTTGTGGTGTGATAAAGTAAAAATTGTGACTGCAAGTCGGTAACCCAGCCCTGATCTGGTCGAGGTTGTAATCATTGAATACTCCTTGTGCATTCCAAGTGAACGAATTAGAAGTAGGGATTGTGTGAGTTAGTGCGTCAGCTGGCCTTTTCAAGGAAACTCCGTGACTCGTAAACTCACTGCACCGTAGAACCAACCCGTTTATTCTCAGAGACACCGCCTGACTCCTTGACTTTCCCAGGACACATACAAGATCCCGAGTCCTGGAATTCTCATGCTTATAAAGTTCCTCGGGTAGACGTGGTTCTGGGGCCCACCCCTTGAGCATGGCTTGAGCTTTGGCAGTGCCATCTCCCCATTGGTGCATTCCTGTCACCATGCTGTGCTCATTGGCCAAGTCCATGGTTCAGCAATGAAGCTCATGACCAGGCTCGCCGATCTGTGATGCTTTTGTCTGCTGTTGCTTGCTTGTTGATGAGATTCGCACTCCCGGTCCGATTCATGATGTGCTTTATGATGCGCTTGCTTGTATTTGTAGTGAGTTGCAAAGCGTGTGTGGATGTGCTGCAAAGTGGTGCAGAGGGAGATAGAGAGATTGAAAGAGATGTGGAGTGGGATAAGGAGATGTGGAGAAAGATAAGGAGAGAGGGGATTGAGGAAGAGAATATTGTTGTTGTTTTTTTTTTTTAATCTTCCTCAATAATTTTAGACTTTGTCAGATGTAGATTACAGCAGTTGGGTCTTCCTCTCATCTCATAACAGGAATTGTGTATCACAAGATAATCTATGAAAGAAAGGAGCAAAGCACATTCATCTTGGAATGCCTCTTCTGCTTCCACATGAGGACAGTGTTTCAGGATGACAAACTAATATTGATGTTGTTTGTCTAATAGAAAACTAGAAGAGCACTCAATAGGGCGCGTTCCTCCACCACGCAATGTCTGATCCACGAGAACATATCGCGCCCAATACATTTTTGAAATATCATGCTATATATCGTTTTTGAACCTATTACTCAATGGTGAAGTTAAAAAATTCAATAATTCCCATATCCAGATCCAGTTTCGGATCTTCACCAAAGTGGATCAATTCGTCCTCGTCACACACCCAATATGTCCACCAAGTTTCTTCCGAATCCGTCCACAACTTTTTGAGATATCGTGTTATATATCGTTTTTGGCCCAATCTCTCAATGGTGAAGGATCACTTTAAAAATTGTCGTCGTCGGATTCCGATCTTCACCAACCTGTCCACCAAATTTCATCTGGATCCGTCCACAACTTTTTGAGATATCCTGCACATACAAACAAACAAACAGAAAGAGGTGAAAACATAACTTCCTTCACCTTCGGTGGTGGAGGTAACCAGAACAGCACTGGTCGAGCACATACCTCTGGCAGGCTAAACAGTTTACGTTTTTGATCCCACTGATAGGCTGGATCTGCATCCGGACCTGAAATATAATCGAATCGGCTTGTTCTTGTCACCTACCCAACTCATCCACCAAGTTTTGTCACAACCTGACCACAACTGTGAAATATCGTACTCTATCTCGTTTTTGACCCAACCCTATCTCTCAATAGCACCAATCGCGCACAGCCTTTTTGGCTGCTGGTTGCATCATTGGTTAGGGGTGCGGCTATGCCACTGATGCAGTGCCCCTATTACTAGTGCTCATTTTGCCTGGTGGTGCTCTGGTGCTCACTGGTGCTCATTTTGCCGACCTTGGAAGGATGACAGGCTGTGTCAACCCCCTGGTGTTAATTCAGTGGCCGACAGGGCTCAAACTCAGGACCCTAGGATCTCAAGCTGCCACCCTAAACGTGAAGCCAATGCCAGGCTTTCTCTCAATGGTGAAGAATTACTTCAATTTTTTTTTTGATATTCTCTAATCTGGATTCAGATCCAGATCTGGATCTTCACTGAGATTGAATCATTCTGTCCTTGTCACACACCCAACCTGTCCATCAACTATCCTCCAAATTCGTCAATAACTTTTTGACACATCCTGCTATATATTGTTCTTGGTCCCATCTCTCAATGGTGAAGAATCACTTTAAAAATTCTCAGATCCGAATTCGGATCTTCACCAAAATCGAATCAATTCGGTCTCGTCACACTCCCAACCTGTCCACCAAGTTTTGTCTGAATTTGTCCTTTGCATTTTGAGAAAGCCTGCTCACAGCCAGCCAAACAGACAGACAGGGCTGAAAACATAACCTCCATCCACCTTTGGTGGCAAAGGTAATTATAAGTGATGGTTTATTTTTCACCTTTTGTGACCAGCTCAGTGACCTGACCTTCCTCTAATGAGGCATCTGTTCAAGTAAATTGTGAACTTTCTTTCCATATAGCAGGGTCTATGAAATCTGTATGCACTGTGACTATTTTCATATGCTGCCACATCCAAATTAGAATTATGTAACATGAATGCCTGACTGTATAAGCAATTTGATTGTGTTGAAAGGCTAATAATTGGCTCCGTTCTTTGATATATTTTTTTTTGATTGTTGTTGTTAGTTGTGGTGGTGTTCGGAGAGGCCCAGAAATTGCATTTTGTTGCACAAAACAAAAGTTGAAACATTATTGATAATTTATTCGAAGACGATATTTTTCTTCTTCATAACTCAAAACAAGTTTTGAATCCATCAACGTCTCTGCCGAGGAATATGAGCAATAAGGCATTGCCTTGAATAGCCTGTCTTATTCCATTATGCAAGCAATCCGTCATGCCTGCATTGCAGGGAATACCTTTTCTGCCGCAACGTGTTGTTTAATATTTTTTTTTTCTTTATACATCATCTCAGATTCCCAGCCATCAATATTGATGCATTGTGTCTGCAAGATTACATTCCATCAAGTGAAATTGCAGGTCAGAGTTCACTTGGGAGCAGTTAAAAGCAAGTAGTGTATGTGACTCGTGTGCTGGCAGTGCAAGGTATATCACACAAGCGATGTTTCTGATTTGTAGAGAGCAAATAAAATGAAATATTTGGTACGTATTATTTCATGTTTGCTTCCTGAGCATTATACAATGACATACAGTTGGAACTTCAACACTGAAGGAGGTTATTTGGCCCATCTTGATCTGCAATTTATCAACATCACATTAATTATATCCATCAGTTTATTGACTATGCCTGGTGTTGGCTTAATGGTTAGGGTGGTGGGCTTGGGATCTGAGGATCCTCAGTTCAAATCTCCTCTTGGCTGTTGAATTAATACCAGGTGGGGTTGACTCTGCCTGTCGTCCTTCTGAGGTCGGCAAAATGAGTGCCAGCATGCTGGTATCCTGTGTCAGAGTGGCGATCTGTCCAGATTGTACTGAACAGTAGGGAGAACAGTAGGGCAGGTACAGGGACATCACCAGGGTGTTTGTTGTGGAGGGTGTATATTGTGTGGTGAGGGATTAACAAAACACTGATTGGCACATTCACGTTAATACCATGTACCTTCCACCCATTACCGAATCAATCCTCTGGAAATGTATTTTTCTTGCGTCATTTGTGAACCTTTTTAAAAAAAAAAACTTTTCCATGTAACTTGGCAAACATTTGTTGCTACATTAACTATTTTATTCAAAAATAATCGACAGTTCAAATTTCCGAATGTGCCTTGTGCTTAACAGTCAAAATCAAAATTGCATTTTCATATTTCTTGGCCATGTCTAATCTTATCTGAAACATTTTGTCAGGTGCCACCTTTCATATAGGAAGATGCCTCATAGTCGCAAAAAATGCATTGCACGAACATTTATTATCTTGTCGCATCAGGAATTGAACAGATATTTATTTTATTGTACAATTTTGCACAAATATGGGTTAAAATATGATTTGCATACAAACGTGTTTTTCATGTTCATCACAATGCCCGATAAATATGTTTTCTATATTAGTGGCCACATATAAGGCACACGTTTGTGGGGTTTTTTATCACCAGTAAATACTGCTGGGAACGTGACTCAATGAAGAAAGAATCTGAGCTGTAATTTTTGTGAGATTCGAATGGGTTTTCTTGAAGAAGAAAAAAATTCACTTCCTGTTTTAAGTCAAGATTTCTTTATAGATGACATTATTGATATGGAGCTTCTTGTCCTAACCATAAAATGCCAAGATTTATATTTTGTTGATGTCACCAACTTGATTTTTAGCTGAGTAGCACGGACCATGACCGAAGAAGTCTGATCTTTTGCGTATGGCAGCTTGACTGCCGGGAAGCTATCATTTTGTTGGGGTGAAACTATGCTGCCGATTCTGTGCCCCAATACCACTACTCTTGTACTCATTTTGCTGACCTCGGAAGGAAGACAGGCTGAGTCAACCCGACATGGTGTTAATTCAGCGTCCAACGGGGCTCAAACTCAGGACCCGAAGATCCCAAGCCAGCGACCCAAACCGCTAAGCCAACACCAGGCTCAGAAGTCTGATGATATGAAAACACAAACCTTGCAAAGTGTTTGTCCATGTGACCCATTGACTGCCTTTTTGAGGCATGGCTATTGAAACGATTTAAACTTCGATCTGTATCATTTCAAAATAATAATAATAGCCGTACCTACCCGTTGTATCACTGACAATAAGTGAGACATGCTATTATTATTATTATTATTATTATTATTATTAAATCCCAGAAAGATGGGCTTTTAAAAAAGGGAATCCTTATGATTAAACAAACACAAAATTTTGTTTGAAGTAAATCGATTATTGGCTTTCCAACCAAGGAAATCGATTATTATCCTTCCAACGGACCATTTTTATGATTGTACGACAGCAGGATGTGCCATAGAAAATGCTTCCTCTTCAAATGATGGACGCATGGACGCGACTCGTTTTATTATAAATAGTGACATACGTTCCCTCCGGGAGTGAAAGAAACTGTCAATGCCCAATTTGTCTGGCAGGAGTCGGTGGTGAAAAGACTTGCACAATTCTCCATATCCAGGCGAAGATGACAAATCTCAGTTTTTTCCAGAAGGGTGGGGAGATTTTTTTTGTGCCCATGACCTGACCCTGAGTACCACGAGCATGTGTACAAATTCGGGTAGAGACTGACCCAGCCTTTTTCGATTTGATATTGATCAGACATACAGAGACATGCCTTTCTTAAAGCAGAGTCGAGTCTCATGGAGGAGCGAGAACATCAAACGAATCGCTGCACAACAGAACAAGATGAACAGCAGGTGAGAAGGACAAAATAGAGAGAGACTTTGAAGATGATGGATGCGAGTAAGATACGGGATTTTAGTAGGATGATTGACATCGTTGAGCTGGGTTTTTGTTTTGTTTTGTTGAGCTGTGGCATCATAATGAATGCAAAGGAAACCGTGTTGCTGAGATTCATAAAACTCACTGGAAAACATAGAGAAACTTTATCAGTGAATCCCAAGGGAATGAAACACAGCTGTTTACTTGCCTTCTTCATCACCAGTAAAGCCAGGCAAGCTGTTTTGTTAGCACGTGTTGTCGGACTTTTATGTTTTTCTTCAACAATAAATTATTTATTTTGACGTTTCAAAGTGAATAACCGAGGTGTACGTTGAAACTCGCGTATCCTATGTTTTAGCAACATTGACCACGTTAGATTGAAACTGATGGGAGGGGTAAAGGTGAAATAACCATCTTGCGTCGTCTTTGAAGTACTGCATAATCTACCTTACGTATTGCCTGATTCAATCAGTCATTTCGTTCACATTAATTTGGCAAGGATCATTGACAAAGATAAAAGTCTTTTCAGTCCCCTAACGATGTTATGGACAGCAATTAAATTGAAAGTACTCAAAAAAAAATAGTGACAGCCACGGTATAACAAGCAGTATTAATCATGAGCGCTGTGGACTGTACATATCGCTGAGGCTGAACACAGAAATAAATTGGGAGTGGGCGTTTCGTCAACTAGTCCTTATTGGAGGGGGTGGAGGGGGGAGTTGTGGGGCAAAATGAGAATGTGGAGCTCTGCTGAATTGAAAGATGCGTGCCAGGTCCATAAACAGTTGTTTATTTTCTCTATATTGGTAGAGCGGTGATTATCCGCCGTGCACAAGGTGGTGTTATCTACAAAAATTATGTAACATTTTTCCATGTATGAAGAAAAAAGTCATTGATGAACGGGATTGGTCCCACAATACTACCTCAGGGAATGCCAGTCACAATTTAGAGCATGAGAATGAATGCCATCTAACGCACTGTGGAGGAAATAAACTGCTTATAGACATGGAGGAAATATGATAGGCAGTCCAACATGGGGCCCTGGGTAGTATTAACTGACAGCTCAAAAAGCATGGCGGTGTACCAGATGGTATGGAATGCTCAGGAGGTATCCAATGAGACATCCCTGCCCTCATTTAAGAGACTCATGTCATCCATCTACTACTGAGATAATAGAAGTAAAAATCCAGGGTGGAATCACCCAACCAAAACCCAGAATAGTGGAAATCAGGAGTGGAGAAGAAATCAGTCTTGAGTTATGTGGCAATTATCAGTTGCGTTACTTTGCTATCATGATGGAATCTATCGTTGAAAGATACCTTTCTAGCAAGTGGGGTGACTGATAACTTGGGACCATTCTTGTAAAATGGAGTAACATATTATAACTGTCCATGATAAAGGGATGTGTCGCTCAAACAAAGACCTGGGAAAAAGAAGAGAAAAAGGAGGAGACAAGGTAGAGCAATAAGTTTTGAGAGTTAACGCAGCTCTACTACTGTCAGTCATATTAGCTACAGAGACATCAGTGGTGCTTAGAAAGTTGTTCACATTAGCAGGAGGGAAAGTCAGTACGTTTGTGAGCTGTAAAATGTAGATTACACACAGGTATATGGTATATACTGTCATACCATAATGAATCCTCATGGAGATATACAAGTATCCTTAAGAATAAAAACAAAAGTCTGGGAAAACTCCTAGTGTTCTCCAACTGTCTGCTCACCCCACACCCCGTCCCCCTTCTTCATGCTGATACAATATCTGACTGTCAATGTTCACAGCTTTCACAATCAGATATTGTACCAGGAGTTGATCATCAGGAGTCTATTCATAAAGTCTGATACTTATATCCGAGTTGATCATCTAAAATCCCTGTGGGTCAATATATTGCATGTTTTGATACTCGAAGCTGGCATAAATACCCTCGCTGAAGGATTTAGAGAGGGTATTGTATTTGAGTCCGTTTGGTACTTGGCAATTTATTTATTTATTTTTTTGACATGTTGATCGCCTTCGTTTGTTTGTGTCCCTTCGTACCATCATTGGGGTACCCTTAGGCAACATGCAAAATTTGGTTGGATTTGGTTCAAGTATTTTTTTAAGCCTATCTGTTCTTGCATACGGCAGCTTGGCTGCCAGGTAGCGATCACTTATTGGAGTACAGTTGTGCTACTGATGCTGTGCCCCTCCACCACGACACTGCTACTCATTTCACCAACCTCAGAAGGATAACAGGCTGAGTCAACCCTACTTGGTGTTAATTCAGCAGCCAACAGGACTTGAACTCAGGACCCAAGGATCCCAAGCCAACTACCCCAACCACAAAGCCAACACCAGGCTTTAAGCACATATATAAACAAAGAAATAAATGGAAGGAAACTAGGTGGAGCACACACCACCGCCACATAATGCCTGATCCACGAGAACTTATCGGGCCCAATACATTTTTGAAATATCATGCTATTCAGTATTACATCGTTTTTAGCCCGATCTCTCAACTGTGAAGAAACACTTTGAAATTAAATAATTATCGTATCCAGATACGGATTCGGATCTTCACCAAAATGGAATAAGTTCGTCCTTGCGACGCATTCAACTTGTCCACCAAGTTTCGTCCGAATCCGTCCACAACTTTTTGAGATATCGTGCTCTATATCATTTTAGGCCTATCTCTCAATGGTGAAATATCACTTTAAAAATTCTAGTCGTTGGATCAGGATCTTCAACAAAATCTAATCAGTTCGTCCTTGTCACACACGGAACATGTCCACAACATTTCAGCCTGATCCATCCACAACTTCTTGAGATATCCTGTACTCAAACAGAAAAACAAACAGACAGACAAACAGACAGAAAGAGGTAAAAACATAACCTCCTTCACCTTTGGTGACGGAGGTAAATATACAAATTCACTTTTTATAGTATCGTTGAATAAGCAAGATTTTTGTTTTTTAATAATTTTAATTTTTTTACATTTTTTGATGTTTTATTCTTAATACTGTGCCTATGTTACTTAATTATTTGTCATCAGATCAGGTCAGGTATGGGAGCATGCGCTGGAGCAGTGCGTCGCTGCATCCACTTTCCGCCGGTACTCCAGGGGCTTCCGTCTTGCCAACCCCCAGGCAAATGCCTGGCCCATCCCCATCTCCTTGAGATGCTGATAAACCTGCAACCACGAGGAATGTGGTCGGCCCATTGGTCTCCTCCACTCACGAGGCTCCCTCGCTAAGAGAATGTGGTGAGCAGGATCAGCGTTGGGAAAAGGAGCCACATGTCCATACAGCTGCAGCTGATGCTCACGGACTATGCAGGTAACACATCTCATTTGAGTCTCTCTCAGCAACTGCTCATTGGACACAAAGTCTGACCAGCGATAGCCAAGGATTACCGAAGAGACCTGGTACCAAAGGAATTAGGTCTCCATTTCAGATCCCTGATCAGAGTCAAAGTCTCATATCCATAGAGTAAGACTGGAAGCACCAAGGACCTGAAGACTTGGACTTTTGTCCTCCTGCACAGGTACCTGCAGCACCACACTCCATAATCCAGTGAATCCATGACTCCCCAGGCCCGACCCAGATGTCTGTTTACTTCTGGCTCACAGCCAGCAGAGACAAAAATATCACTGCCAAGGTAAGTGAATCTCTCCTGACCTCAACATCCTCACCACAAACAAGCACAGACAGGTCAGCAGCGTCCAAGATGTCATTGAAAGCCTGGATCTTAGTTTTGACCCAGGAAACCCATAAACCCAGTGGCTCTGATTTTCATTCAGCACCTCGAGGGCCCCCAAAACGATATCTAGAGTTTCCGCAAAGATGACTGCGAAATCAAGGTCAGAGATCTTGACATTCACAAATGATGCACCACAGCTTGATCCTCCGACATCATCCCCAGAATCCAGACCATACAGGTGCTGAAAAGTGTGGGGGGCAGTACACACCCCTGACAAACTCCAGTAACAACTGGAAATAAGTCAGAGGTGGTATCATGACATCTCACAGCACTCAATACCAGAGTGTAGTTCAGACATCAGATTGATCAGTTTTGGTGGCACCCCACGAAGACCAAGAATCCTCCAGAGGGCATCCCAATTCACCGAATAAAACACTTTACAGAGATCACAATAGACTGCAAGCATCCCCTGCCGAAACTCTCATCTGCGTTCATTGAGGAGCAAGGATACGGTCAATCGTTGCCCTCTTTGGTGTAAAGACTGACTGCTCAAGCAGATGGTGGCGAACCCTATCAAGAATTATCTGAGCAAAGAACTTTCCCAGCACTGAGAGCAGCATCTCCCCCTCGGTAGTTGTTGCAGTCTTGGCGATCACCCTTCCCTTTCCAGAGAGGGACAACAAGGCCTCTCTTCCAGTCAGTTGGGATGATGCCTCTTTTCCAGGCAGAGCACAGAACTGCATGCAATGCCATGAGTACAGCATTTCCACCAACCTTGAGAAGTTCAACATGGATGCCACAGATCCGAGGAGCTTTACCACATTTCAACTGGTTCACCGCAGTCTGTGGTTCCACAAATGAAGGTGGACCACAGTAGATTGGAGGGTCAGCAATAGGTATTGTAACACCACTGACATCCAACTCGACAGCTGGTGGATCAGCCTGGTACAGCCGCTCAAATAACCGGCCAAGCGGGCCTTCACTTCAGACTCCTCTGTCAAGAGCCCACCACCCTCCGCTCTAACTGCAGTGCACCGAGGGGTGGGCTTGGAGGAACGCAATAAATGAATTGCTCTGCAAGCAGGATGAGAATCACTTGACCACAGGTGATGCTCTACCCCCTCACAGATTCCTTGCACTTTGGCCTCCTTGTCCACCCATAGCGCACGTACAGTTTTTATGCGTCAGCTCCCTGAACAGCTCAGCTCTGCCATTCAGCTTGGCCCTGTGATTCTGTTCAATTTTATCCAGTGTCCCTTGAGAGACAAAATTCTTCTTCAACAATGGTACGTTTCCAAGACATCCACTGGCAACAATGGCAACTGGCAAGAGAACGCCAATATCTCGACCGCGTGGCATAGGGTTATTTTTTCTAGATCCAATGTACCTAAGTAACCACACGGTCTCGGCTACCGGGGATCCACGCCCTCGGAACGCCTGGCCGAACCTGATTCACTCTACCGGCAGTGGTAAAATTACATCTACCCCCTACCACTCTGCCACCTACCTTTCCGCTCAGATGCAGTCGAGCAGGCCTGCCCAGGACGTCCCGGCTACAATGGGCCGATTACCTGGGATAAAAACACGGCTAAACGCAGATCCGAACCATGATGGACCAATGCAAGAAGGGAAGGAAATGAACTGGGGACATTTCTGTGATGCTTTGTGTCTTCATTTTCTGTAAATAAGTCAAGACTTCACGTGAATATGCAAGGAAGGAATATTTACAATGATCCAAAAACACTTATTCAGTTCAGTTCTAAGATGGGCCCACACACAGACACACACACAAATGAAAATAAACCCAGAGTTCTTTATTGGACTCTCGCAGCTGAGGAGAGAGACGAGCTGGGGGTCAGAGTCCAGCTCGGTACCTGACCGTCGGAGGAAGGGGGTGCTCCGTGGTGCGGCACCTGACAATGGTCATTGGTTTGGTCCCCAGTCGCACGTGTGGGACTCGTTCCTGGCGGAGCGCAGGTGGTGAATAGCGGGGTCCACGGAGGGGGGTCAGGGTCGCTCTTTCCTTTCCTTGTAGAGAGCCAGCAGGGACACGTTTGGCGCCCTCACGACCTTCTGCTCCACCCTCCGCTTCAAAAGAACTGCACGCTCAACAACAACCCTCAGAGCCCTATCCAAAACCTTGTCAGAAACCCGTGGAGAACTTCCTCCAAGACCCTTCTTCCTCACTCGACTCTCAACCACCACAACCCTGTCAAAAACCTCAGAACAACCTTTGTAACAACAACCTGCCTCAGAGAGTGCTCGGGAATTTATGGACCTCCCTCAACGGGGTGGGGCTCACTCGAACAGACGTCACTCCCCGCCCTGATTGGACAGGCTCCTATGGGTTCGCCCTTTCTGGGCGGGGTTTTGTCTCCCGACGGGAAACCCCACCCACTCTTCCACGCGCGTTCATACTTGTCGAGCAACAGTATCAATGTTACAAAGGTCGTCATGAAAGAGTTACAACGTTTGTGGAAGCCGAGAAACTGGAACAGCGAGATTCCGCCTCCGCACGTCAGGGTGCGAGAAGGCAGCCGGTTGGCGGTGGATCGTGACAGGGGATGGGATGGTTATTAGATGTCTTGTTAGATGTTAAAAGATGTTAGACCTAATTAAAAGAAATCGCAACGCACGCCTTTGATTCTCCCACTAGACAAAAGGAAGAAGATCTGACTACACACATACTTGACGACATAACTGACTCTTGGGACATCTGTATGTTGAATGCTCATGGTTTCCAGATCCGTAACAATATATGAGGAATGGTTTCAACAGATAAATTCTGCCAATGGGTTGAGTGAGAAAGCTCAACATGCGAAACCAAATGTGCGGTAGCCATTTCTTGTGGAAATTCTTACTGTTTTATACAGGTATCGAGACTCATTTCGAGGAGTTGAAAAAAAATAAAAAATAAAAATTCCAGTGGTGATGCTATGAAGAAGAAATAACAAATTCCTCATTAAAATGTGCAAATAACATGAAGAGTGGTAACTGTAGAAGGCACAAACGTTTTTGGGGGTTTTTTTCATTCTTTTTGTTGTAAAAATCACAATGGCTGTAGTCTGATGCTTGAAACAGATGGGGCTTTTATCTGGCAATATGAAAACTTGGTCCGAGATCTTCTAATGCCCTTTCAAATGAGAAGGTCAAGATACAAGTACCGACAGTGTGCAACAAGATCCACTACCATTATACGCTAATTGAAGTGGTCGCACCTGTTCTTTGAGATGAAATGAATTCGTTTGTTTTGTGTGCAGATGCTAATTTGGAATCAAAAAAATTTTTTTTTGTCACATATAAGTATAGTGCTGCATTTGGAAATGGCAAACAAAAGACAATATAAAATGCCAAACACCACTTACATACTCAACTACAATGCACATGTAGAGTGCACTATTTTAATACAGGTATTATTTGGGTAATTGGGTTTTGTGAGTTTTCACATTTCAAAAAAATAATGCCAAAATTGATTGGGCTTCTCAATTTAATCATTATTATTATTATTATTATTATTATTATTATTATTATTATTATTATTATGTTTAATATACATGCCTCAGGCTCGTGGAAGAGCTACAACACAAAACAAAATCAGAACACAACACAACACAGGAACAGCAGAAGAAAGGGGAAAACAGCAAGAGCTGGGCAGAGAGAGAAAGTTGACAAAGATGGACAAACAAGGGATGCAGGTAACGACCAGGGCTAATGATGAACGCAAAGTGTGGACAATATGGATACATAAGCAAAATTTTGGGAGGGTGCGGGGTGTTTTAACGGGTGTCGAAAAGATCACGATTTTGGATGGGGGATGACGAGATGGTGGTGAACAGCTGTCATGAAGACCTGAAGGGAAGAATGAGATTGAAGAGAGTATGGAAGGTGGTTCCACAGGCAGGAAAAAAAGAGAGGAATAAATGAGTGGAGGATTTAGGCAGTTATACTAGGAGTAGGTTGCTGGTGGACTGCATGCATCTTGCAGATACCTGGCTGGTGGGGTTGGGGGTGGGGGGGGCGGAGGGAACAAAGCATGGGAAGGGCAGATGGTGCAAGTCCAGAAACGAGGCAGAAGAAAAAGGAAAGACCACTGACCTGTCAGCGATGGCGAAGTGATGGGCCCATAGACTCTGCTTCATCACAAGAGATTCCAATGATGTTCAAGGTCTTTGCTTCCACAGTGTCAACCTGAGTAAGATGTGAGGCAAGGGACCAGCCGAAGGGGAGAGCAGTACTTCATTGAGCTGTGGATGAAAGCGTTGCAGGTGGATAGGAGCTCAGGTGTGCCAAGGAAGGATTTTGCATGATGGGGGATGCCCAGTTGGTGGCTGGCTTTGGAGGCTTTGAAATGTGGCTTGCCAAAGAGGGACATGGCTGAGACCCAAGAGTTTGAGTGAATGAACCCCTTTGAGAGATTTGATGAGAAAGTATATGGAAGGCTTTGTGATATGACGGGAGAGAAAGGGAGAGAAAGGAAAAGAGAAAGAGAAAGAGAGAGATTTCTCAGGGTTGAAAAACATGTTCCAAGTGTTTGACCAAGTTTGTGATTTTGTAAAGATCTAAGGAGAGGGAAGAGGCTGCTGCCTGTCTGTCAGAAGGATGAGAGATGTCACGGCAGAGAGTGGAGTCATTAGCAAAGAGATAGAGAGGAGTTTCCAGAGTCAGTGAGATCATTGATGAAGATTAGGAATAATATGGGGCCTAGATCACTGCCTTGAGTTACTCCAGCTTTGACAGGGAGAGGAAAAGAAAGGGTTGCATTGAGAGCCACACGTTCGCTATGAGAGTGGAGGAAGTCAATAATCCAAGATTGGAGTTGGCCATGGATTCCATCGGCAGGCAGTTTGGAGAGCAAGGCAGGATGTCAGAGTGTATCAAAAGCTCGAAGTATGTCCAGAGAGACGGACCTAATCTAATGTCTGACATTGAGGGCCTCCATCCATTGTTGGGGAAGTAGAAGCAGCATGTCCAAGGTAGAGTGACCAGGTCTGAATCCGAATTGATGATCTGAGATGAGGTTGTTGGAGAAAAGGAATGATTTGATATCAACTGCGATGATAGATTCCATGACCTTGCTGATGATTGGAAGAAAGCTAATTGGTCTGTAGTTGGGGACGATCCATTTTTGCACCTTCTTATGTAATGCTGTGATGTTGGCTGATTTCCAAGCAGATGGAAGATGACCTACGGTAAATGGCAGGTGAAAAGTGCAGAAAGAGGAAGTGCAAGAGCAGCAGAGAAGGTTTTTAGGCCACGTGAGCTGATGCTGTCTGGCCCAGTTGCCAGAGTCAAGGATTGCCTGAAACAACTTTTCAGGTGCAAAAGACACTGAATGGAAAGGGAGCATACACCATCGACAGTCTTAACAAGTCGCATTGAAATGAACTTGAAAATGAAAACAACAATTGAAATGAAATCAAATATACTATGATTAATACCACCTCGTGAACAGACACAAATATTCCAAACTTATTGTTGTTTAGACTGGGGAACGTTTTTGACCCATGTCTTTCAGGACCTGGTTGATCAAGCCCAACGTTTGACTGAAGGTGGCATGGTTTTGGAAATTGATCACTGTGTCGTAGCTATTTCACATAACCTTCGCCAAAGATCTTTAATGTCACCCAAGGACAAGTCTCAACAAAGGACCAGTGCCTTAACATCAATCTAATGGATAGTGGATACACTGATCCTTTGCCCTGCATGCAAAAAAAACCAGCGTGAGGGTTTATCATTAGATTAGGATTCAAACCCAGGCAAGAAGGGTTAAAGGTGAGTATACATACCTCCAACCTATTCCTTCAGCTCCAAATTCCCAAAAGTGTGTGTATATATATATATATATATATATATATATATATATATATATATATATATATATATATATATATATATATATATATATATGTATGTGTGTGTATATATATATATATATATTTATATATATATATATATATATATATATATATATATATATATATATATATATATATATATATATATATATATATATATATGCAGAGTAAATGTTGGTCTCTCCAACTCCAACGTATTACCGACTCGTTGGAACACGATATCTTGGGGTAGATTTAAAACAACACTTTCTAAAATTATCAATTTGTTCCTAAAATGTTTCACAAAGTCACTCACCTTCCACACAATGCAGCTGAATACATACATACACATATATATATATATATATATATATATATATATATATATATATATATATATATGTATATATATGTATATATATATATATATATTTATATGTATATATGCATATATATATGTATATATATATATATGCATATATATATATTTATATGTATATATGCATATATATGAATATATATATATATATATATATTTATATGTATATATGCATATATATGAATATATATATATATATATATATATATATATATATATATATATATATTTATATGTATATATGCATATATATGTATGTATATATATATATTTATATGTATATATGCATATATATATATATATGTATATATATTTATATGTATATATGCATATATATATATATATATATATTTATGTATATATGCATATATATATATATATATATATATATATATATATATATATATATATATATATATATATATATATATATGCTGACCCCAATGATAATCGAGGTAACACCGGTCAACGAGCGTATTATGAGATTAAGGATTCGTCACTCCTTAGGTGTCATTTCCCTGGTCTCTGTTTATGCTCCGACTGAGGCGAGTGATCTCACCGTGAAGGATGCATTCTACGCCACACTCGAGTCTGTGGTTGATCAGTGCCCCAGACGAGATACACTTCTAGTCTTGGGGGATTTCAATGCATCGACTGGAACTGATAGGGACGGTTATGAGGTGTGTGTTGGTCCCCATGGGTCAGGAACTATGAACCAGAATGGCACTAAGTTCCTTGCCTTTGCAAGAAGTCATGGACTTAGGGTGGCTGGTTCATGGTTTCAGCGCCCACAAGCTCATCGCTGGACTTGGTATTCCAACGCTGGCGGTGTGGCAAAGGAGATTGACCATGTCCTCATTGACGGTCGTTGGAGGATGATCCAGAACTGCAGGGTCTACCGGAGTGCTCAGTTCCTCAATACTGACCACAGGCTTGTTGTAGCAACTCTAAAGCTGCACCTTAAATCCTGGAGAATGGTACCATCCCAGCCGAGGCTGGATGTTGCCAAGCTCAGGGATGAGAGAGTAGCTGAGAAGTTTGCGAACAGGCTGAGTGGACACTTGGGGGGTCTGGGTACTTTGGGGGGTCCTGAAGAGTTGTGGAGCGCCTTCAAG
>NC_140968.1:84858814-85031314 GCF_056783735.1 Eptatretus burgeri
CTGTTGGAGTCTCAAAGGTTGCAGCTTATGAAGCAGAAAAGTTTGAGTAATTAATCTTAGACATTCCCAACTTTAATAACAAGGTCCTTTAAAAAAAAGCGTTGCTGCAACCAGTTTTAATAGCAAGTGGCGGTGAAAGAAAATAATCAAAATAGGTTTTTTTTCTTTTTTTTCTCAATCCAGTAGGAATAGTTTTTAACAACCTCGCAACACCTTCAGGGAAGTCTGTGCTATGAAAAGTCGAGTCACGTATGATCGCCAAACTAATTTATCGCACCACTGATCAGGGCAACAGTGGGAACGCTCCTCAAGAATAGTAATTGACAATGTGATCTCTTCCTCAGCTATTACACGAAACAATAACCCCCATTCCCCGCTCCACGCTCATCTCCTCTGCTCTTCTGTTTCCCTTCTCCTTGATCATTTGCTTTATTATTGCCTCCCCCCCCCAATCCCCACCACCACCATTGTTGTGCATGTTCAAAACCAATAGGCACAACTCATTTTACAATCGAACAATGAATTTAATTTTCTCGTTTTAATCCTTCAATGCTCACGTTCATTAGAAACAGAGCAACAACCATGTAACTAAAATTGTCCACATAATTTTCAAATCATGTTACAATGAAGGGTGTTGAGCTTGTCTGTTATAATGGGAGTACATATCCCACTTTGAATATTTCCGAGGGAACTTTGCATCACAAAGAAGCTCTTTTGCCAAGCAGAAGTGGCCACATAAAACAGGTGTTTGCATAATTTAAGTCCTTTCATTGTTCATGACTTGTATATTACCTTGCACTTACAATGGAACATTCAATACATTCCACAATTGAATCTGCCCTGTGGACAAAGTCTCAAGCCTGACGTTTTGACCATAGAGGTCTTCAAATAGGACTCCAATGGCTTGTGCAATCCTGATGAGAACTGCAATTGTCTCCTCCGCCAGCAGCCCGATCACCAGACATTCAACACTGGCCACCAGCTTCACCACAGGGACACAATGGTAAAAGGGAAGGCCTTTAAAAAAAAAAAACATCTCGTGCATGAAAACGTCAAACCTGAGACTTGGTGTGCACCACTAATTAATTGCATGCACCATCCATTTCCCCAATAGATTACCTTACACGTTTTTAATTTTCCTTTGGTAATATATTAGTGGAAGAGAAGGGTAATGGAGGATTCATAAATATATTTGGGCCAATCAATTTTCGAAAATAAATAATGTTCATGTTTTTTTAGTTTTGCATTGGTGAGATCAAAAATAAATAAATATATTTAGCATTTTATGAGAGAGCAGGGAGCAGCTCCAGTTAATGAGTCATGTATAAAGATCGAGTCTGCTTCTCGTGAACGATTATTCTCAAGCCATAAACCCTGAGCAGCCCTCAACTGAAAACATCACTGGTGGTGTGTGCATCAATTTTGATAAAATGACATTGTACTTTCCTAGTCTACATCAACCAACAACTAATAAAGGAGCTTACAGCAAAGTGCAGATGGGTAGTAACATACATACTGAACCTACATCCAGACAGAATCATCTCAACAGCAAAAGATTGATCAATCGTGATTAACTTCTCCAGTTACATAAACACTCTCTGAACACTACTCTTCAAAAGAGGTGTTCAGCATTCAGTTCAACATTTTCATTAATTGTTAATACTCATCATGTGAAAAAAAAACACTTTTTCTTTATGTATGTAGATTGCATAAAACAGTGATATGAGAACAAATTTTCAGGGTAACGAGTATCATATTAGTTAATCAGCATTACTGGAAAAGCATTTTATTCAATTCCAAGCCAAAGTTTAAAATGGCGTGGCTGTGCTCAACCATAGAGCCGTCACCAGACAGAATGCACTTGCTGGCTTAAGTGCAAACTGATACAAGAAGTATTGCTTTCATCCAGGCCCGTGCCCCCATCTCACCCACAAAGGGAATCAAGTTCTGGCCTTGTTGTCCAGTCTAGCTTGTAAGTCTTTCCCCACATTTCTCTCTTGGAACTTTGACAAATGCCGATAAAATGTCTGAGTGTGCCAACAGATACTTGAGGATGAGAGGGCTGTCTACGTGGATTTGGGAGGAAGCAATTCGGTGTTTTGTGAGTCATATCTAGACTGTCTCAGTCACTCGATCCTGAATGGAGCCTTCTTTGAATAAACGAAGATTTTTTAAAAAGGGACACACAAGTAAATTTAGACACAGGAATTAAGACACCACTTGACCAATTTGACGCAGAGTATTGTCCTTGGCTGCGATGAGAAAAATTTGAAACGCCTTCCTGGCACCATCATGTACATGACATACTAAATGGTCAAATGCTGCAAATAGTGCAAGTGGTACTCCAACAATATAGAACACTCGGTTGCCTAATGGCTAGTGTGTCTGCTCTGAGTCTGGGAAGTTGATGGTTTGAACCCTGAGTTACACCATGGACTTTAAAAATGGTACAGCTGCTCGGGTTTGGCCATAAAAGGACAAACAAACATATGTTGGCAACAATAATTGCATGGGCTTAATGGGCCGAGTGGCCTCCCCTTGCATTGGAGTTCCTTGTAAGGGAACTCATGATTATCATGCCTTACCAGAGTGAAGTTGATGGTGCATGTCACAAATCCCCATGCTTCAAAGTTGCACTTGAAAATGGTTTATAATGTGCCCGTAATTGCATTTTTTTTGGTATATGACCTTTTGACCCCACCCCAGGGGATGGGGACAAAAATGTTAATGTTCTTGCACCTTCTTGCCATGTGGTGATCATAACTACCAAGTTTGGTGAATTTCTGCACAACCGTTTAGGAGAAGATAGCGTGACGGACAGACGGATGGAAGGACGGACGTAGCCGATTACAACATCCCGCCATTTTTGCAAAAAGCGTGGGGATAATAAACAAGTTCTCAAGTCTGATATCTCCTGCCACTGATATTAATTATTCCACAGAAACCTGCTCTCTCTTTATTTATTGAGGTTCACTGAGGTAAGGGCCCTGTCACACCTTGACGTTTTAGCCAGCGTATGGCAAGGTATCAAAATGTATGTAAAACGCTGGCATACGCTGAACTATTGATGTTTTTTAAGTTTTGGGCGTACAATAACGTGTTGGACGTATGCATAAAGTATTAGGAACGTACACAGAACGTTTCAATCACATATAGATAACTTATACCAACGAATGCTGAGTGTGTTGTCGGCGTTCACAACCTATGCCCGATAGTCTAACTTATGCATAGTGCGCAGCAGCATATCGCCGACGATCACGTGGCGTAGGCTATTAATAGGCTGCGCTCGATGATTCAAATCATAACCGCACTAGACATCGAAGTGTGAAGCCGCTGTCACACCTTGACGTTTTAGCCAGCGTATGCCGATGTATGAAACATTTGCCAAACCAAGCTGGCACACGTCCAATACGTTATGGGTAAGTTTTGTATACGTTAAGAGCATGCTGGCATACGTCGTAGTACGCTGGCAGACATCGTAGTACGCTGGCATATGTCGTCATATGCCGAGTACGTCGATAAATTTTCAGCATGTTGAAAATTTCTCGATGTACTCAGCGTATGACACACGTTCCGCATACGCTGGCATAAGTTGTAGGCACGTTACGCAATCGTTGACACACGTCGACACACATTACTTGTACGTTGCTCATAAGTCAAACACGTCGACGTAATGGTTAGCGTCAGTGTAACAGACTCCCTCGTTGTTTTTTTCTTTTCTTCGTGATGACTATGATGTTGACACTTCGATTTCAAGTGCGGTTATGATTTAAATCGTTGAGGGGCAGCCTATTAATTATATGATATCATAACCACACTAGAAATCGAAGTGGCAACATCACCGTCATGCCGAAGAAAAACAAAAAACCAGGGAGTCTGGAACACTGACGCTAACCATTACCTTGACGTGTTTCGACTTATGAGTAACGTACAAGTAACGTATGTCGACATGTGTCAACGATCGCGTAACGTGCCTACAACACGTTACTCATAGGTTAGAAATAAGTTTCGGGTACGCTAAACATTACCTCGATGTGTTTCGACTTATGAGTAACGTACAAGTAACATGTGTCGACGTGTGCCAACGATCGCGTAACGTGCCTACAACACGTTACTCATAGGTTATAAATTAGTTTCGGGTACGCTAAACATTACCTCGACATGTTTTGACTTATGAGTAACTTACAAGTAACGTGTGTCGACGTGTGTCAACGATCGCGTAACGTGCCTACAACTTATGGCCAAGCGTATGTGGAACGTGTGAGTCATACGCTGACATACGTCGAAAATTTTCAATCATGGAAAATTTGTCTAACACCTCGGCGTACTACGACATATGCCAGCGTACTACGAAAAAAGCCAGCGTACTACGACGTATGCCAGCATGCTCTTAACGTATACAAACTTACCCATAACGTATTCGACGTGTACCAGCATTTTAGCCAAATTTTGCATACGTCAGGCATACGCTGGTTAAATCGTCAAGGTGTGACAGGGCCTTAACTGAGGTAAACCTCAATAAATAAAGATCGGAAAAAAATCTTCTTCTCCAGAACTGCTCGACAGATTGATGCGAAACTTCACACATATGATGGAATATAGTCAATGTTTTTTTCATATTCACCTTCATTGACGCAATTTAGCCTTAATCTGCAAAAAGTGGTCATTTGATATCCTAATAATTAACCAATATAGATAATGGCAATGTATGTGACAAAATAGGGTGCATGGATGATACAGGTATATGGGCCATAATAGCAGTGGGAAATGTTCAGTTAATCACGGTATTTTTGTTCAGAATGAGCAGGCGAGGCAAGACCATGCCTTCTATGAGTGCCATTCTAGTTCAATTTCCATCCATCCTTCCCACATAGGCAGAAATTGTCAAGATTAGTGAAAAAAATTTCTTCTTCAAAACTTGATGGAATGAAACAAAACATGCACATGCACAACTTCAGGGTGCCCTCGTTAATCCCTGAAAATTTCAGCTTCCTCAGTCAAATTGTCTCAGAGGAGTTGATGAAACAAACACACATACAAACACACATACTGTACGTACGTACTGTTGCTACATTATATATTGATGAAGTCTCTCATTTTGACCACATCTCCTGTTGTTGGAGATGTTCCCCCTCTGCCTTCCCATCCCCCGCCCCCCCCACCCCCACACACACACACCACACTCCCAGTCAAAAAAACAACATCCCAACTGTGTTCCTTTTTCGAAGCCAAATCATGAACTGCAAAGTAATTTTTAGCAGAGTAATATGCAGAAGATGGAGTCCCTGTCCTCCACTTGGTGTTGCTTTTCATCTTCATTTGAGGGTTTGTTGAAAAGTAATGCCTCCTATTCTTTTTCTCCAAGACAGGTAAAGATATTTGAATGAAACCATATTCCTGTTTGGCTTCTTTTCTTACTGTGTGAGTAGGTTAATTAGCAGATGAAGGTGAGGTCAAGTATGGGAGGAAGCACTGCAGAAAAGCGTCACTGGTCCACTTTCCATCGGAACTCCAGGGCCCTTCCTCTGGCCATCCCCCGTGCAGATGCCTGGCCCATCCCCATTTCCTTCAGATGCCGATCAAGCTGCTGCAACCATGAGGGACGAGGATGGCCCATTGGCCTCCTCCATTCATGAGGCTCCCTCGCTGAGAGAATATGGTGAGCAGGATCAACGTCAGGAAAACGAGCCAAGTGTCCATACAGCCACAGCTGACGCTCACAGACTATGCAGGTAACAATTTTCATTTGAGTCTCTCTCAGCAACCGCTCGTTGGACACAACGTCCAACCAGTGATAGCCAAGGATTCTCCGAAGATAACCGGAACCAAAGGAATTAAGTCTCCATCTCAGATCCCTCGTTAGTGTCCAAGTCTCATATCCATAGAGCAAGGCTGTAAGCACCAAGGACCTGAAGGCTCTGACTTTCGTCCTCCTAAACAGGTAGACAGCAACACACCCCATGATCCAGTGAATCCATAACTCCCAAGCCCGAACCGGACATCTATTGACTTCTGGCTCACAGCCAGCAGAGACGTGAATATCACTGTCGAGGTAAGTGAAACTCTCCATGACCTTAACATCCTCACCACAAACAGGTACAGACAAGATGGCAGCATCCAATATGTCATTGAAAGCCTGGATCTTAATTTTGACCCAGGAAACCTGGAATCCCAGAGGCTCTGACTCCTGATTCAGTACCTTGAGGGGCCCCAAAAGGATATCCAGAGTCTATGCAATGATTACTGCATCACCTGCGATATCAAGGTCAGAGATCTTGACATTCCCAAATGATGCACCGCAGCTTGATCTGTCCTGCATCCTCCACAGAATCAAGTCCATGCAAGTGCTGAAAAGTGTGGGGGCCAGTACACACCCCTGACAAACTCCAGTAACAACTACAAATGACTCAGAGATGGTATCACCACATATCACAGCACTCTCAGTTCCAGAGTATAGTTCAGACATCAGATTGATCAGTTTTGATGGCACCCCACAAAGACCAAGAATCCTCCAGAGGGCATTCCGATTCACTGAATCAAACGTTTTGCAGAAATCAACACATGCTGCAAGCAGCCCCTGCCGAGACTCTCATCTGCATTCTGTGAGGATCCGAAGAGCAAGGATGCGATCAATTATTGACCCCTTTGGTGTAAAGCCTGACTGCTCTGGGCACTGGTGCTCAAGGAGATGGTGGCGAACCCTATCAATATTAATTCGAGCAAAGACTTTGCCCGACACTGAAAGCAGCGTCACCACTCGGTGGTTGTTGCAGTCTTGGCGATCACCCTTCCCTTTCCAGAGAGGGACAACAAGGCCCCTCTTCCAGTCAGTTGGGATGATGCCTGTGTTCCACTCAGAGCACAGAACTGCATGCAACAACACAAGCCCAGCATTTCCACCAGCCTTGAGACGTTCAGTATGGATGCCACAGATCCCAGGAGCTTTACCCCATTTCAACCGGTTCACCGCAGCCTGTGTTTCCACAAACAAAGGTGGATCAGAGTTGATTAAAGGGTCAGCAATAGGGGAAGTAACACCCCTGACATCCAAATCAACCGCTTGGGGGTCGGTCTTGTACAGCCACTCAAAGTAACTGGCCCAGCGGACCTTCACTTCGGACTCCTCTGTCAAGAGCTGACCACCCTCTGCTCTAACTGCAGTAAACCGAGGGATGGGCTTGGATGAACGCAATGCGTGAATTCCCCTGTAAGCAGGATGAGAATTACTTGACCAGAGGTGATGCTCTACCCCCTCACAGCTTCCTCGCACATAGGCCTCCTTGTCCAATTTCAGCGCACATATGCAATTTTATGCCTCAACTCCTTTAACGGCTCAGCTCTGCCATTCAGCCTGGCCCTGTGACTCTGGTCAATGGTATCCAGTGTCCTTTGAAAGGCAAAACTCTGCTTTGCATTTTGGTGAGTTCCAAGACATTCACTGGCAACATCAAGGATGGTGGTCTGGAATGCACTCCACAACTCTTCATGATTCCTCAAAACACTCAGACCCCCCATATCCCCACTTATCCTGTTGGCAAACTCCTCAGACACCCTATCATCCTTGAGCTTGCCAACATCCACACTACGCTGGGATGGTACCATTCTCCTGAATTTAAGCTGAAACTTCAGAGTTGCTACAACAAGCCTGTGGTCAGTATTGAGGAATTGAGCACTCCGATAGACCCTGCAGTTCTGGATCATCCTCCAGCGACCATCAATGAGCACATGGTCAATCTCCTTTGCCACACTGCCAGCGTTAGAATACCAAGTCCAGTGATGAGGCTGTGGGCCCTGAAACCATGAACCAGCCACCCTAAGTCCATGACTTCTTGCAAAGTCATGGAACTTAGTGCTATTCAGGTTCACATTTCTAGACCCATGGGGACCAACACACATCTCATAACCATCCCTATCAGTTCCATTCGATGCATTGAAATCCCCCAAAACTAGAAGTGTATCTTGCCTGGGGCACTGATCAACCACAGACTCGAGTGTGGCGAAGAATGTATCCTTCATGGTGAGATCACTCACCTCAGTCGGAGCATAGACAGAGACCAGGGAAATTACACCCAAGGAGTGACGAATCCTTCATCTCATAATACGCCCGTGGACGGGTGTTACCTCAATTTTCATGGGAGTCAGCTTATTGGACACAGTTAAAGCAACTCCTTGAGTATGGTAACCATCAGAGTGACCAGATCAATAGTAGGTGTAACCACCCACTATGATCTCACCGCAATCCGGTCTCCGAACCTCAGAGTGCTGCAATACCGATGTCCAAACGCTTGAGCTCAGATGATAACAGAGACAGGTGATCATCCTATCTTTGGGATAGGACATTCCTGGTACCCACCCTAAGGTACTGCTTCAGGTTAACCCAAGGAGACCACCGTCTGGTGGACGACACCTCAGCACCACTCCGACACACTCTCCCGGGAAAGTTACCCAGGGGTTTCCCTCCTATCATCAAAGATTGGGGGTCCCGAAGGTTTTGCCCCAATACCGCCATCCGCTGAGCTGCCCTGCAAAGGGAAGCTGCACAGGAGGTACTCCCACGGATTGGGTTTTCAGATTTTTTCATGCTTCGAGAATGTTTTTGCGGAATGAAGGGTTTTCCGGTGGCTGGAGTGCAAATCCTGCCACCAACCTCCTAAAAAGAAGTAACCCAATTGCAGGAGGACGTCCGCAGACACAGTTGGGCACTGGATATGGATGGCTGTTGGCTCATAAGGAGCTACTCCGCCCTTTGACAGGTTTTGTTTTTAATCCTGCTGGGTGTCCATATCCAAGCACCCTCCTCACCAGGAAACTTGGTTGTGGAGACGGTTTAGTCTCAGACAACCCGACTCTGGAAAAGGTTAGTGCAGGTTTACATGAGACCTGCAGCAAGTCACAGATCTGATCTGGCCTGACCTGACAATATCATCCTTGCGCATGGGGCCATGCTTATCTTCTCTGTATCGTTCCAATTTTTGCATATGTACTACCGAAGCGAGTACTGCCGAAGGATGGTTTTCAAAATGAGAAATGTCGATTTTGAAGAACATTGAGTTGACAGAGGACATGTGTGAAGGGATGCCCTTGACACACAGATTAGTGGTTGAGTCATTGAGCCACCAATAGGTAAATGTCAGGCCAAGGTCGAAGGTTAACAATTGCTCATCGTTCGTGTGGTGTAGTGGCCTGCAGGGGCAGGGCATAGTGCGGGGAGCATGGTGGAGGCATGGAGGAGTGGTTTTGGAGTGGTCACGTGCCTGCACGGGATATAGGGAGTGCGCGCCGCCTGAGGAGCTGTTGTAGTCTGTTGTGTAGTCGTTGTAGTCTGTGGAGCCTGTGTAGTCTGTGTAGTAGTGTGCATCCGGTGGGCAATAAACAGTGTTCGAGAATCCTCATGACTGTGCGAGTCCCGCTGCCCTCCGGACATTACATTGGCGACGAGTCTGTTCGGATCGGCGTGTGCAAAGTGCCTGGGTTATGTCCAGATTGACGTGCAGTTTTTGGCCGGGGCCATTGGATCGCTGCAGCGAGTAACTCAGCGCACCTCGCGCGGTTCGAGGTTTACACCGGGCGAGGGTCCCGGAGAAACGCATCGCGAGTTTCGCGCGCCGCACGCACAGGCTTCGGGGCCAGGCGTCTTGCCGTCACGGACGGCTCGAGGATGGCGGAAGGTCGGGGCACGGCGCACGGACGCGTGCCCGTCTTCGTCGGAGTTCGTTTTATTTCTGCTTTGCAAACCTCGGGAATGGTTTCTGCGATACCACGGCGGAAGGACGTGGACATGAAGTTCAGCTCAGAAGCAGCGTCGGCTGTCGCACGAGCTCTGAGGAATGTCCGGGGTCTCGAGGGTCAGTGCGCAGCAGATGATTCGGAGGTCAGCGCGATGTTCCAGGCGCGCACAGCCACATGCACGGTCTTCGACATGGGTCGGGACCGAGCGTTGCAATGCAGTCAATCGGGCAGCGGTCTCAGCACTCAGGGACGTCTACGGTGTGTGTGCCGAGAGTCATTGCCCATCGTAACGGTCATGGATGGCGGTGTGCGAAGCGACCCTTACGTCCCGGGTCGAGACCTACTGCCGGTACGGTGTTCACTGCATGGCGTACACTTTTATGTCCCGGGTCGAGTCTTGCAGCCTGGGTATAGAGATCCCGGCGACCCGGAGCGGGAGATGCTGCCGATGTTGAACCTGTCTTCAATTGGTCCGGAGGGGACAAGATCAATGACAGGGGAGGTTGAGATGATCGGGGCACTGATGCTGCCGATGTTGAACCTGTTTTCAATTGATCCGACGGTGACAGGACCAATGCCAGTGGAGGTCGAGATGATCGGGGCACTGATCGGGTGTCGAGTTGAGTCCGCTCGTGCTACCCTCGCATTGCACACGTATGCCGGTGAGGCACTTCCGGCGGTTGGCAGGGCACACGTCTTGGTTGCCCATCAGGGTCAGCGGGTTGCGCTCCCGCGGTTCGTGGTGCGAGGGGAGGGGCTCGCAGTTGCTGTTTCGGAGTTCGTACCTCCAGGTGCACCTGTGCCTCCTTCGGGGCACGTACCTCCGTTTGGGCCCGGGCCTCCCTCGAGACGCGAGGGTGAGGTTCCGGCGACGGGGGCCGCGACGATGCAGCGTGGGCTGCCGTTCATTGCTTCCTGCGATGATGATGTACGGTTCTGGAGCAACGGGAGCCATGCCAGCCGCGATGAGCTCTCGCGCTTTGGCTGCGCTCATGATACAATGCGCGCCCGTGTCGTTCAGGCGATTTCAGCGGGGGATTGGAGCGAGTCAGTCGCGTTCAATAAGTTCGCGGATCGCGACCATCGACGACAAGCAGGTCATCGCAACGTCGCGACGACAACCGAGAGACGGACACGTGATGTGATTCATGGGTTGCTGTTTGTTGCGTATTTGACTTTCATTGCACGAGTGATGCAATTTAGTGTTGTTAAAATAAATGCCGACGGTTCGCGTGTGAGCATAATATGTTTGGCTGGGATCAATCGATGGGATGTCCGATATGATCGATGTGATGTGAAAGCCTTGGGGGCGATCATGGCAAATAAAGAGCTCTCACCGACCTCCAGCTGCGAGGGCAGCCCACGGTTCACTACCCTGTCATGTGTGGGGATTATGCTGGGTGGACGCGCTGTATGTGAGGGGAAGGTTGCATTGAAACGAGCAATGTTTTTGTTGTTGAGTGACACTGATATGTCTCCAGGCTGCACTGACCGTCCGTGTGGACGGGCATGGTTTTCTCGGTTGGGTTGGATGCGCAGTTTTGGTGTGGGGATCAGGGATCGGCTCGGAGCCGGGGCTGGTTCGCTGTTCAGCGTTACCCCCACTCCCGGTTTCGCCAAGGTCAGACGTGCCTGGCGCCCTGGAGAGCAACTCTCTGTTCTCGCCAAAGCCGTTCGGACGTACGTTGGGATCTCGGCTGCTTGTGATACGTGGGTTTGTTATGGGGTTGATGGTGCGCCCAGCCGGCGGCGCTGTTCAGCGTCACCACCCAAGGTCAGACGGGCTTGGCGCCGGGCGGCACAAACCTCTGTTCTCGCCAAGGTCGGCTGCGCTGGCGCCACGGGCTTCCAGACAACGGGCTTCCAGGCTCGGAAAAAGTTTATCTGATTCGGGTCTGTCTGGGGGGAGATGTGCCGCCTTGTCGGCCGGGGCGTTTGATGGTGCCGGCGGCGGTTTGCTCGGGAAGTCGTCGCGACCTCGCCGGAGGGCGTGTAAGCATGAGCCACCTGCGGGCGCTTCTGCTGCGTAGTGATGCTGTGCTTCCCGCCTTGCTTCTTGATATCTATAACGTGGCCAGGGTTTTTGTGGGTTCGTCGTGCAACTTAGTTTTTGAGCACCTGTCCGTTGAAGTTCAACTCGCTCACATCGACACGTTATATGGTGTGATGTGCCTGTGCTTTTTGGTTATTATCGTTTTTGTACCTCTCTGCTTTTATATCATGGTATTCTGTGCCGCTAATGCTTATTATTATGATGGTCATTTTATAATCGTAGTTTTATGGGGGAGGAGTGTGGTGTAGTGGCCTGCGGGGGCAGGGCATAGTGCGGAGAGCGTGGTGGAGCCGTGGAGGAGTGGTTTTGGAGTGGTCACGTGCCTGCATGGGATATAGGGAGTGTGCGCCGCCTGAGGAGCTGTTGTAGTCTGTTGTGTAGTCGTTGTAGTCTGTGGAGCCTGTGTAGTCTGTGTAGTAGTGTGCATCCGGTGGGCAATAAACAGTGTTCGAGAATCCTCACGACTGTGCGAGTCCCGCTGCCCTCCGGACATTACAGTTCGTGGAAATGGAAGACTGGTTGACAGCTTGAAGAGTAAATGCAGTAGGTTTACATATGTGCATAACCATTGCAGGTAAAATACGAAACAAAACTCCAGTGTCAACTAAAAATCAGGTGCTTGTGCTCCTGGATGAAAAACAAACTACTTGGTTGTTGGTTGCCGTGCTGACTCGTCACTGCTCGCTGCTACGTGTCGCATTTTACTGAAAAAAAAAAGGGTGAACTGCCAAAACTGCAGGGCTGAACACATTTGTGGGAGTTCTTTCCAAACTGCTAATGATACTGTTATGGTTCTAGGAACCATAAGCATTCAAACATACAGGTGCCCCGAAGTTAGTTATGCCATCAAGTGTATGTGTAGACGGATCCCCTCCTCGTGTTTAGTGGGAAATCGAAGGGGTGCGTTGCGATGTTTTTTTGGTTAGGTTAATAATTCATTTTATTTCCCCTCTTATTGAACCACCATACCTTCCTAGCGCTTGCAGCCCTCGGTTTGCTGGCCACAGCGTACCACTGTCCATCCGCTGTCTACAGAGACTCATTTTTCCGAGGTAAAATCTCCACGTTCACTGTTCCAGTTCCTTCTCGGCTTCCCCAAACGTACGCAGTGTGGCTGCACCATCATTCACCTTCCTCAAACACGCGTGGAGTGGGCAGGCCTCGCTGGTGCCTGGCCGAGGCCCCGCCCAGAAAGGGCGGACCCGTGGGAGCCCCGTCCAATCAGGGCGGACAGTGACGTCAGTTTTGACCAAGGCCCCGCCCCGCTGAGGGAGGTCGATGGACTACAAAGGGACCCTCTGAGATGCGCGTTCGTGGGAGTTCAGTCAAAACACTCAGTTCAGTTCTGCATTTGCGGGGGCGTTCATTGGAGTTTTGCTGAAGTCTTGAGTTCGGTGTATGAGGAGGATTGACAGACTGAGAGCTTTTTCACGAGTCTGTGAGTGGTGGTGCATGGCCGTTCTTCGTTGGTGGAGCGATCTATCTGGTCGATTCCAATAACGACCGAGGACACCCGACCTTGACCAGGTCTCTCGCTGGGTCCTGTCCGCGACCCTGATCCCCACCCTGGGACTCCTCTCTGCTCTGCTCGGGTTCCTTCGTGGACAGGAGCCCCACATGTAACTGCGGGCCAAGCTGCACGACCATTGGCAGGTGCTGCACCACGGAGCACCCCTCCCTCCAATGTGCAGGTACCCAGCCGAGCCGCGACCCCAGCTTGTCTCTCTCCCTAGCTGCGAGGTTCCTTGGAATTCACCTGGGTTTTATTTTCGTCTGTGTGTGTGGCGCCGTCTGCAAAGTACAACTGCAGAAGTGTTTTCGATCATTGTAAATCTCCTGTATATCCGCGATAAGCTTGCTCTATGTCCTTCTTGCTGTAGATAAAACAATTGTAGAAATGTTCCCAGTTCGTTTCCATCCTTTCTTTCATTGGTCCAGCATGGTTAGGATCTGAGTTTTAGCCAGGTCTTTGTTCCCGTTAATCTGCTCATCCTAGCCGGCATGGCTTTGACAGTTCCGCTCGACTGCACCCGAACCGGAGTTGGTAGTCGGTCGTTGGAACTCTACCACAATCGGTAGAGTGACCCGGTTTGAGCAATACGTGCCGAGGGCGTGGTTCCCCGGTAGACGACACCGCATGGTTAATTAGGTAAATTGGTTCTAGACAAAAAGACCCTACGATACGCGGTGGAGGTATTGGCGTCCACGGTCGATTAAGCGACCCGCCGCCACAAGGAGTTATCCAGAGCGACGGCCTACAATTTTGGAGTCTGGTGGGAGACGACGTAGCTTCCCCCACCTAGCGGTCGTTCTCGCCACCAGTCCCCGGCCCGCAACAATACCAACAATCCTCCAGCGTGTTGCTGGGTGCCAGGACTTCAAGATTGTTGTCTCGGCCCTTGGTTGTTGCTTTGGCTCCAATTACGACCATGCTCCTATTTAAAATGACATGTGAGGGCCTGCACCTTATTGGTTTACAGGTTCACTTGGGATTTCAATCGTTGCATGTCAGACATAGCTGAGGTGAATGTGTCATCACCTGACTGGTATGCGACTGCACCGATAGAGGACGTGTCTGGGGAAGTGACTGATGATCTTGTCGACTATGTCAGGGAGTTGTTCGACATTAACTAAATCATTGCCTGAAACCAGGATGCACTGAGAGGTTGGAAAAAACAGTTGCTTGAGTATAATATCCTCGATAGATTATTCTCACCCAACAGTAATCACAGCCTTCATAACCTTTGAGAAGGGTTACAGTCCTCCAGCTCCTCCGAAATAGTTTTATTTTTATTTTAGCACTTTTGCTTTGAAGTGAATGTGCAGCAGACGAGTTCTGTCTTGAGGGAATCATAATGCTTTTCCGTGGGTCAACAAAAAACTGATAATGAATGCATTGATGGACGGCCAATCGCTCACCTATTGGGCTATCTCCAGTTGAATAGAAGCCACAACGTACATGAATTTTGTACCCTGTGCCATGATGTCTTCGGTTAGAAACTGGGCCTCAACTTGAGTGAACCAGATGGTATGGTTGTCAGGGCAAAAATAAGGTAGTTTCAGGTTAACAACTGTGATGGGATGCCTGACAAATGGACTCTCATTCAACATGGTGGAATGTGTAAAGGGGTGACCAATTATAGGTGAAGTTGTAGTTCAGTTGTGATGAGCATAACCAGAACAAACATTCACTCATACTAATATTTGCTCTTTGTGCAAAAGGTCACTTCGATGGTTTGGCAACAGTATCACCTGCCTAAGTTAAAGGTGATCTCAAAGGAGTCCTATTAAAGTGGCCATTGGAGTTGATTAGCCAGTTTCCAAGTTGCCGTTGGTATTTATTAAAAATGATCCAATGTGGTGCTGCCATGCTGGTGTCGGTGAATACCAATCCGAGATGGTGCTGGTGAAAGTTCCTGGACATCGGCGTTGTCATCCATTCAGCGAGAAAAGTAGAAATTGCCTTACTCTATGAATCCCTGACATCTACATTATAAAGCAGGGGTTTCCATCTGTCTGTCCATCCCTGAACTACTCCCTAAGTTTTTGGGCTAGCCCTGCAAAACTTTTTGTGTAATATTTTAGGTTGCCAGCAGATACCTAAGGTGGGTGGGATGTTTCATAAATATCTCAATAAAATTGTGATTTTGACTTTCGAACCATATGAAGCTGCTCCCGGGGTGGAAGTAAATGGACGATCACGGGTTTGGCAGAAAGATATCTCAATACAATTGTGATTTTGAGTTTCCACCCGAATGATCCCGCTTTTATATATCCAAAGGTGGGTGCGAGGTTTCATAAATTTCTCAATACAATTACGATTTTAGTTTTCCATCTCGAGGAAGTGTTTTGTATCCACCCTTTCTTGCAGGCAAATTCATCTGTATTGGTTGTTACCTAAGAACGGCGTCTATATTGGTTGACCTCACGAGTGTTTGTATTTTGTTTTATTAATGGTATAGTGTTAATTTGTGATTGGAATGATGCTGTTTGGAATGAAAATGTCGAGAGAGATTGAGTCTAAAGCAGAATGAGGAAATTATGTGAGGGTTTCCACCCGTAACATTCGTGGATTCATCATGGACATCGACCTTACTTATGTTGGGGTCAGCTGCAGGAAGTTTTTTTTTTTGCTCAAGTCCTTCACAAACCAGCTGTCCATGCCTGACGTTCGACTGAAGATGGCATAGGAATGTGGAATTTATTGGTGCAAAGGTTTTTTTGGGGGTTTTTTTTTTATGTAGACCCCCTCCCATGCATGGCATGGGTACCTCGTTAGTGTTGAATAAACACGAGTGCACAAATGTAGAATTAAAGAATGATAAAAAATAGGCTGCTGTGCGTAACGTGGAAAAATCAACTGTTAACTTTACATGACCAACCAACAGATGTCTACCGATTGGCCAATCATGGTCATATGAGCTCTTTGGCGAGAAATGAATGCCCACATCCATGGGTGTGTGTAATAAGAAATAACGAGTCACTACAAATCTTTCAGAAACGTTCATATTACGTATTGAGGTTTCTTATTGGACTACACCACTGTTCATATACTTTCCAGCATGAAAAAAGTCTTCCAATCGCCTTTTTAGGAACTTGACAAGTACATAAGGCACAGCACTAACCTATCCCTCTTCTGTTCCAGAATATTGCCAACGCAGAGTTTGCGTTGCCCTCCCCTGCTCGCACTCTCATTGCTGCAGATTTTGACAATGACCAGAGTTTGGAGGTTTTCTTCAACAATATGGCGTACAAAGGAAGATCTTCTAATCGCGTCTTTCGGTATTTTGCTTTACCAAATATGCAGCAGAGATCCTATTATTGATTTGATCATTATTATTTGGAGACATTATTCGTTTCACTTTGTTTGATTGTACTTTTCAATTCTTGTTTGCAATTTTGCTACATATATATATATATATATATATATATATATATATATATATATATATATATATATATATATATATATATATATATATATATATATATATATATATATATTCTTATTATTATTATTCTTTTCTGGTTGTGATTTTAATCTCAATATTTATTCCACCATCATCAATATTATAATAATAATAATAATAATAATAATATCAATCCTTTCGCATCAACAAGGCACACAGGGCTGCCGAGGCAGTTTCATTAGCAAATACGGTCCTGGAAGGGTCACCACTCGGGCGCAGGTTACTTTGAATGGTTGTTACCCCCAGTCAGCTCTTACTCATTTCTCCTACCTCGGAAGGATGACACTCTGAGTCAACCCCATCTGCTTTTAATTAAACGGAAGACAGGAGCTCAAACTCAGGACCCTAAGGTCCCAAGCCGGCCACCCTAATCGTTTAGCCAACACCAGATTACCATCATCAATTGCATGATGAGAATTTTTTTTTTTTTTTGCGAACTTCAGTGATAAACAATTTTTGGGGGATGCATGATCGAAGCTCGTGGAAGGAATGGAAGGCAGCAAAATGGAAAGGGGGAATGCAGCAAGAAGAGAAAGGGAAAGATGGGGATGGAACGGTAAAATAATATACCAACTGATGAAGAACAAACGAAAATGGGCGAGAGAGAGTGGAAAATCACACTCACCTGGAAAAACAGAGTGCTTGGGAATGGGGTTATTTGGGGTAGAAGAGATCATTAGTATGGACTTGAGGTAGTGGTGAACTGCCATCTTGAAGTCCTGGAGGGAAGAATGAAACAGAAGAGACTGGAGAAGTTGGTTCCACAGGTGAGAGAAAAGAAGAACAAATGAGTGGAGATGAGCAGTGAGCCTGGAATTTGGGATATAACTTTGACCAGTGAAGTACACGGTCACTGTTTAGGTACAGCACGACCCAACTATATCCGCAACAGAGAATGGATTCAACATCAAATTCAATCCAATGCTGCCGTGATTTCCCAATGTAAGCTTCAAGTGGTAATTATATTTAAATCACAATCAACGACTCTCCAGCTGCTTAAGCTCGAGCAATGATGCAACCTGTCGTGGGGGACATGATTTATGGCCGCCAGTTGCACTTTTTTAAAATAAAACTAACCAGTGCCTTACTGGTAGATACTACCAGTAAGGTAGATACTACCATCTACCAGATGGTAGATACTAACCAGATGTATCCAGAAGAGATGGTGGTGGTGCTGGCTGACTCACTGGCTTAAAAATCACTTGTTGCTGCTGCTCAGGCCGCAGTGCCCACTGGGAAACAAAAGGACATCCATAAAAGAGACAACAAAATACCTCAGTCGGTAATTTACTCATATTTGATATTCCTAGTGTCTAAATAGGTCCCCAGATGGTTTTCAATTTAAAGGTCCCATTACAACCAAAAGTACTGAAATTGCATATATATATGTCCTATAGGAGTTTTTCATTGTGATTTCAGATCTGACAATGTTTTTTCACAATGCTCGTTCTGTAAAATGTAAAATTAAAAAAACAAACCTCTTCGGGAACGCCCCTAAAATTTCTGCCGAAATCTACTGAAAGGGGCGAAACTCACATGAGGTCATCTCCAGAACAACAAAGGCTGCACGTAAATTACTCGGGTTGGTGGTCTACGTGATTCTATTGGCTTCCTGTATGTTTCCATATTCGATTGATCGACTCAATCGCTTCGTTCATTTCTGCTTTAAAAAAAATCAAACATTTGGTTTTGAATAATGGATGACATGGACTTTGATTTGTCTGGTAGCGACAGTGAGTGTGAGAGAAGTGAAGGATTTTGGTCTGAATCAGATGGAGAATTGTCGGATAACGTAGTCGCGGGAGGTGAAGTTAAGGCAGCTGGAAATGAAATACGGCCTTACCGGTTCGAGCCCGAAGCAGGACAAGCAAAGGAAAATGGCGATGAAATTCCCGGCGTTCATGATGATCGGGAGGACATCCAAGGAAGACTTGGCAATAACAACTGGTTAGACAATCTATTCGTAATTCAATAATGTAAATTCGACTTGCATACTGCTTGATATCAGAAATATTTAATGAGGTGACGTGATCAGCGCAGCGCAGCGGACATGTTTCTCCGCGGCGAATGAATCGCAAACAAGGCCAGCCCATGTCATGGGCCATATCTCTCCGTGCATAAAACGAAGCAATCTCGCTGTCCCGATACGATGAAAACTTGTGTGCAGAACACACCTTGAGACACAATTGTCGAGAGTGGTCCGATAAATCTGACGTTCTGTTGCATTTTTATTTAGTTTATTCCTACTGTCATCATGTAGCGCCAGTAGAAAACAATGAAGAAAAGAGGATAATAAAAGAAAGCTACAGCACGTCAGATTTATCGGACTAGTCGGACGGAAGACGGATTTATCAGACTGGTCCAGACTCTAGAGTTGACAAGGAACTTGTATTAGCATGCACACAATGTATAAGTCAATGCGTAAGAGTCCCGAGGCTATAAGGCCATGTAATAGGACAGATAAATTTGTCTTTCATAGTTGTGCCAACATATTTTTCCCTGTTCATTTATTACAGCATTTTGGCTAAATGTTAATGAATAGCAAGCCAATGGAAGCAGTACCTTCACTTTAGAATAAACCCATGTATGTCGAGTGCAGCCGTACCTGGCTTGCATGTATGTGGAATCATACCTGTCCCAGCAGGCTGGTTTCAACGAACAATTCAATAAGCTGCAAAATGTGGGTGCAGGTTTTTCACATTGTTTGATTTTAAAATTATCTCCTTGCGCCTTGATATGATGCAATGGTAATCTTTAGTATTTTACTTGTATGTCCCTGTAAGTTTCTTTTTTAATAGAAAGGTTCAACAGTCACATTTAATATTTTGTGGACATGGTATAGCCCTTTATTGTGCATACATGTATTGGATCTGTACACGACTATGACAAGGTAGTAAAGGGATAAATAATTGCCTCATGATTGTTGTGCATACCCGGCTCAGAAGCAGAATTTCTTTTCTGCGAAACAATCACAGGAATTAATACGATCCGTAAGATAGGAAACACATGTGCACAATGCATTTGTACGTACTTTATATGGCGCACGACATCTCTAGTCAATCCACTCTGTGCGAGTTTCTGCAGATGACGTGAAGGCTGCGGTTTGCTGAAGTCAACTTTTTTTAAGGGGCGGGGCATAGCAAGTTGTGAAAAGCACCAGAAATGTTCGAAATATCGGTCTAATTATCCCATTTTTGATTTAAAAAAAGAAACATGGGTGATTTCTTCACTCGGAAGGCCAAGTTAATATATAAATAACCAGAAAGTTTTGAGTGACATGGGACCTTTAACTAAAAACCTTCCCCTGGTGAAGTGCCAGAAGTGGGTGCTGCATATTGGAATGTACTTTCCTTCAAGTGATTACCTCAAGCTGGCTGTGCCATCTTACTCTCAGATGTGGACGTGAAAGATCCACGACTGTCAATTTCTTCGATTTCAAATGATTTGACTGCATAAATCTTTCTCAATTGAAAAATGTAAAAACGAAACTCCACTTCTCAAACAAACACATCGAAGTTTGTTGCTTATAGTTTGTAAGTTGTCATTTACATACAGTTGAACTGGTTCTACAATCGCTCAAACAGACCTATGTAGGAGAAACTGCATGGATGCATCGAGACATAGGATGGTATTGGGACATCCCCCTCGAGCATTTATTATTTTGCTCCATGATGTTAAGTCCCATTATTTTTCCCCTTTATATCACCAGCCAAGGACAGCTAATCAAGCGGACGTCTTGGTGCACCCGTTTCCCCTATGCATCTCATGCATGTGGGTGTCAATATTCTTGCATAAATACACTATATTTTTGGGAAGTAAAGATTTCTGCATATTACTGATAATCCCTCAACATTAAGTGTTTGTTTTTTAGAGTGACACACAAAGCCGGTGGGCATATGCATATTGAAAGGCTGAATGTCGGGGATGCCGAAGAACCCGAAGGCACAGGCACTGGTGAGTCGTGTCTGACTGACAAGCTATATATATTCAGCTGAGTAATTTATTTTACCGACAATATGATCTGATCTGTTCCATGACCTTGAACATCATAAAGGCATCATATTGGAGTGTACCGAAATACACCGTGGGACACAGCCCATCTCCCCTCTATGGGCAAACAGACACAGTAGTGGCCATCTCCTCTCCAGGACAAGACTGCTTCAGACAATTAGACATTCGAAATTTGACCGGCGATGACTCTTCTACTCTTCGTCGAAAGACCCTGCACTGGATCTTTAATGCCCACCCGCAATCACCGATACCAGATGAGTCCCCAGATTAACAACCCTGGATTTTACCTATTTCTGAAAGCTCCAACAATTTCTGTGCAATCAGGTTATTGAACAATCTTAGCATCAACCATCACTGCAAGTCGATTATTCAACATTTATACAGCCACTGCCATTACATAAAATCATTAGGAAAAGCTGTGGATTTAAAAAGAGTGTAAAGTGTGACAGAGAGGTGTCAATTAATCATTCATGCCGATACCATATTCCTGCTCTCACAAAACACTCCATGAATTATTGTGAGATCTGGCAGACATGTCATGGGAATCTCATGAGAAATGTTTTTGTAAGTACGGTCACCACATATGTGGACGGTCTTCCTTAATCAGGCTTCTCAATACTTTCTGATCATCACTAATCGAATTTCATATACTGTACATGTTGGTGTGCCTGACGTCTTGCCTTGCCTTTTTCCACTATGTCCACTACACAACCATGACCAAACTTCAAAATTCCACCCACAATTCACAAAAATATGGATAACCCAAGATAGGCTGCATACCATCATTGGAGAATTGAATGTGCGAGCAAAGGCAACTTTGATCCTGATGTGCAATGATTTGCATTCGTTCTTCCTCTCTTTTTTCCCACCCGGGGAAATGCCTCCCTATGTCTGTCCAATCACGTCCGTCCCTCTACTTCTTCAAGGTTGCAGCTCACGTCCATCTCACAGCGACTCCCATTTCCATTAGATATCCTTTTTTTTTTATTCCCGCTAATCTCTTGGCCTACCGCCCCTTTTAATGTAAGTCATGTATGTTTGTCCATTGATTTTTCTGCTTGTTTTATTCTGCCCCTTTGCATGAACAAAAATGCCCTCATCTGCGATTTATTTTGTTTCATTCTTCCATGAGCCTTGACTTTGTATATACGTTAAAAAAGAGAATTTTCTCCAACTTAGATTATTCAAATAATTCTTGTCTCACATAATATTGACTGCTTTTTCTAAAAGACAAAAGCTGTTGAAAGCAACATTTACCAAATAAACTTTTCCGCTCTAACCAAAAATCAACAGGATTGCCGCTCTAACCTCTCGCACATCGAGCGATGAAGAATTTAATTTTATCCAATGTAGAAATAGCAGAAACCCATCCTTCGGTTTTCATCAATATGTCTTATTGGCTAAGTACGAGTTTATTTTTTCGTCTCTGTAAAGTGTAATGTTATTCATAACTCATTTCTCTTTGTTAATCCCCTTCTGGCGTCCAAGAGCAGTTGGGAACGACAGGGAAGGATGGGTACTGAGAGTGAGGGGTTGAGGACAGAATATATGTGGGGTGCGGGTGAAGGTTTGAGTGTGCAGGAGAATGTTTGTGTGTGTAAAGGGTGCAGAGGAAAGATTGAGTGTGTGGGGTGCGGAGAAGGTTTGACAGGGTGGCTTGTGGGAAGCATTGAGCAGGTGGGGGACATGAAGCTTTGAGCAGGTGGGGTGAGGAGGGATGCAGAAAGGGGGGACATGAAGCTTTGAGCGGGTGGGGTGTGGGTGGATGCTTATTAGGATTCCAGATTCCAGACTTTATTCATTATCAATGATGATTCTGCCCCATCTATGAAAAATACACATTGGCATCCAAACTCATTCTTAACTCAAACCACCGTACCTTCCTCCCTCACCACAATGAGGCAATTTTCTAGGATTTGCCCGTATTACAAAAACAGTTTCAAACTATGGTACTGATACCACATGTTTCTCACGTCATGGGTGGATCCAGTATTTTATAATTGGGTTGGGGGCAAGGGGCAAGGCTAAGTTAGTGCGACCACTTCCCCACATTCAAACAATTCAAAATATGCCCTTTCTCAACTAATATCTCACTAAAAATACAAACTTGAAATGTTACAATTTTGAAGTTAATTGTTAAATGCAGAGCACAAGAAATGACTAGATTTAAAATGAAATTAATGGTTAAGGCATGGAGGTAGGAATCATTCCTGATGAGAACAGTGAAATAAACCGACATTTATATTCACATGTACAAAGCTGTGCAACAGTGTTGGATATTTTGCAATTTTCTACTCTGATGCATAAGAAAACTGAAACATTGTGTTCAATGCAAATACACCTTCATGAAAATGAAAATATTATTCATATAACCAAATTTATACACAATATACTGGACCTTGATTTAAACGAATAGCGAATATGTCCACCTTTTTCATTCAAAACCATTAAAATTCTTCTGGGAACACTTTCAAATACTTTTGTTTAAACTCTTGTGGAATGGTGTTCCCCGCTTATTACAAGACCTTCCAAAAATCGTCTAAGTTTCTGGGATTCTTTTCTTACTTTTTCTTTGTCCAAATAGTCCTATACAGCTTCATTGATATAATATATTGCGATCTGGACTTTGACGGGGCATGCCATGCGTTGAAGGACTCCAGCTTCCTGTTTCTTTTGCAAACAAGTTTTAATTATTCCAGCTGAGTGTTTTGGATCATTATCTTTCTGAAAGATGAAGTTTGGACCAATGAGTCTTGCACCACTGGGGATAGCTAGTCGATTGAAATTTGTTTGTACCTTGCTGTCGTCAATATACCATCAATTTCAGCAATTTTTCAACACCACTTGAGGATATCCACTCCCAAACTTGAATTGAACCTCCTCCATGCTTAATATTGGCTTCAAGTAAGGTTCTTTATAAAGTTTCAGTTTTTCTTTATCTCACATATTGTCTTCGATTAGATCTAAATAACTGAAACTTTGACTCATCTGTCCAAAACACATTTGAGTATTGTTCCATATTCCATTTTGTGTTGTTGTGCATGCTTTACCCCTTTAGTTTTGTTCCCCTTCATAGCAGAGGTTTTCTTCCTGAAACACATCCTTTAAGTCCTGATTTCAAAAGTGACCTTCGTACTGTTGAAGAATGGATAACGACACCTGAGCCTTCTGCCAATTTTATTGTCCATTCAACGGTTGTCTTCTTTCTCTTCTTTCAGAATATTATCTTCAAGAGTTGCTCATCCTTGTTTGACACATTTTGGGTCTTCCAGTCCTTGGTTTGTCAATTGCTGACGATGTTTCTCTGTAATTGCTGATTGTGCTTCAGAGAACACATCTTGAAAATCGAGTGATTCGAGCTATTTCACTCAACGCTTTTCCTTCTTTATGCAAAACACAATTACTGTTTATGATAATCTTCCACTGAAATTTTAGCAATTTTGTTTTGATCTGTATTCTGCAGTATGAAAAGTGTTCTTTTAGCTTTATGCATGTGTAGAGAGGAACACCTGATTTTGATGATGAGAAAAACCTTACGAGTCATCAATTAGATTTGATTGGTAAATGTGATGGATTAGCAACTACAACACTTCATGTTAGATGCTCATGTATACAAGGTAGTTTAATTTGAGTTGTGATCGCAAGTTTTTGAAGATTCTGATCAATGTGAATTAAAGATTGTTAAATGACAAGCTTAGTTTCTTCTCACCAAAACAAAGATGCATTAATAAAAAGCACCAGTGGAGGCTTGGAGTAAAATTGTAAAAGCTCATAACATCCATGTACTGTAACTCCTGAACGTGTTGAAGACTTTTGCACAGCAGTGTGTAGTATGTAAGCAAAATAGTACATGATACATGCTGTGGCTTCTTTTTTTTTTTTTTTTTCTCTCTCTCTCTCTCTCTCTCTCTCTCTCTCTCTCTCTCTCTCTCTCTCTCTCTCTCTCTCTCTCTCTCTCTCTCTCTCTCTCTCTCTCTCTCTCTCTCTCTCTCTCTCTCTCTCTCTCTCTCTCTCTCTCTCTCTCTCTCTCTCTCTCTCTCTCTCTCTCTCTCTCTCTCTCTCTCTCTCTCTCTCTCTCTCTCTCTCTCTCTCTCTCTCTCTCTCTCTCTCTCACTGACCTGCCAAGCTTACAAGCTGCCTTTTCTCTTGGCTTACATTAGTCTTTTGTCTGCAAAATTGATTAAAACGTTTCTAAATTGCTAATCATTACGCACTCCACTTATGGATGATAGGCCGTGGTAATGACCTGTATAGATCCGTTCCTTTTTCATTTTGGGGCTTTACTCGATCATTTTGGGATTGGTGGTGGGGGGGGGAGCTTTTCCTCTTTCCGTCTTCCTCGCATTTTTGATCAACCGGATGGGATATTCCGCAACCAAGGACCCATGCACTTGACAGCTGATTCTCCTTTGATGAACGAATTTTTTTTTGATTATCTTTAATCACACAAGCTCTGCATCTCTGCAGCTTAAAGTGCAGTTCATTTGCCTCTTGAAATCTGATTCTGTCAGACGTATTACAGTCGTGACGTAGGAAATTTCCCTCCTTGCTTGGTAGTATTTCACTCCTGTGCACATTTCTGTAAGCTCATCTTTTTTTTACTGATTTCGTTTTTTTTAACCTCTCTTCTTTTTTCATCAAAATCCCTCAGCTCAGTTGATGCAGTTTTTTGCCGATTGCACAGTGCATCCAGAGCCTCGATTTTATTGCTGTTGAGTGTCTTCCCACCGGCCTGTATCCAGGGGGGGTCATCACTGACCTGGATGGAGATGGAATACTGGAGCTCCTTCTGTCCCATGGGGAATCTGCAGCTCAGCCATTAAGCCTTTTCACTGCCACGCAGGTCAGCCTCTCAGCATTCCATGTTTGACGTGAATTTGAGGGCTGCAAGATAATGTATTGATGACGATGAAAGGCATACGACTGCTTGCTGTTGCCAATTTTTTTTCTGCCAATGTAAGATTTCCTTCATCGAGATTGCACACTTACATCTCCACCGTCTTTCATGTGACAATCAGGAATTAATGCATCGTGTGGAAATGCGTTGGTGCCTCATTTATCATGTCTCTAAAGCTATTTACGCTCCCCAAGTCGGACTAATTCAGAAATAAGATTACAAAGCATATAATGATGCATAATGAACACAACAAGCTTTCAAAAAGCTAATTTGAATCAAAAATGAAGAGCCTTTATTCACAAGAAAACTTTTGTTGACAAAGGAAGAAGCCAGTTTACCAATAAAATGCATCATATCAACATATTACTTTCCTTATTATTATTATTATTATATTATTATAATATTATTATTATTATTATTAGGGGACCATTAGCCTTACAGGTACCCTATTGTATCTGTTCAGTTTTTTATCCCCCACCGCATGGCGGAAGGGGGATACTGTTATCACCCAGGTCGTCCGTCCGGCTGTCCGTCCGTCCGTCCAGCTGGCTGGGCGTCAACATTTATAGCTGTGAGTGCGATAACTCATAAACTGTTCACCATATCGATTTCAAATTTGGGTCACACATGTACCACCTGAAAAGGAAGAATCCTATTGATTTTAAGCATGGCCGGATCCAAGATGGCTGACTGGGGCGGTCGTCTGGCTGGCTGGCTGGGCGTCAACATTTACAGCATCAACATTTATAGCTGTGAGTGCGATAACTCATAAACTGTTCACCATATTGATTTGAAATTTGGGTGACACATGTACCACCTGAAAAGGAAGCACCTTATTGATTTTTGGCGTGGCCAGATCCAAGATGGCTGACTAGGGCGGCCATCTTGAAAAAAATGTTTTTTCGCCATATCAATTTGAAATTTGGGTCACACATGTACCACCTGAAAAGGAAGAACCCTATTGATTTTGGGCATGGCCGGATCCAAGATGGCCGACTGGGGCATTCCGTCCGTCCGGCTGACTGGGCGTCAACATTTATAGCTGTGAGTGCGATAACTCATAAACTGTTCACCATATCGATTTGAAATTTGGGTCACACATGTAACACCTGAAAAGGAAGAACCCTATTGATTTTGGGCGTGGCCGGTTCCAAGATGGCAAACTGGGGCAGTCCTTCCATCTGGCTGGCTGACTGGGCGTCAACATTTATGGCGTCAACATTTATAGCTGTGAGTGCGATAACTCATAAACTGTGTGGCATATCGATTTGAAATTTGGGTCACACATGTACCACCTGAAACGGAATAACCCTATTGATTTTGGGCATGGCCGGATCCTAGATAGCCAACTGGGGCGGCCATCTTGAAAAAAATGTTTTTTCGCCATATCGATTTGAAATTTGGGTCACACATGTACCACCTGAAAAGGAAGAATCCTATTGATTTTGGGCGTAGCCGGTTCCAAGATGGCCGACTGGGGCGGTCCGTCCGTCCGGCTGGCTTGCTGGGCGTCAACATTTATAGCTGTGAGTGCGATAACTCATAAACTGTTCGCCATATCGATTTGAAATTTGAGTCACACATGTACCACCTGAAACGAAAGAACCCTGTTGATTTTGGGCGTGGCCGGATTCAAGATGGCTGACTGGGGTGGCCATCTTGAAAAAAATGTTTTTTGTAATAAATGGAAAACCGCTTATCTGATTTCAATTATTTTTGGTTACTATGTTCCTCACCCCTGGGGAACTTTTTCGAGATGATGACCAAATGGTGTCTTGTTTCCAATTCACCTCCCTCATTATCTGGAATATGTATGACCTTTTTCTTTCAATGGCGGGGGATTCCCCATCTCTGATGGGTATATATATTTTTAGTTTTTATCCCCCGCTGCGTGGCGGAAGGGGGATATTGTTGTCACCCAGGTCGTCTGGCTGTCCATCCGGCTGTCCATCCGTCCGTCCGTCTGGGCGTCAACATTTATAGCTGTGAGTGTGATAACTCATAAACTGTTCGCCATATCGATTTGAAATTTGAGTCACACATGTACCACCTGAAAAAGAAGAACCTTATTGATTTTGGGCGTGGCCGGATCCAAGATGGCCGACGGGCGGCCATCTTGAAAAAAATGTTTTTTGTAATAAATGGAAAACCGCTTATCTGATTTCAATTATTTTTCAATGGTGGGGGATTCCCCATCTCTGATGGTATTTATTTTTTTTTATTCTTCGACTCATTTTGGGGTTTTTTTGTTTTGCTCGATTATTTCTTGAACAATTTTTTTCTCAGCAACCGCTTGCCCGATTGACCCAAAATTTGGAGGGTAGGAGTGACTCCCCCCCCCCTCAATGGAGTTGAGAATATCGTCATAATTATGACGTCATGGGTCACGTGGTATGACAGCCACTTTGGATTAAACGGAAAAAAATAAATAATTACATCTCTGAAACCACTGATCAGAAAAATTTGCAACCCAGCACATCACATTCCTATGACAATGGGGAATAAGGACCTTACAACGATGATGACATAAGTGAAGTGGTAGCGCAGTGAAAATTGATTTACTTGATCCCTTGTCATAAAAAATCTGAAACTTCATCCACATAATCTATGACCAAATAGAATGATGCACCGCAGCTTGATCTCTCCGACATCGTCCCCAGAATCCAGTCCATACAAGTGCTGAAAAGTGTGGGGACCAGTACACACCCCTGACAAACTCCAGTAACAACTGGAAATAAGTCAGAGGTGGTGTCACGACATCTCACAGCACTCAGTACCAGAGTATAGTTTAGACATCAGATCGATCAGTTTTGGTGGCACCCCACGAAGACCAATAATTCTCCAGAGGGCATCCCGATTAACTGAATCAAACGCTTTACAGAGATAAACATAAACCGCAAGCAGCCCCTGCCAAAACTCTCATCTACATCCAGTGGGGACCCCAAGAGCAAGGAGACGGTCAATCGTTGACCTCTTTGGAGTAAAGCGTGACTGCTCTGGAAGCTGGTGCTCAAGCAGAATGTGGCGAACCCTATCTAGAATTAACCGAGCAAAGACCTTGCCCGGCACTGAGAGCAGCGTCACCCCTCGGTAGTTGTTGCAGTCTTGGCGATCACCCTTCCCTTTCCAGAGAGGGACAACAAGACCCCTCTTCCAGTCATTTTGGATGATGCCTGTGTTCCAGGCAGAGCACAGAACTGCATGCAACGACATGAGTGCAGCATTTCTACCAGCCTTGAGAAGTTCAGCATGGATGCCACAGATCCCTGGAGCTTTACCCCATATCAACCTGTTCCCCGCAGCCTGTGTTTCCATAAGCGAAGGTGGACCACAGTTGATTGGAGGTTCAGCAACAGTTATTGTAACACCTCTGACGTCCAATTTGATAGCTGGTGCATCAGCCTGGTACAACCGCTCAAAGTAACTGGCACAGCAGGCCTTCACTTCGGACTCCTCTGTCAAGAGCCTACTACCCTCTGCTCTAACTGCAGTTCACCAAGCGATGGGCTTGGATGAACGCAATGCGCGAATTCCCCTGAAAGCAGGACGAGAATCACTTGACCATAGGTGATGCTCTACCCCCTCATAGATTCCTCCCCCATCGGCCTCCTTGTCCACCCTTAGCGCATGTACAGTTTTGCGCCTCAGCTCCCTGAACAGCTCAGCTCTGCCATTCAGCTTGGCCCTGCAACTCTAGTCAATGGTATCCAGTGTCCCTTGAGAGAGCAAATTCTTCTTTGCCCTGCGATGAGTTCCAAGACATCCACCGGCAACATCAAGGATGGTGGTCTTGTAGGCACTCCACAACTCTTCAGGAGCTCACAAAGCACCCAAACCCCCCGTGTCCACTCAGCCTGTTCGCAAACTCCTCAGGTACCCTCTCATCCTTGAGCTTACCAAATCCAGCCTAGGCTGAGATGGTACCATTCTCCTGGATTTAAGGTGCAACTTAAGAGTTGCTACAACAAGCCGGTGGTCAGTATTGAGTAACTGAGCACTCCAGTAGACCCTGCCGTTCTGGATCATCCTCCAGCGACCATCAAGGAAAATATGGTCAATCTCCTTTGCCACACCGCCAGCATTGGAATACTCAGTCCAGTGATGAGCTTGTGGGCACTGAAACAATGAACCGGCCACCATAAGTGCATGACTTCTTGCAAAGTCAAGGAACTTAGTGCTATTCAGGTTCAAAGGTCCTGGCCCATGGGGAACAACACACATCTCATAACCATCCCTATCAGTTCCAGTCGATGCATTGAAATCCCCAAGACTAGAAGTGTATCTCGTCTGGGGCACTGATCAACCACAGACTCGAGCGTGGCGTAGAATGCATCCTTCACGGTGAGACCACTCGCCTCAGTCGGAGCATAAACAGAGACCAGAGAAATGACACCTAAGGAGTGACGAATCCTTCGTCTCATAATACGCTCATTGACCAGTGTTACCTGAATTATCATTGGAGTCAGCTTTTGGACACAGTGACAGCAACTCCTTGGGTATGGTAACCATCAGAATGACCAGACCAATAGTAGATGTAACCACCCACCATGATCTCGCTGCAATCCGGTCTCCGAACCTCAGAGAGTGCTGCTATATCGATGTCCAAACGCTTGAGCTCAGATGATAACAGAGACAGGTGGTCATCCTCTCAAGGATAGGACATTCCAGACACCCACCCTAAGGGACCGTCCCAGGTTAGCCCGAGGAGACCGCCGTCTGGTGGACAACACCTCAGCACCACTCCGATACACTCTCCCACAATCTGACCCAGGGATGTTACCCCGTGGTTTCCCTCCTTTCATCAAAGATTGGGGGTCCCGAAGGCTTTTCCCCAATCCCATCATCCGGTGAGCTGCCTTGCGAAGGGAAGCTGTACAGGAGGTACTCCCACAGAGTGCGTTTTCAGATTTCTTTGCGTTTTTGTGTTTTGCGGAATGAAGGATTTTACGGTGGCTGGAGTGCAAATCCTGCCACCAACCTCCTAATAATAAGTAACCCAACTGTAGGTTGATGTCCACAGACACAGTTGGGCACTAGATATGGATGGCCGTTGGCTCACAAGGATCTCCTCCGCCCTTTGACAGGTTTTGTTTTAATCCCGCTGGGTGTCCATATCCAAACACCCTCCTCACCAAAAAAACCTGGTGGGGGAGATGGTTTAGTCGCCGACAACCCGACCATGGAAAAGGTTAGTGCAGGTTTACATGATACCTGTAGTAAGTCACAGATCTAATCTGGCCTGACCTCACAGATCTAATCCATTACAGCTGGATAGATTGAGGGAAAACTTCAGAGGCATGTTCCCCATGAGTTTGGGATACTAGGATAATAAAGAATAATTGATCGGTCATATGGTTCGGAGGTAAGCTTGGATTGAAGAAAAATATTAAATTATGTTTTCTCTGGAACCACTTATCCGATCGAAGCAAAATTTACCAAATATCATCTCCCACCATTGCTTCATAAAATATTAAATGATGCCATCATAGGTAATGTGGTGTGGCAGCCATATTGGATCGAAAAACTAACCTTATCCGATCAAAACAAAACTTCACAAACATGATCCTCTACACACTACCGTAGGTCACGTGATTTGGCAGCCATGTTCATTTGAAAACCAACGTTTGAAAACCAGCCTAGGCTGTTCACCACCACCTCTTATCATCCCCCATCCAAATCCTCGATCTTTTCTACCCCCGTTAATCCACCCAAGCCCACTTCCTTCAAATTCCCCTGCTTTCCTTCCTGAAAGTCCCTGTATTGTCCATCTTCTATTCCCCATGTTCCCCATCCCATCACTCTCCCTTCCACAGATCTCCTAATGTGTCTGTTCCCCACTGTTTTGTCCCTCCCACTCCCGCCCCTCTTGTCTCATGGCCCGTTGATGTGCGTTGTGTGTTGGCTCTCACACGAGCCTCGATAAGGTTTACAAAAAAAAACAAAAAAAAATAAAAACAATGTCACCCGTAGGGCCGTATCTTGCCAAAAGGTGACCACGTGTGACTTCTTTAAGGTCACACTGAGGTGAACAGAGCTGCTATCTACCAGGGGCGACTCCTTGAGGAATATCTGCCCACGAGAGATTCCTATGAGAATCGTTCTACAGAGTAACCATGAAAAATATGTGTTTGCCTCATAACGTCTCCAAATGACGTCATGATATCTCAAGCTTGATATATCTAGAAAGCACTCATTGAGGTGTTCAATTTGAGGTACTACACGATATGGTTCCTAAAACTTGAAAATTTGACCTTGGGGTCAAATATGTTTGACCCCAGGCACTAACCATGAAGGTCAAGGCCAATCGCCACCAAAAACTAATCAGCTGAGTGCCAGACCATATACTACATTCCCATAAAGTTTGGAGACGATTCGATTAAAATTACTCAAACAATAAGGGTTTCGTCGACTCCCCTGATTTGCGACAGTGACCTTGACCTTTGACCTTGACCTTCAAAATTTTATGCGCTGAAAGGGACCTCTATAGGCCTCTGATATGCGAAGTTACAAAAATTTCCAATGATAACTGTGCTCTGCAGAGTGATTTATACGTGATTACAAAAAAAAAAAAACATGAAGGTCAAGGCCAATCGCCACCAAAAATTAATCAGCTGAGCGCCAGACCATGAACTATATTCCCATGAAGTTTGAAGACGATCCGATCAAAATTACTCAAAAAATAAGGGTTTCGTCGACTCCCCTGATTTGCGACAAAGTGACCTTGACCTTTGACCTTGACCTTCAAAATTTTGTGCGCTGAAAGGGACCTCTATAGGCCTCTGATATGCGAAGTTACAAAAATTTCCAATGATAACTGTGCTCTGCAGAATTTTTTATACGTGATTACAGACAAACAAACAAACAAAAAAAAAAACATACAAGCTGACTAACATATCTTGCAAAAACTTCGTTTTGGCAAGATAACAAAAACACTTTCAAAACCATTTTCTCTGCAACGGCTTAATGCATCAATACGAATCACAACACATTACGTGGAGCAAGGAGAGTGGATCATAACTGCAAAGTTTTGAATCAATCATGATAGTAGTTTCCAATTATTTTATTTTTTCCCATGAAACCATTGTGACTGCCAAACCACGTCGGAATACGTCATTGTTCAATTAAAATATATTCATCAAGGGTAGTGCATCATAACTGCAAAGTCCAGTATTGATAGGTCATTCGGTTTCAGAGAAATAATTATTTTATCATACCCAAGAAATCATATCTTCTTCAGTCATACCCCACGATACGCTCAGGATGCGTTCCTGACAAACCGAAATGTATCGCAAATCAGCTTGTTGCAAAACAAGTTTTCCCAGAAGAATAATGTTATAAATCGGAGATATGTTCCTGAAGAATGTCAAAAACCAGCATTTTCCCAAAATAAGAGTTCTAAAGATATAGTTGTGCTTATTAATGAATAAATAGCTGTTGTAATGATTAATAAAGTGCATAATAAAAGTATGATCAGATTTTTAACCACGGTGCACCGAAAGAGGCGGATTAAACAGTCATGAGGAGGTCATTTGGCCCATTATTGCTGTGTTGCACTCCAGAGTTAATTTATTTACTTCCATGAGGTAATTTCTTTACTAACCCTAACACTCCTTTACACCCTGTATGGCCTGTAGAGCCCATTAGACCCTTTACACCCCTTAGACCGTTCAATACCCATTTAGACCCTTTTGAGACGGTTAGACCATCTTTGACCCTTTTGACATTTTTCAGACCTCTCGACCTTTTCAGACCATTTGGAGACCTCAGACCACTTTTGCTCTTTTGCACTTCAGACCCATTTGTTTGTTTTTTCTATACATTGTTAAGGCTCGTATGAGAGCTAATACACAAAACACAACAAGGGGGGCATGAGACAAGAGGGGTGGGAGAGGGAAGGACAAAACAGTGGGGAACAGACACATTAGGAGATCTGTGGAAGGGAGAGGGATGGGGCAGGGAACATGGGTGTATACCAGGTGGACATTACAGGGACTTCAGGAAGGAAATCAGAGAATTTGATGTCGGTGGGATTGGGGTAGATTAACGGGAGTCAAAAAGATCGAGGTTTTGGATGGGGGGAGTTAAGAGCTGAGGGTGAACAGCTGTTTTGAAGGCCTGGGGGAAAAATGGAATTGAAGAGAGTGTGGGAGTTTATTCCAAAAGCGGGAAAAACGAGGAATTAAAGAGTGAAGGTGAGCAGTGATTCGTGATTTTGGTAGTTTGACCAGAAGGGGGTTGTTGGCGGACCTTGAGCACCCTGCAGAAATATGGTGGGGACAAATCGCAGACAGAGCAGGGGGGGCAAGACCGGAGAGGAGATGGTAGAAGACGGAAAGACCACCGACCTGCCTGCGGTGAGAGACTGAGATGCCCAAAGGCTCAGCCTCATCACGGGAGATACCAATGATTCTCAATGCCTTGGTTTCCATAGCGTGAAGCCGAGAAAGGTGAGGGGCAGGAGCACCAGCCCAGAGAGGGGGAGCAGTACTCCATCAGGCTGTGGACGAAAGCTTTGTATGTGGTCAGGAGTTCAGATGGGCTGAGGAAGGACTTTGCATGATGGAGGATTCCCAGACTGGCTTTGGAGGTCAGGTTGGAAATGTTGGAAAAGGTTGGAAGGCCAGGTTGGAACACATAAAATTTAGACCCATTTAAGACATTTAGACCCTTTAAACACTTTAGACTCCTTTATGACCCTTAAAACACTTTTGATCCTTTTTGACCTTTTAAAACCCTCAAGCCACTTTCGACCCTTCTCCACCCTTTAGAAAATCGAAAAAGATTCCCACGAAAAACATTTTTGACGGGGTTTTTCATGCACCATTCGCGTTGCATAACAAGTTGCGATGACAAATTGAAACTGATACCCCAAATGAAACTGATGTAGAAAAATGAAACTGAAATGACTGATCTATGGATCATTGAATGGGAAACGAGAATGAAATGCTGTGAGAAATACTGAATGAAAATTGGCGAAAGCAAAACTATGGGGAGTATAGAGAGAGGGGGAAGATTGGGGACTGAAGAAGCGATGTGGAGAGGGATAGATGCCTGTAAATGGTCGCATGGCATGGAAAGAACTTTGGTGATCTTCCATCAGGCAGTAGGCCCAAAACGTACCTAAATTAGTTTCCCAACGAAGCTTTCATAATATCACCCTCACTCTGAAGTAGTACTTCAGATGTACAACAAGCATGAATTGGAAATCTTCGCTGGTGGAATGGAACGATGTTGGTAAGGTTACCAGCTCCACTACTGTGAAATCAGCACACTGAATATTTACACTGAATTCCCTTTTCTACCAATATACACTCATTTGAGGTGAGACGTCGATGAGCCTGTCGATGATGGGTACCCTGCTAGTTTAATATAAAATTGAATGATTTTTTTTTAACCTTTAAAAGTGAAATACAATTAAAGCTCTTAGACTGTCAAGGAAGCATCATGGACTGGAGCATGTCCGGACCAGTTGTTGTGCAACACCGGGGTGGAACATATTGGCGTATGTCTGATGCCAGTGAGCGGAGTAGGGAGGTTGAGTCATAATGTATAAGAAGCGCAGAGTATGGCGAGGTATTACTGTGTACTGCATAGAGCTGCTCGTGTCTGTGTGTGAGTGGGTCAGAAGCGCCACCCATTCTGTAGGCCAAGCCTTTCCTTGTCTCCGCAAATGTCACAAGCACCGCCTTTTAGTTAGGACACGCCTTTCCCTCCAGCCGCCCAGAAATTGGGGCCATATGTTTTCTCTTCGCACAACTCAGTATGTTTAGAGGCCTCATGTACATTTGGAGACTGAACAACGCGTCTTCCATCATAAAATAAAGATACCGTTTTGAGGAAACAAACGTACAATTTGATTTCAACTCAAACAAGGCAATGCATGTTTTGTGTGCAACGATCGCAGCAGCGGTCTAATGTACACCGTCCAATGAAGGGATGTTAATTCTCATATTATGCAGAGGAAAGAAAATCGTCATCTTTCATTGAAAATATTTTATGCTTTCACCCGACTTTTAAAAGCTTATAAACAAACCGAAGGATATGTAATACAGGTGTTTTACGTGAAGTGAATAAACATTAACATCGGAATTGTCGTGATATACTGTACGTGCTTCCATAATCACTGAGTCAGGATGCCGCCGGGGAAATTGTCGAGAGATAGATATATTTTTATATGTACATGTACACTTTTATACAGTACACTCAACATCACGTCAGAGTTGATGTACATTTTAAAAACTAAATCAACACGTTGAAACTGAACAACGTATGTGGTTTCATTGCAACAAATGTTGTCATGATTAATATTTGACATGTTCAATGAAAAAGAACTGTCCTTTTGTCGGCGTTTTGTGTGCACTGTATGCTGTCAAGATGTCCAGGGGTATTTTCACTTACCAAGTCACGAGCTAGCGCTTGCCAAGCCAAGCGTTCCTCATCAACGGTTTTGAATGGAGTCCTTGCTTGAGTGCTTAAGCTACGTGGTGAGCTCTCCACAGGAAACGTTGAACTGAACCCAAGCAATTTTACTTGGTAACTTACAGAGAGTGGGGAAGGGGAAGGGGTGGGGTTGAAGGAGGCAGGGGAAGGGGTGGGGTTGGAGGAGGCAGGGGAAGGGGTGGGGTTGGAGGAGGCAGGGGAAGGGGTGGGGTTGGAGGAGGCAGGGGAAGGGGTGGGGTTGAAGGAAGCAGGGGAAGAGGTGGGGTTGGAGGAGGCAGGGGAAGAGGTGGGGTGGGAGTCCAGAGGGACTGTGATGGGAGGGGGAGGGGTAGGGTGGGTGTCCAGCGGGATTGGGGTGGGAGGAGGCAGGGGAAGTGGTGGGGTTGGAGAGTGCAGGGGAAGGGGTGGAGTGGAAGTCCAGAGGGACTGTGATGGGAGGGGGAGGGGAAGGGTTGGTGTCCAGCGGGATTGGGGTGGGAGGAGGAAGGGGTAGGGTGAGATGGGGCAGGTGATGACAAAGAATTGATCGGTCACATGATTTGGTGGCTATATTGGATTGAAGTAAAAAATTAAATCATGTTTTCTCTGGATAGAGAGGATGTTGTCTGTCAGGTGTCCGGTAAAAGCGGAGTTGTCCCAAAGTGTGAGCGGTGGGGTGGGGGGGAGGAGGCAGGAGGGGGGGAGGGAGGCAGGAGGGGGGGAGGGAGGCAGGAGGGATATGGTACCGATCCATAACTGCTCGTTATTATTATTTCCCTCGCCAAAGGAGAGGGTATTATGTTTGTGTCCGTTTGTCTGTCTGTCTCTCTGTCTGTCTGTCTGCAAAGAACTTTTGTGTTTTTCTCTGCAACCACTTGTCAGATTGAGACGAAATTTACACCACAGGTGTGACTATGGGTGTAGAATGATTTAGTCATAATTATGATGTCATAGGTCATGTGGTGTGGCAGCTATGTAGAAACAAGAAGAAGAAGAACAACGCGGGGCTCTCTTAGAGCCAGCGTTCACAACGTGACGCGGCTAAAAACGGAAAAACTTTGGACCTCTATCTCTGAAACCGCACAATGGAAAAAATTGAAACTTGGCACACGGAAAGTAATCATGGGGAATAAGTGTGATTATTTTCATGATGTCATAATTGCATATGTAGAACACTACATTTCATCAGTATGAATCATTTTGGGATAAAATGGTCCACAGGAAAAAAATTTGATGACATCATCGGTCACGGATTCACCAGACAGATTGTTTTTTTTTGGTTTTTTTTAATCTTCAAAAATCTTCTCTGAAGTTGCAGAACAGATCGAGGACAAACTTTACAGGTATTACCACCTATCCATGAGGAACAAAAGGTTCACACATATGTCATCATAGGTCACATGGTTTGGCAGCCATATTGGATTTACCCTCAAACCTATATAAATCTTCTGTAGAACAGCTGGACAAATCGAGGGGAAACTTCACACAAATGTTCCCCAAGCCATGGGGATACTAGGGTATTCACAAATAATTTATGTCACATGGTCTGGCAGCTATATGGATTGAGCAAAAAACTTTAAAAAAAATTATTTCTCTTGAACTGCTTAATCAAGCGATGTGAAACTTCGCAATGTTGATCTAATGGTGATGGGCAATATATGCTTTAAATCTCAACCTGATTGGACGCATGGTCTGGCAGCCAGAATTATTTAATGATTTGATGTGGGTTCTTTTTTTTTTCATTTTTAAAAAAAATAAGACTCACTTGGCTGTGCCTGGATGGGTTTGAGGGTAGAGGAGTAGCAGCTGAAATGTGAATCCTATCCAGCTTCCTCCTGATTACTTCATCATTGCTTTTTGCTTGTCCAGGTTCCTTCTGATTACTCCAATGTAGGACTGTACCTATTTGGTCTTCCATTTGATTTGAATTGAATTTATTTTAATCCCATTCTACATTCAATTGAATCTACTATAAATGGATGAGGTGTGTGTGTGTGTGTGTGTGTGTGTGTGTGTGTGTGTGTGTGTGTGTGTGTGTGTGTGTGTGTGTGTGTGTGTGTGTGTGTGTCGTACTTTTTGTCTCTTAATTACGTATGTCTATGTCCCAAAAAGTTCCTGAGGACCCAAAAGTCCCCAAAGACCCAAAAGACCCCCAAGACTGTGAAGACCAATGAAAATTTGGTCCATTGAACCAACAGGCCCACTAGTAATAATAAACGTCATGGGTCACGGTCAGGTGTCTGATCAAAGCATGGTTTCATGGTACCTGGTCATCACTACCAGCAGTTAGAAAGTGGCACTTCTAGTTGTCTTTTCTTCATTACATAACACACCAATAGACAAATTCCACACAAAACAAGTCCTGGCAAGGATCTGCAATCTGATTGCTCTTTTTCTTTGTTTGGTATGACTCAGCCAAGTTCAGAATTGAGCCACCAACCTCCCAGATTCAGAGCAGATGCTCCCTGGATATTGAAAATTTTTTGCAATGCATTTTCAAAAGACTAGACGAACTTGGAAGTGTTCTCCGTTATGACAACTGCAAGTTTATTTGGATTCCATTATCCAGAGCTTATGTCCCAACTTGTATTCGAGAATGAATATTTGACATGCAATGCATTAAACTCTGAAAAATTAGTCTCTGAAGAGGCATTTGTTATGACATTGTAAAAATTATTGAATACTATACTTGTGCATATTCAGTGCATGCTGGATTTGTATCTGCAATGACCAAAGTTGACAATAAAATCAACTGCAATTATACTGCTGTGTTTGAATACGCCATTATTATCCTCCTTGTACCAGGGCAAATGGAACAACTGGTTGAGGGTCATTCCTCGCACCCGAGCTGGCTCATTCGCACGTGGCGCAAAGGTGCAGCTGTACATGGCCAGGAGCAGCCCTCAACTGCGGATTATTGATGGTGGATCTGGTTACCTGTGTCAGATGGAACCTGTTGCTCATTTTGGTCTTGGTGAGGTTGCACTTTACTCAAATACCATGACTTCTTTCCCTTTGTATATAAAGGTAGGGAAGATAAATCGGTGACAAAATTGTGTGGCATGCAGAAAAAGGTCCACTCAAATGAAATGAAGATTAATCTATAAATATATAATTATTTTTATCATGGTAAAGGCCTGGATAAACGGGTTCCATCACCCTCCACCAAGGCCTCGGGAGTAGGAAACGCTGGAAAATCTTTGTACCTCCGTATCTCCAAAACTACTCCATGGAAAAAAAAAACATCTCAATTGCACAAAGCAGTATTGCAGAAGAGGTATGTTGAGAATGGCATTTTAAGAAAAGGAAGGAAATAGGTAAGATAGAGTGAAAGTAAAGTAGTGTAGGAGGAAAAGAAAGAGAAAAATTGAGAAAAGAAATTTGTTTGAAAGAAACTTGGTGGGGGAGGGGGTGGAGCAAAGGTTCCACAATTTTGCATATGTAATAGGTACATGGCCTCTAAACTTACAAGTAGTTGTAAATCAGAAAATGGCAGTGTATGTTGAATAGTATGATTAATAAATACTAAACTGCAGATCTCAAATATCAGAGTTTATTGTACTTGATACAATGAATTGCAATTTATTGATCGAAGATTTTCATTTGGCCTTACCCACTGTTCAACAATGGTGGCTGCAAACAGTCTGAAGGTAGACAGATGATCTAAAGATATTTAATAAATCTTCATTAAGCCTCTTGCTCGAAAGCATGAAACCTTCACCGATATTGAAGGGATGAAATGTGTTTATGAGTAGGAAATGCTGGCAATTTATAGTTAACATTTTAATATTCCCATCACTGGAGTCACGACTGATAGCACATGGTTCCAAAGGATGCTAAATGAATGCTTAGCAACTGCAACGCCTGCCTACCCTGAATTTTTTTCCCCAACGTCAACAGATCCACCATTTTAATTTTATGGAACAAGTCGATGGCCTTGATGTTAGAGATGCTGAATAAATTACTGTCATAAAGTTTCATACATTAAAACATTGTTTTTGTATTCTCATATTTGAACAATTATTTGCTTTATGGACTCTAATTAGTCTAGCCCCGAAGGGGATGCGAGACTATTCCAACGTGCGCGTGTGTGTGTGTGTGTGTGTGTGTGTGTGTGTGTGTGTGTGTGTGTGTGTGTGTGTGTGTGTGTGTGTGTGTGTGTGTGTGTGTGCGTGTGCGTGCGCGTGTGCGTGTGCGTGTGCGTGCGTGTGTGTGTGTGTGTGTGTGTGTGTCCGCATCTATACATTTTCGCTTTAAAAATTGTTTTCTCTGCAACCGCTTGTCCGATTAATGTGAAACTTTAAGCATAGGAGGGACTCCCCATGGAGAATATTTTATTGCTAACTCTGACATCATATGTCACATCGTATCTTCTTCTTCTTTCGGCTGCTCCCGTAAGGGGTCGCCACAGCGGATCATCCGTATGATCCGCATACTGATTTGGCACATGTTTTACGCCGGATGCCCTTCCTGACACAACCCTGGTCGCTTCTTACGACACAGGGATATGGTACACCTATTTTAACCGGGGTATACACCGGCCCAGTACACTGGTACTCATTTCGCTGACCTCGGAAGGATGACAGGCTGAGTCAACCCCCTGGTGTATTAATTCAGTGGCCCAACGGGGCTTGAACTCAGGACCTTTTGGATCCCAAGCCGCTGCCCTAACCACTGCGCCAACACCAGGCTAATATGTCACATCGTATGGCAGCCAATATTGTATTAAAGGAAAAACTTTGGACATAATTTTTTCCAAAACTGCTCAACAGAAAAAAATTGAAACTTGGCACACGTCATCAACTACCTATGGGATATATAGTGATAACAATGATGTCATCGGTGATGTTGTATTCCAGCCATAATTGATTGAATTGAAATACTTATCCAAAAAATTGAAACTTCATATGTCTGATCTACGACCCGATGGGAGTGCAGAATTAAACTGATGACATCCATAACTCATGCCAAGAAATTATGTGACAGCAAAGGGTGCACAGATGATACGGGTGGAGTGACTCATTAATTTTTCTTTATATTTTGCTAATATTTATAATAAAGCAAATGTGTGAACACGAGTTGCTAATCACTGGAGTCCTTCCAGAGAGCCAACAGATGCAACAGATACTGAAAGGTTCTCTCAATGGGAGCTCACCATCAAGGCACAATTTGGAGCTTGCACGCTTTTCCTTGCAAGCCTTTTATCATTCTTATTCACGAGTCGCTCAACACGTCAATTTTTAATAGTGACCTTTGTTTGACATCACCAAGCCTATTGAGCGAAATGGATTTTGTTGGTTTGGCTGAACAACCATGATGATTACGAACGAGTTTTCTCCACTGCTTGCCGTCTTCGTTGCCATTTTAAAGCAAAGGTGTCTCGACGCCAATAAACTCTTTCTTCTTCACCAACCACAAGAGAGACTATGGAAGGATTAATCGACTGGACTTCGTTTACAATTCTCATTGCATTTTAAATCTGAGTGAGATTTATTTTGGTCTGGTTTAAACACCATCATCATAACCAGCACACTGAAAGGAATGATCACAAGTGATGCATTACTTATTAAATTATGTACATACAATATATATATATATATATATATATATATATATATATATATATATATATATATATATATATATATATATATATATATATATATATATATATATGAGGAGATTGGGACCATACTCTGTGCAGAGCGTTGGTGCTGCTTAAGCAGTCTCCTTTGCTATTGAGAACAATCCTGGACGGGTCGCCACTCTGACACAGGACACCAGCAAACTGGCACTCATTTTGCCGACCTCAGAAGGATGACAGGCCGAGTCAACCCCACCTGGTATTAATTATACAGCTGAGAGGGATTCAAACTCAGAACCCGAGGATCCAAAGCCCACCACCCTAACCATTAAGTCAACACCAGGCGCATTATACTATGTATACATACAGTATATATGTATGTGTAGATATGTATATATTGTCATGGAGTTGGCTGGGTTCGAATTCCGCTCCTGTCAGCAGTTGTAGGGGAGCTGTAGTTCGATACCCACTTCCTAAATTTGTGGTAGCCAGGCAGCTAACACCGACCAACCTCCTGGGACGGTCGGGCAGTCGTTATTTCTTGGAGGCGGACACGCTCATTTACATGTATTCTTTAATAAAACAGAAATACATATAAGGACACCCACAAACAAATTTAATAAACAACTCCTACGATCGAGGCCTCGCACACACAGACAAAGGCTAACAACGAAAATAAAACCCCCTTCCAAAGCACGGGAACTCAGCCTGGCCCTCGTCAATTTGGTGCTGGGAAGTTTCGTCCGGCACGTGCACCCACCAAACAAAATGGCGCCGAGACCAAGAGGAAAGCGCCTCCACCATCCAACGGGACACGCAAGCAGGATCGTGCCTCGCCTATTGCAGCCTTCCAAACTCCAATGCACAAATCCTGCCAGCACCTCCTCAATCAGCTCGAAACATGCACTAATCTGCTCAATCAGCTCCAGGCGTGCACCCTCGCCAAGCGCACACCGCAACCAAACATACACACACACACACACACACACACACACACACACACACTTCGCCTTTTCTCAGCACACCCTGCAGTAGTAATCTCCTCTCTTAGCCTCTCACCCTCTCCTTGGGGCGTGGCCTCCTCGCCTCCAAACCCGGGGCTTCTCCTGTTCTTGTTTCAGGGACTCGGTCCCAAGCTTATTGCCATACTTGGAAGATAAAAACAGGGAAAAATCACAGAGGGTAATCACGTACAGGGGAACTTATTATTACTCCCGAAGCTAATGAACACCACACCACCCCTCGTGTGGTGACACGTAGCACTTAAGCTGACAGATTCCCTGACTTAAATACATTGAGGTGCTTCCACCTGTCCATGGACCATGCTATACAATATGCCTTATTCAGATGACGTCACCGGTCACGTGACTGTGGCAGCTCCGCCATATTGAGTGGCAAGAAAGTATACCGCGTCCATAACAACTGATAGTCTTCAACTACACTGTTATTTCCAAGCAAGCGATTTTTTCTGCAAATGGATAAGAGTTGTTGTGCCCCGGGATGTACTCAGCGATATACTAAAGGCTCTGGAGTGCAGTTTACCGCTTTCCCACCGAAGTGGACCGACAAAATCTTTGGATATCGGTTCTGAGAAGAGAAAAATGGCGACCTGGCAAACATTACTGGTTGTGTAGCCTTCATTTTGTCTCCGGTATGTAACTAATTTCTGAAACGTTATTTCAGTAGTTGGTATTAAATAGCTGGTGGTAACAAAATATTGTCTGATTTGTATCATTAAAATGCATAATATCCCTTGTTTTATTGACAGAATGAGATAGGCTAGATCACCTTTCTAACAGCTGTCTAACGCACACAGTTCTGAGTTGTTTCACTACAGAAAGTCACATCGCTATGTATAATACATAAAAAACTAGCACTTGGAAATATCCACAACAGTGTGGCATTACACCATATGTTTGTCATGGAAAAAATATAATGTATCTGAAAGCAAACTGGCGAACGAAGATTTTCTACAAACTTAGCATTTAGACAAAAGCTTCACTTTAAATTAACTTGTGGCAGCAGTCAGGTTAAAAAAAGTGACGCTGGTTGCTGAACAAAACAAGCAACAACGATAATACAATAATCGTGAAATGAAAGAAAACAGGCTGATATTACCTTTGCCCTCACAATAATACAGTTCTTGTGGGCTTTCGTCGAGATTATGTCACTAACAAACCCGGCGACATAATATGAGAAAGCGTCCATACTCTTAAAGGCTTTCAGGCTGGCTTGAGTGTAAGGACTCGGCGTTTCAACCAGGTAAATAGAGATGTCAGGGAAAACTATTTGAGGCCAAAATTTCCTTTCTGTTGTCCATTTATCCTTTGAAATAATATAAGGATCTTCACTAAGACCACACAGCTTTAGTTTTTTTCGCAGTACCTCTTCTGAGAAATACCATCTAATCCATGGAAATAGCCCAGAAGTTCACGTGACACGTGCGTGGTAGTCATGATTTTTTGCCACTCAATATGGCGAAGCCTTACCTTCTGCTGTGACATCACTCACTTAGTGCATAGGGTCAATACAATCCTATTGGGACTATTCAATCATTTAATCTACCCACAAAACCATAACAATATATATATATATATATATATATATATATATATATATATATATATATATATATATATATATATATATATATATATATATATATATATATATATATATATATATATATATATATATATATATATATATATATATATATATATATATTGTTGTGGTTACCAGATTCGCAAACCACCATTCAGGTCCCTTAGGTGAGGTATCTCGGTAAGTGCATGTGTAGTTAGGCCCAAACCCGTTGTCTAGTGGGAATACATGTCATTTATACGTGCTGCGACTCTTCAGGATAGCCGTTTTTCTTTTACTATCTTTATTTTGGACCAACCGCCATGATCACAACCACAACATCAACCACCGACCACAACCACCGCTTCACCACAACCGCCACGACCTTTACCGTCACAACTCGCCACCATCGCATCACCGTCATCTCGCGCCACTCATGGGCACCGATGCTGGACTCGTGTAGGGCGCGCGTCGAACAGCGTGTACAAAACCACGGATTTTCTGCTTCAAAAACGGATCAAAAACGACACACGCCCACTTTTTGCCGTCCAATCGGTGAGCGAGGGGCGATTTGGCCCCGCCTCCAGAACGATCGATATATGCAAATTTGTGGATCAAAAAGCCTTCACGCCCACTTTTTCTCGGGCCAATGGGGAGCGAGGTGAAAGGTCAAAGGGAGGGGGTCAAAGGCGAAGTTATGGGGGGGGGATAAAAGGACGGTGTTCGTCAGTCAGAGTGAGTCGGAGAGTCAAGGGTCGTCGCGAAGGAGAACGAAGAGTCGCAGACAAGGGGGTCGGAGAGTCAAGAAGAGGAGAGTCAGCAGAACGAGAACGAAGGAGAGTCAAGAAGAGGAGAGTCGGAAGCAGAGGGTCAAGACTTCGCGGGCGGTGGAGCTGCTCGTCGTGTGCGTTGGAGTCGGAACGGAGGGGACGGAGCTGTGGAAAGGCGGCGACACCAGACGAGGGGGGTGCTCGCGTCGTGCAGGAAGATGCACCCGAGGGAGGCCGACAGCGCGACCTGGCCGAGGTGGAGACGCTCGTCGCACATAATAAAGATCCTCTATACCCCGAGCATCAGCAACCCCCTCCTGTTTCCCCCCGCGCTGAGATAGTGCGACCAAGGGGGCCCCGTTCCCACCCCCTGCCAGGCACTGTCCACGAGGCCCGCGGGTTGCAGGGCCATCGCCGCTCCGCGTCTCATCACCAGACGGGTAGGCCCGACCCGGTCTCGGCCTCAGGCCTGCCCCATTCTTGGGGGATTTCTTTTCCTTGGTTTTGGGTATGTGTTGTCGGCGCCGTCTGTGAAGTAGAATTGTATAAGTGTTGCCGTGTGCTCGGTAGTCGGTATTAGCTCTGCACTGTGTTTTCACTTTTATGTTTGCTTTTTGTGTAAATGGAATTGTGTTTTCTTTTGTGTGCATTTGGTGGAATTGTATTTGTGTGCTTCCCGTGTGCCGCGAATAAATGTGCTTTATTGTTGAACTGTTCTCCCGCTTCGCTTCGTCTTTTCCTCCATTGAATCCCCATCTTGCTTCACGTAAAGGGTTGGTAGTGGGCTGAATACGCCCGATAATTAATCGAACCGTCGAGGTCGACGATAACACCGCTCGGTTATTCTGATAGTACGGAACGGGTCGCTTAAGTGGCCCGTGTCCGAAGTCGACCTGCGGCGAGGTGCGATCGCCCGGTCTACCCTCCGCGTGGGTACTTAGGTAGTTCGAATTTGGCGAGCAACCCTATCCCACGCGGGGGCTGATTGGCTCGATCGCGGTGAGACCGAAAGGTCCACCCGTGACTGGTTCCCGGCGTTAGTCCGAGAGGGTCACGACTGGATTGTCCGTCCGGTGGGCGACGTGCCGCGATTCGAGTTACGTGGCCGTCGCACGCCGGCGGGCGCGAAGACCGCAACACTGGTGTCAGGAGTGGGATATAAACTCATCGCCCTCCTCGCGGCACTGGTATCGGAGAACAGGAAAACAGGCTCTCCTGTCTCCGGCTAAATTCACGGGAATCGGTCCAGGGGTGAGAGAAGCGACCCCCGATTCCCTCCAAATTACGGGCGAGCGAAATTAACCCTTCACGAGAAGCAAGATGGCGTCTCAAGGCGAGCGGGTGCCGGGTGGATTAGGTATGTGTAATAGTAATGTAGAATCCATGGCTCAGGACGAGATCACCGTGCAAGAGAAACCCGTACCAGAAGGTTGGGAAAGGCATCGATGCAGTTCATCTGGTCGGTTTTTTTATTATAACCCCACCGCTAAATGTAGTCAGTGGGAGTGGCCAGGGCAGGTGACAATACAGCACGTTATGGAACTCGTGCAGAGCATAAATGACAAACTGGATTACAGGAATGCCGAAATGAAAGAAAGGAACAACGAAATGAAGAGAAATACGCAACAAATGGAAAATAAAAAAATGGATGGAAACGCACTCGAAGCGAAAAACCAAATGAAAGAAATGCGGGGTGAGATGCAGAGCATGGGCATAGGCCTGCAGGCAGGCATTATGGCAATGGCGAGGAGCGAAACGCGGACCACGGGCGAGAAAATGGCGCTGCCACGTGCTGGGACGAACGAGCTGGGGGGGAGTGCAACGGCTGTCAGGCCCGCGGTCGGGGCGGGCGAGAAAATAATTCGGGAGACGTGTAAGACGAGACACGAGGTAAAGAAGGTATTAGAAAAATTAAAAGAAAGCCAGGAGGAGACAGAGGAGGGATTGAAGGTCGAAACGGTGGAGTGTGAGAAAAGACTTCAAGACATGAAGAGAGTTGATAAGCTGGGACTGGAGGGAAAAACGGAGACAGAGGAACTGGGAAGACGGGTAGAAAACCACAAGCGCAAGCCGGAAGAACAGTTAGAAGCCAAAGCAAAGTCTGAGTGTGCGGAGATGAGAAAGGAATTGGAAAAGAAAGTTTCTGAGTTACAGAAACACCAAAACAAAGAGAGGGAACTACAAAACGAACTGAGAGTGTTAAAAGAGGAAAGGAAGAGAACGGAAAATGAAACTTTAAGAAACCACACTGTACAGATCGAACAGCTGGAAGCGAAGGCCAGACTAAAGAATGAGGAACAAGAAAGAGTAATGAAGGAAGAACGAATGAGACAGGAGAAAGAAATCAGTCAGTTGAAAGAAATGACGAGATTGCAGAAGGAGGAACAAGAAAGACAGTGGAATAGAAAACTGAAAGAGTATGAATTTGAAACTGAACGACAAAAGGAAAAAAATAGGTTTGAATACGAGGAGAAAGTAAAGGAGCAAGGAATGAAGCAGGAAGGAGAAATCAGGAGATTGAAGGACACAACGAGATTGGAGAGGGAAGAACGAGAGGAACAATGGAATAGAAAACAAAAAGAACATGAATCTGAGGTTGACCAATTGAAAGAAAAGCTGAGGCTGGAGTACGAGATGGACAAAGAACAGCGAATGAAACACAAACAGGAGATTAACCAAATGAAGAAAACCATGAAACTGGAGAAGGAAGGACAGGGGAGGAAACGAAGAAGAGTAATTAGACAGCAGCAAATGAAACACAAAAAGGAGATTAACCAAATGAAGCAAACCATGAAACTGGAGAAGGAAGGACAGGAGAGGAAACGAGGAAGAGTCGTGAGAGAACAGCGAATGAAACACAGGAAGGAAATGAGCCAATTGAAAGAAACGATGAGATTGGAAAACAAAAAGCAGGAGGAACAGTGGGAAAGAAAACAACAACACTATGAGTGTGAAATTGAACAACTAAAACGGAGGGAGAACGAACAGCTAATGGGGCTCAGAGAGAAAGAACGACTCAGATGGGAAAGGAAAAGGAACCAGGAAGAGACAGAAAAAAGGAACCAGGAGAGAAAATGTATAGAGACACGGGAGACAGAAAAAATAGAGGAGAGACTGCACGATGAAGACGGGGTAAGTGACGCACACACACACACGGAGGTAGTGGAGGACAATGGGGGTGAGCTCGCGGAGCGTGTGGGGACCCAGTGCGAGCACCTGGATGGCCTCCTCCAGGAACGAGGGGAGCGAGTATGCCCCCTTGAGGCGAGTCACGACCAGGTGAGTTCGGTCGTGCTTTGCGAGGTTGAGGGGACGGGTGCTGTGGACGGGTGCACGGAGAGCTTGGGGGTATAGAGGCCCCGGAGACCCTTGTGGGGACACAAATCCCCAGTGTAGTTGTCCCTGTGTGTGTGGTGCAAGGCGTGAGTGCGTTCCCGTGTGTGGAAGCGACCCCGTGTGTGAGTGGTGTGGTGGCGATGGTGCCGGAGTGCGTGCTTCCCAGCACGCCGTGTGTGGATGAGGCACCGTGTGTGAGAGAGGCCGTGTGTGTGAGTGAAACGGCCAGTGTGGATGAGGCACCGCGGGTTAGTGCCCCCGCGTGTGTGGGTGAGGCACCGTGTGTGGAAGAGGCCGTGTGTGTGAGTGAAACGGCCAGTATGAGTGAGGCACCGCGGGTGAGTACCCCCGCGTGTGTGAGTAGTATGGTTTGTGTGAGTAGTGAGGCACGCGTGAGTGAACGGCCGTGTGCAAGGTCGCTGTGTGCCAGGGAGACCGTGTGTGTGAGAGAGCGGTATGTAAGGGAGATGTCGGTCGGCATGCGGGAGCACGCAGCCGCGTCTCCCGGTGTGAATGTGATGGAGTGGACTGTGTGCGTCGTAACACGCAGGTGTGCGTGGGTTGAATGGAGGCGACGACGGAGACATGTAAGGAACGAAAGCCGGGTAGCGGCTGTAGCTGTTTCGAGGACCGTGCCGGGTTCACCCAGCAGTGAGCACGCGGTTCGTGCTGTGCAACGCACGAGACCACCACGTGCTCGCTTGCGAGAGTGAAGTCCCGGTCCGGAAACGCACGCGGTGCATTTGCCGATCCCGCGGACGGACAAAGTTAGGCAGGTAAATGGATTTGGACCGGACGGGTTCTCCACGCGATCGTGTGTGTTAAGCTCCAACGGGCAAAGCACATGTGTTCGCGTGGGGAACCCCTCGAGACGTGTGGCTTGTGTTTTTTTTTTTATGCGCACGGTGACGTCATGGCTGCACGTGGGGTTGGAATCCGGCAGGAGGGGTATCTCTGCCGGATGGTCCCGTCCAAGGAGGGACGAGGAACACGTGCAGCTGCATGACGTCACGGGCAGGTGCAAACTGCGCGAGCTCTGAGTTGCCGCGCAGGTGCTGCGCATGGAAAAAAAAAAAAACAAGCCTCACTTTCGGGTGTACAGGATTCCTGGGCAAGGGGTGAAAGACCCCCTTACCCTGGGCACAGGATGGAAACTAGTTAGGGGGAAGGGTTAGCTTAGTTAGACCGACTTCATGGGGCAGGGGTAAGTCCTCATGGGGTCCGTGGAATGGATTAGTTAGAGGGATTGTAGCCAGATTTAGGTTGGGAAATTGATTAATGGGATTATTTGGAGACAGTGACAGACTTGTGGATGTGTAGTGGGGACGTAGTTTAGCTACGTAGGTTAAAAGGAACGTGCTATTAGTGTAAGGGACGACGTGGGAGCACGAGTTAGTTAGGGGATGTAGTTAGAAGGATGGCAGAGTTCAGTGGTGAGTGTGTGGAAGAGTTGGTGAGTGAAGTGGAAGCATGTGCTTGGTGAGTCGTGAGGTGGAGACATGAGTGAGTGAGGCCAGCGGGTCTGTGTGTATGGAGCGAATGGGGAATGCATGGTGCGATGAGTGATTGGGGGGAGGAGTGACTCCCGCCCAAGGGACCCCCGGGGTCAGTGTAGATTGAGTCAGCGGGGTTAGTCAAATTGAAAAATGGAGGTCGTTTTGCTGTTGGTGGGAGTGTAGGCTCGAAACCCATTTGGAGGGGTGCAGGAGCCCTGTTGACGGGCTTGGGAGCGTGGCTGCGAAAGGTGAGTATCGCTGAGTGGGTACCCCGGGCACCAGGCTAGTCGGCCGCGGTAGGCCAAGGGCCCATGGGGGGCCGGGATAGCGTAGTGGGCACGGGTGCGCCTGCTTGGTGCGGGGGCCCGGGCGCCATTAGCCGCGTGGGCAGTGTTGTGGGCACGGGTGACCCTCGGAAAGGGGCCCGGGAGGCCGGCCTGCCACGTGTGCGTTTCAGGGGAGGTGCCATGGGGGGCACTCCCCGGTGTTAGGGAGCTGGTAGGCTCGGAGGCAGTGTAGTGCCCGGGGTGCCATAGCGGGAGATTCGGCAGAGGGTCGTGCCTGCCAAAGGGAGCCACGTGTCCCAGCCAGGAGACCGTGTGAGGGCACGGAGAGAAAATTGGGGGGCGAGGCCCGAAATTGTGAGGACACCAACACAGGCGACGGGAATCTGGGTTGTTAGAACCAATAGTTTAAGCGAGAGGCGCTTGTTGAAAGCCCCGGGGTAGTTTAACAGTTAAATGGTTAGGGTAGATTAGGTGATGTACCCCTCCGCACCATCCATCCCCTCGCTGTCGTTGTGGGCCGCTGGACCCACTTGGTGTTAAGATCGCCGAACTCTGGGGAGGCCATTCTGAGGCTTGAGTTGGGCCTCGACACAGGACGTTAGCTCTCCCTTATTCCCCTCCGGGAAGGGAACGTAGGGGTTGGGAGTAGGCTAGGTGACAGGATAGGTTAGCCGAACAAAGACGATAAAGGGGGTTAGGGGACGATTTATAGTGGGGGAGTAAAAATAAAAACAACAAAAAAATAAGTTGGGGCTAAATTGGGGTTTGACAAATTAAGGGAGTGGGTATGTACAGTGACAGGCAAAGGCGATAGGTGGGAGGGAGACAGGAAGGTAGGTCCGAGCCCGCCTTCCAAGTGGCCAGCACCACCGCACTCCCTCCACCAACCTCCACTGAACGGCAAAGGCTAGCCAACTCCATCGGCTGGCCGTGTTTTTCTTCGAGGCGGAGGCCGGCCAACTTCATCGGCAGCTGTTGTTTTGCTGCAAGGCCTGTGCCATCGGCTGGCCGTGTTTTGCTGTAAGGCCTGTGCCCGCCGGATCATCTGCAGCTGTGGTACTTCAAGGCCTGTGCCGGCCAGTTCATCTGCCGGCTGTGTTTGCCTGCAGCGGCCTTCTTCTGCGGGCTGTGTTTGCCTGCCACCTTTGCCATGCCATGCCCACTGCCCATGTTCACCAGCCCCGTTCAATTTTGCTTTGCCCCCCCCCCCCTGTTCATTGCCATGTGCGCCAGGATCGTAAAAGCAACAGTTTGCAAGCTGCGAGAACTGCCCCGTTGGCAGCTACAACACGGGCCTGCAGTGGCGGCCCGTGCACCGTGTTTGCGTCCATCCATTCATGCATCCATTCGTTGTGCTCATTGCGTGTGCCACTTGAGCTGGCACGGAGACTGCGTTTGTGCAGCCCATGCACCGTTGTGGTTCACTGCGTTCAGTTCAAAAGGGAAGGCCTTGGACTGCGTGTGAGCAGCCAGCCACGTTCCCTGTGACCTGCATTGTTTGAGCCAGAGACTGCATGTGGGCAGCCTGGCTCCCTGCTAACTGCTTTTCTTTTGCAGAGTTCAGTGATCCTGGGCCATGGTTTAGTGTAAAATTTGTAAGTTAAGGTTAAGATGTACTGTACATATGAGTGCGCCCCCGGCATGTATGTCTTAGCGCCGGCAATTTTATTTAAGTCGTCCGTGTGAGTGAGTTTGTTTAGGTAGTTACGCAGCCCTCAGGTTATTTATTTTGGGGACACGAATACCATGAATGTCGCACTCAGGGATCCGTAGGTAAAATGTACTAGGGGAAAACTACACATGATGGCACACGAAAATTTGACGACTCGGGACGAGTCTGTAAAAAGGGAAGGGGGTAGTGTTGTGGTTACCAGATTCGCAAACCACCATTCAGGTCCCTTAGGTGAGGTATCTCGGTAAGTGCATGTGTAGTTAGGCCCAAACCCGTTGTCTAGTGGGAATACATGTCATTTATACGTGCTGCGACTCTTCAGGATAGCCGTTTTTCTTTTACTATCTTTATTTTGGACCAACCGCCATGATCACAACCACAACATCAACCACCGACCACAACCACCGCTTCACCACAACCGCCACGACCTTTACCGTCACAACTCGCCACCATCGCATCACCGTCATCTCGCGCCACTCATGGGCACCGATGCTGGACTCGTGTAGGGCGCGCGTCGAACAGCGTGTACAAAACCACGGATTTTCTGCTTCAAAAACGGATCAAAAACGACACACGCCCACTTTTTGCCGTCCAATCGGTGAGCGAGGGCGATTTGGCCCCGCCTCCAGAACGATCGATATCTGCAAATTAGTGGATCAAAAAGCCTTCTCGCCCTCTTTTTCTGGGGCCAATGGGGAGCGAGGTGAAAGGTCAAAGGGAGGGGGACAAAGGCGAAGTTACGGGGGGATAAAAGGACGGTGTTCGTCAGTCAGAGTGAGTCGGAGAGTCAAGGGTCGTCGCGAAGGAGAACGAAGAGTCGCAGACAAGGGGGTCGGAGAGTCAAGAAGAGGAGAGTCAGCAGAACGAGAACGAAGGAGAGTCAAGAAGAGGAGAGTCGGAAGCAGAGGGTCAAGACTTCGCGGGCGGTGGAGCTGCTCGTCGTGTGCGTTGGAGTCGGAACGGAGGGGACGGAGCTGTGGAAAGGCGGCGACACCAGACGAGGGGGGTGCTCGCGTCGTGCAGGAAGCTGCACCCGAGGGAGGCCGACAGCGCGACCTGGCCGAGGTGGAGACGCTCGTCGCACATAATAAAGATCCTCTATACCCCGAGCATCAGCAACCCCCTCCTGTTTCCCCCCGCGCTGAGATAGTGCGACCAAGGGGGCCCCGTTCCCACCCCCTGCCAGGCACTGTTCACGAGGCCCGCGGGTTGCGGGGCCATCGCCGCTCCGCGTCTCATCACCAGACGGGTAGGCCCGACCCGGTCTCGGCCTCAGGCCTGCCCCATTCTAGAGGGATCTCTTTTCCTTGGTTTTGGGTATGTGTGGTAGGGGCCGTCTGTGAAGTAGAATTGTATAAGTGTTGCCGTGTGCTCGGTAGTCGGTATTAGCTCTGCACTGTGTTTTCACTTTTATGTTTGCTTTTTGTGTAAATGGAATTGTGTTTTCTTTTTTGTGTGCATTTGGTGGAATTGTATTTGTGTGCTTCCCGTGTGCCGCGAATAAATGTGCTTTATTGTTGAACTGTTCTCCCGCTTCGCTTCGTCTTTTCCTCCATTGAATCCCCATCTTGCTTCACGTAAAGGGTTGGTAGTGGGCTGAATACGCCCGATAATTAATCGAACCGTCGAGGTCGACGATAACACCGCTCGGTTATTCTGATAGTACGGAACGGGTCGCTTAAGTGGCCCGTGTCCGAAGTCGACCTGCGGCGAGGTGCGATCGCCCGGTCTACCCTCCGCGTGGGTACTTAGGTAGTTCGAATTTGGCGAGCAACCCTATCCCACGCGGGGGCTGATTGGCTCGATCGCGGTGAGACCGAAAGGTCCACCCGTGACTGGTTCCCGGCGTTAGTCCGAGAGGGTCACGACTGGATTGTCCGTCCGGTGGGCGACGTGCCGCGATTCGAGTTACGTGGCCGTCGCACGCCGGCGGGCGCGAAGACCGCAACAATATATATATATATATATATATACATACATACGATATATATATATATACATACATACGATATATATATATATACATACATACGATATATATATATATATATATATATATATATATATATATATATATATATATATATATATATATATATATATATATATATATATATATTGTTGCGGATTCGCGCCCGCCGGCGTGCTGACGGCCACGTAACTCGAATCGCGGCACGTCGCCCACCGGACGGACAATCCAGTCGTGACCCTCTCGGACTAACGCCGGGAACCAGTCACGGGTGGACCTTTCGGTCTCACCGCGATCGAGCCAATCAGCCCCCGCGTGGGATAGGGTTGCTCGCCAAATTCGACCTACCTAAGTACCCACGCGGAGGGTAGACCGGGCGATCGCACCTCGCCGCAGGTCGACTTCGGACACGGGCCACTTAAGCGACCCGTTCCGTACTATCGGGATAACCGAGCGGTGTTATCGTCGACCTCGACGGTTCGATTAATTATCGGGCGTATTCAGCCCACTACCAACCCTTTACGTGAAGCAAGATGAGGATTCAATGAAGGAAATGACGAAGCGAAGCGGGAAACAGTTCAACACAAAGCACATTTATTCGCGCCGAACGGACAGCACACATATTCAATTCCACCAAAAGCACACAGAAAAGAAAAACACAATTCAATTTACACAAAAAGCAAATGCGACAATGCAGATCTACTACCGATTACGCGAGCACACGGCAACACTTATACAATTTTACTTCACAGACGGCGCCGACAACACATACCCAAAACCAAGGAAAAGAATAGAGAACCCTCAAGGATGAGGCGGGCCTGAGGCCGAGACCGGGTCGGGCCTACCCGTCTGGTGATGAGACGCGGAGCGGCGATGGTGCCTCAACTCCGCGGGCCTCGCGGGCAGTGTCTGGTAGGGGGTGGGAAAGGGGCCCCCTTGGTCGCACTATCTCAGCGCGGGGGGAAACAGGAGGGGGTTGCTGATGCTCGGGGTATAGAGGATTTTTATTGTCCCGCGACGAGCGTCTCCACCTCGGCCAGGTCGCGCTGTCGGCCTCCCTGGGGTGCAGCTCCCTGCACGACGCGAGCACCACCTCGTCTGCCCTCGCCGCCTCTCCACAGCTCCGTCCCCTCCGCTCCGACTCCAACGCACACGACGACCAGCTCCTTCTTGCCAACTCCACCGCCCGCGAAGTCTTAACTCTCTGTTCCCTCTCGACTCTACTACTCTCTGGACTGACGAACACGGTCGCTTATATCAGCCCCGTGGCTTCGCCCTCTCATCTTTGACCCCCTCCCTTCGACCTTTCACCTCGCTCCCCATTGGCCCGAGAAAAAGTGGGCGTGAATGCTTTTTGATCCATAAATTTGCATATATCGATCGCCCTCCAACGCCCTGGAGGCGGGGCCAAATCGCCCCTCGCTCACCGATTGGACGGCAAAAAGTGGGCGTGTGTCGTTTTTGATCCGTTTTTGAAGCACAAAATCCGTGATTTTGTACACGCTGTTCGGCGCGCGCCCTGCACGAGTCCAACACCGGTACCCACAAGCGTCGCAAGAACGGTGGCGATGCGACGGTTGCGAGGTGTGACGGGAAGCGGCGCCGCGGCGGGTGGTTGATGTTGTGGTTGTGGTGGTAACAATGGCGGTTGGTCCAAATTAAAGATAGTAAAAGAAAAACGGCTATCCTGAAGAGTCGCAGCACGCATAAATGACATGTATTCCCACTAGACAACGGGTTTGGGCCTAACTACACATGTACTTACCGAGATATCTCACCTAAGGGACCTGAATGGTGGTTTGCGAATTTGGTAAACACAACACTACCCCCTCCCCTTTTTACAGACTCGTCCCGAGTCGTCAAATTTTCCTGTGCCATCATGTGTAGTTTTCCCCTAGTACATTTTACCTACGGATCCCTGAGTGCGACATTCATGGTATTCGTGTCCCCAAAATAAATAACCTGAGGGCTGCGTAACTACATAAACAAACTCACTCACACGGACGACTTAAATAAAATTGCCGGCGCTAGGACAGACATGCCGGGGGCGCACTCATATGTACAGTACATCTTAACCTTAACTTACAAATTCTACACTAAACCATGGCCCAGGATCATTGAACTCTGCAAAAAGAAAGCAGTTAGCAGGGAGCCAGGCTGCCCGCATGCAGTCTCTGGCTCAAACAATGCAGGTGACAGGGAACGTGGCTGGCTGCTCACACGCAGTCCAAGGCCTTCCCTTTTGAACTGAACGCAGTGAACCACAACGGTGCATGGGCTGCACAAACGCAGTGTCCGTGCCAGCTCAAGTGGCACACGCAATGAGCACAACGAATGGATGGATGAACACAAACACGGTGCACGGGCCGCCACTGCAGGCCCGTGTTGTAGCTGCCAACAGGGCAGTTCTTGCAGCTTGCAAACTGTTGCCTTGCGGATCCTGGCGCACATGGCAATGAACGGGGGGGGGGGGCAAAGCAAAAATTGAATGGGGCTGGTGAATGTGGGCAGTGGGCATGGCATGGCAAAGGCAGCAGGCAAACACAGCCCGCAGAAGAAGGCCGCTGCAGGCAAACACAGCCAGCAGATGAACTGGCCGGCACAGGCCTTGCAGAAAAACAGCCAGCCGGCAGACGATCCAGCCGGCACAGGCCTTGCAGCACAGCAGCTGCAGATGAAGCTGGCCAGCCTTTGCCGTTCAGTGGAGGTTGGTGGAGGGAGTGCGGTGGTGCTGGCCACTTGGAAGGCGGGCTCGGACCTACCTACCTGTCTCCCTCCCAACCTATCGCCTTTGCCTGTCACTGTACATACCCACTCCCTTAATTTGTCAAACCCCAATTTAGCCCCAACTTATTTTTTTGTTGTTTTTATTTTTACTCCCCCACTATAAATCGTCCCCTAACCCCCTTTATCGTCCTTGTTTGGCTAACCTATTCTGTCACCTAGCCTACTCCCAACCCCTACGTTCCCTTCCCGGAGGGGAATAAGGGAGAGCTAACGTCCTGTGTCGAGGCCCAACTCAAGCCTCAGAATGGCCTCCCCAGAGTTCGGCGATCTTAACACCAAGTGGGTCCAGCGGCCCACAACGACAGCGAGGGGATGGATGGTGCGGAGGGGTACATCTCCTAATCTACCCTAACCATTTTAACTGTTAAACTACCCCGGGGCTTTCAACAAGCGCTTCTCGCTTAAACTATTGGTTCTAACAACCCAGATTCCCGTCGCCTGTGTTGGTGTCCTCACAATTTCGGGCCTCACCCCCCAATTTTCTCTCCGTGCCCTCACACGGTCTCCTGGCTGGGACACGTGGCTCCCTCCGGCAGGCACGACCCTCTGCCGAATCTCCCGCTATGGCACCCCCGGGCACTACACTGCCTCCGAGCCTACCAGCTCCCTAACACCGGGGAGTGCCCCCCATGGCACCTCCCCTGAAACGCACACGTGGCAGGCCGGCCTCCCGGGCCCCTTTCCGAGGGTCACCCGTGCCCACAACACTGCCCACGCGGCTAATGGCGCCCCGGGCCCCGCACCAAGCAGGCGCACCCGTGCCCACTACTCTATCCCGGCCCCCCATGGGCCCATGGCCTACCGCGGCCGACTAGCCTGGTGCCCGGGGTACCCACTCAGCGATACTCACCTTTCGCAGCCACGCTCCCAAGCCCGTCAACAGGGCTCCTGCACCCCTCCAATGGGTTTCGAGCCTACATTCCCACCAACAGCAAAACGACCTCCATTTTTCAATTTGACTAACCCAGCTAACTCACTCTACACTGACCCCGGGGGTCCCTTGGGCGGGAGTCACTCCTCCCCCCAATCACTCATCGCACCATGCATTCCCCATTCGCTCCATACACACAGACCCGCTGGCCTCACTCACTCATGTCTCCACCTCACAACTCACCAACTCTTCAACACCCACACCACTGAACTCTGCCATCCTTCTAACTACTTCCCCTAACTAACTCGTGCTCCCACGTCGTCCCTTAAACTACAGCACGTTCCATTTAACACTACGTAGCTAAACTACGTCCCCTCTACACATTCATAAGTCTGTCCATGTCTCCAAATAAATCATTTTATTCCCCAACCTAAATCTGGCTACAATCCCTCTAACTAATCCATTCCACGGACTCCATGAGGACTTACCCCTGCCCCATGAAGTCGGTCTAACTAAGCTAACCCTTCCCCCTAACTAGTTTCCATCCTGTGCCCAGGTCAAGGGGGGTCTTCCACCCCTTGCCCAGGAATCCTGTGCACCCGAAAGTGAGGCTTGCTTTTTTTCTTTTTTTTTTTTATGCGCAGCACCTGCGCGGCAACTCAGAGCTCGCGCACTTTGCACCTGCCCGTGACGTCATGCAGCTGCACGTGTTCCTCGTCCCTCCTTGGACGGGACCATCCGGCAGAGATACCCCTCCTGCCGGATTCCAACCCCACGTGCAGCCATGGCGTCACCGTGCGCATAAAAAAAAACAAGCCCCACGTCTCGAGGGGTTCCCCACGCGAACACATGTGCTTTGCCCGTTGGAGCTTAACACACATGATCGCGTGGAGAACCCGTCCGGTCCAAATCCGTTTACCTGCCTAAACTTTGTCCGTCCGCGGGATCGGCAAATCCACCGCGTGCGTTTCCGGACCGGGACTTCACTCTCGCAAGCGAGCACGTGGTGGTCTCGTGCGTTGCACAGCACGGACCGCCTGCTCACTGCTGGGTGAACCCGGCACGGCCCCCGAAACAGCTACAGCCGCTACTCGGCTTTCTCTCCTCTGTCGCCGTCTCCGTCTCCATTCCACACACGCATACCTGCGTGTTACGACGCAAACAGTCCACTCCATCACATTCACACCGGGAGACGCGGCTGCGTGCTCCCGCATGCCAACCGACATCTCCCTCACATACCGCTCTCTCACACACACGGTCTCCCTGGCACACAGCGACCTTGCACACGGCCGTTCACTCACGCGTGCGGGGGCACTCACCCGCGGTGCCTCACTCGCACTCCGTGCCTCATCCATACACACGGCGACACTCATACACGGTGCCTCATCCACACACGCGGGGGCACTCAACTGCGGTGTCTCATCCATACTCCGTGCCTCACTCACACATACGGGGGCACTCACCCGCGGTGCCTCACCCACACTGGCCGTTTCATCCACACACGCGGGGGCACTAACCCGCGGTGCCTCATCCACACACGGCGTGCTGGGAAGCACGTACTCCGGCACCATCGCCACCACACCACTCACACACGGGGTCGCTTCCACACATGGGGACGCACTCACACCTTGCACCACACACACAGGGACAACCACACTGGGGATTCGTGTCCCCACAAGGGTCTCCGGGGCCTCTATACCCCCCAAGCTCTCCAAGCACCTGTCCACAGCACCCGTCCTCTCAACCTCGCAAAGCACGACCGAACTCACCTGGTCGTGACTCACCTCAAGGGGGCAGACTCCCTCCCCTCGTTCCTGGAGGAGGTCATCCAGGTGCTCGCACTAGGTCTCTACCCAGTCCGCCAGCTCACCCCCATTATCCTCCACTACCTCTGTGTGTGTGTGTGCGTCACTTACCCCGTCTTCCTCGTGTAGTCTTTCCTCTATTTTTTCTATCTCCCGTGTCTCAACTATTATTTCCTTTGTCACGGCCTTCATGCCCGCCTGCAGGCATCGGCCCATGTTCTGCGTCTCACCCCGCAGCTTTTTCGTTCCTTCCTTCATTTGCTGTGTACTCGCATCGATCTTTTCGTTCATGCTTTTTATTTCGTTTTTTATTTCCGCATTCATTTGTGCCAGCATGGTGAATAGCTGGGCCATGTCGGATGCACTCAAGTGAGCCGTTTCGGCAGGGGTTGGGGAAGGGTCTTGGTGGAGAGGGGGGGGGAGGTGTCATACACCGCGGCCGCTGCCGCACCCACCTCGGGCCCTGGGTTCAGTTGGGCGAGTCCGTGTTCCTGCACAATCAACATTTCCTGCTCGGGGATTCCATCCTGGACCATGGATTCTACATTACTACACATATACATTTCTAATACCCCCGGCTCCCGCTCGCCTTGAGACGCCATCTTGCTTCTCGTGAACGGTTAATTTCGCTCGCTCGTAATTTGGAGGGAATCGGGGGTCGCTTCTCTCACCCCTGGACCGATTCCCGTGAATATAGCCGGAGACAGGAGAGCCCGTTTTCCTGTTCTCCGATACCAGTGCCGCGAGGAGGGCGATGAATTTGTATCCCACTCCTGACACCAGTGTTGCGGATTCGCGCCCGCCGGCGTGCTGACGGCCACGTAACTCGAATCGCGGCACGTCGCCCACCGGACGGACAATCCAGTCGTGACCCTCTCGGACTAACGCCGGGAACCAGTCACGGGTGGACCTTTCGGTCTCACCGCGATCGAGCCAATCAGCCCCCGCGTGGGATAGGGTTGCTCGCCAAATTCGACCTACCTAAGTACCCACACGGAGGGTAGACCGGGCGATCGCACCTCGCCGCAGGTCGACTTCGGACACGGGCCACTTAAGCGACCCGTTCCGTACTATCGGGATAACCGAGCGGTGTTATCGTCGACCTCGACGGTTCGATTAATTATCGGGCGTATTCAGCCCACTACCAACCCTTTACGTGAAGCAAGATGAGGATTCAATGGGAGAAATGACGAAGCGAAGCGGGAAACAGTTCAACACAAAAGCACATTTATTCGCGGCACACGGGAAGCACACATATACAATTCCACCAAATGCACACAGAAAAGACACAATGCAATTTACACAAAAAGCAAATGTAAAAGCGAAAACACAATGCAGAGCTAATACCGACTACCGAGCACACGGCAACACTTATACAATTCTACCTCACAGACGGCGCCGACAACACATACCCAAAACCAAGGAAAAGAAATACCCTCAAGGATGAGGCGGGCCTGAGGCCGAGACCGGGTCGCGCCTACCCGTCTGGTGATGAGACGCGGAGCGGCGATGGCGCCCCAACTCCGCGGGCCTCGCGGACAGTGTCTGGCAGGGGGTGGGAAAGGAGCCCCCTTGGTCGCACTATCTCAGCGCGGGGGGAAACAGGAGGGGGTTGCTGATGCTCGGGGTATAGAGGATCTTTATTATGTGCGACGAGCGTCTCCACCTCGGCCAGGTCGCGCTGTCGGCCTCCCTCGGGTGCAGCTTCCTGCACGACGCGAGCACCCCCTCATCTGGTGTCGCCGCCTTTCCACAGCTCCGTCCCCTCCGTTCCGCACACGACGAGCAGCTCCACCGCCCGCGAATTCTTGACCCTCTGCTTCCGACTCTCCTACTCTCCGCCTCTCCGCCTCGGGACTCTCCGACTCTGGACTCTTCTTTGGACTCTTCTTTGGACTCTCCCCTTTTTGACTCTCCGACCGACCCTACTCCTGACTGACGAACACGGTCCTTTTATCCCCCCGTAGCTTCGCCTTTGACCCCCTCCCTTTGACCTTTCACCTCGCTCCCCATTGGCCCGAGAAAAAGTGGGCGTGTAGGCTTTTTGATCCACAAATTTGCATATATCGATCGTCCTGGAGGCGGGGCCAAATCGCCCCTCGCTCACCGATTGGACGGCAAAAAGTGGGCGTGTGTCGTTTTTGATCCGTTTTTGAAGCACAAAATCCGTGATTTTGTACACGCTGTTCGACGCGCGCCCTGCACGAGTCCAACACCGGTACCCACAGGCGGCGCAAGAACGGTGGCGATGCTACGGTTGCGAGGTGTGACGTGAAGGTCGTGGCGGTTGTGGTGAAGCGGCGTTGTGGTTGGTGGTTGATGTTGTGGTTGTGGTGGTAATCATGGCGGTTGGTCCAAAATAAAGATAGTAAAAGAAAAACGGCTATCCTGAAGAGTCGCAGCTCGCATAAATGACATGTATTCCCACTAGACAACGGGTTTGGGCCTAACTACACATGCACTTACCGAAATACCTCACCTAAGGGACCTGAATGGTGGTTTGCGAATTTGGTAACCACAACAATATATATATATATATATATATATATATATATATATATATATATATATATATATATATATATATATATATATATGTCTCTATGTATTTTATATATGTCTCTATGTATTTTATATATGTCTGTATATATATATATATATATATATATATATATATATATATATATATATATATATATATATACATACATACAATACTGTACATGTAGTCGTGTTCCTGCTAGTTAAGACAGACCTGGACGGATAGCCGAACCTCGTGCAGGACAGGAGAATGGCAAGGACATTTAGCAGACAGAGGCACACCGGTTTATACTCAAACCCACAACGAACAGACAGACACAGGCAATCTTAATATAGAGGGTTTAATGAACATAAATCAAATGTTCATAATGGAAATAAATCAAAGCGTAATAATGAAAACGTGACGTCAACTGAAACTATTTTTGAGACCTCTCCACACGGACTTAATTACAGACATGGGGAAAGAGAAGATAATAGAAAATCCCTTCCTTTATTCTGTCACTTAGCTGGGTGTCCAGATATGATCCTTTATGACCCTGGCATCATGGAATCCGTGTAGTCACTGCACGAGAAACCGCACCTAAAATGGCACCGAGCTGCTCTCTGGGCATGAAACGTACATTGTAATTTGCGTGGGTGGTCCTCCTTTGCTTATGGTCCACAAACCTTCGAACAATTTCTTCTGAATGAATGAATGTGCCAACCCCACTCCTCTCCTATACCAGGTCTGCTCACAAAGATGGCCCACCTTCCTCCTCGATCATACAACAAGAGACTGCTGAGTTAGAGCTGAGAGATGTGCTCTTCTTCTTCTCTCTTTTCCTCTCTCTTCTTTGTTTTTCTCTCTTTCTCTTTCTCTTCTCTTTCTCTTCTCTTCTCTTCTCTTCTCTTCTCTTCTCTTCTCTTCTCTTCTCTTCTCTTCTCTTCTCTACTCTTCTCTTCTCTTCTCTTCTCTTCTCTTCTCTTCTCTTCTCTTCTCTTCTCTTCTCTTCTCTTCTCTTCTCTTCTCTTCTCTCTCATAAACATACAACTTTGCGACTCAGCCGAACAGTAATGGCTAGCATCTTGTGCCAGCATGCTGGAAAATTCACCCCAGCATTAACACGAGAATCGCGCTGCTATATTTTGGCATCGTGTCAATGAGAAGCCAGAGAGATCCTATGTGTTCTGACCACTGTCTCCTCACACCAACTCTCTCCTCCGAACCTTCTGACATCCACCAACTAATCATAAGCCTCGGGGCGTGCCCTGCGGTTGGTGTTGTTAAAGCATCATTCCTTTTTATAGCCGACTTTGTAAATGCAAAAACGTAGGAAAACGTCACAGGGGGCAATCACATACTGGGAGAAATTGACCTTAAAACCTACCTCATTAACACACCACCATCCCCATGCGGTAACATGTAACAACTTAAGCTGACAGTTTTCCCCAACTTAAATTACATTGAAATGTCTCCTGCTTGTTCACGGACCATGGGCCATGCTATTCCATACAGTCCTACCTTTGCTATAAAATTTCAAGATCTACCACACAAACATAACAATATATCTATATCTATATATATATATATATATATATATATATATATATATATATATATATATATATATATATATATATATATACATATACATTGCATGCCCAGACCAGGAATCAAACCCAGGGCCTCTGGAAAACCATAAAAGTGCTATGCCATCTGAGCTATCTGGGTGACCCACCTGCTGGATATCCAATTCTCTCACATATAGATGCCACTCTCTTTACCCTGCTGCTTCCGGGGCACTCGCTGCCAACCATAGGAGCAGCAGGAGCCTGTCCACGAGAGGGTCTTCCCCCCATTGGATCATGTAATTGTGTTACTACACTACCTGTGGTGAATAATAGCGGTAATGGAATTGACCCCCATGGAGTTGTGCAGACATCAGATGTGGCAATTGGTGGAATATTCCATCAGCATGTGGAAGGGAAGCGGGAGCTCTTTTCCTTCTCTTCCAAAGGGTTGCAGCCAGCAGAGACAAGATACAACACCTTTGGTCACGAGTCGCTGGCGGTTTATACCCAAGCTGCAATTTTCATCACATGCTTGAGGCTAGGCAGTTCTTTGTTTACACTTACCATAAGCCATTAACTCATGATTTCCAGGTAAAACCTGATTGCTATTCACCAAGAGAGCTGGTCTGACACCTTGAGTATGTTTTTCAATTTACCACGATATACATCATCTGAGCAGTAAGGAGAATACTGTAGCTGAAGCTCTCTCTCATGGCTCAATATCAGCACCCTCGACACAACAACCTCCATCAATTTCAAGGCACAGCAGGGAGACGACGAACTTCAGCATCTGAGAGCCAGGACCACATTGCTCAAGGTTAGTGAAGTACAGTCCGTCTCCCTATTTCTGAAGGTACTATTGTTTGTGACCTATCCACTGGCACTTCTTGATCATATGTTCCTGCTGAGTTCAGATGGGCTGTATTTGATTCTTTGCACAATCTATCTCACCCTGGTATCAGCGTGATGCAGCACCTTGTGACTCAACGTTTTGTCTGGTGTGGAATGAACCGCGATGTGAGAAACTGTTTACAGTGTTAACGAGCGAAAATAAATTGTCATACGATAACACTATTAGGTACCTTTGCATCTCCTGATGCCCATTTTGACCATGTGCACATTGATTTAGTCGGTCCTCTTCCACCATCTGGCCGTAACACATATCTACTTACATGTGTTGACCGTTTCACAAGGTGTCCAGAAGCTATTCCAAGACCTGACATAGCGGCAGAGACCGTCGTCAAAGCTTTCATTTCCAGATGGGTTGCAGTATTTGATTCCCCATCTATTATCTCCACTAACAGAAGACAACAGTTTGAGTCCACACTTTTCAAACGCTGACAGTTATTTGGAAGTAAACGCACCAGAACTATTTCTTTCCACCCCACTGCAAACACGCTTGTCAAGCAGTTCCATCAACACCTTAAGTCGCCACTGAGAACACAAGCAGACCCACATTTCTGGATGGAAAACATACCGGTCATGCTTTTGGGCATTTGTGCCACCATGAAAGCTCATCTGGGTTGCCGCACAGCCGAGTTAGTTTCTGGATCAACTCTTCACTTTCCTGGACAATTTTTTGCTCCAACGAACATTCGCACCAGGTTGGACCCAAGCATTTATGTGGACACACTGTGAAGGACTATGAGTGAGTGACATCCCATCCCCACTAGAGTTCAGCAGAGGTCCACACATCGTCTCAAAGATGTCTTGTCTTGTACCCATGTTTTTGTACATGACGACACTGTCAGGACTTCTCTGCAATCTCCATACCAGGGCCCCTACCGAGTCATCACGAAGAAGGCCAAGTACTTCATCCTTGATTTTAATGAGAAGTCTGAAATGGTCCGTTTAGACAGGCTCAAAGCCACCAACACAGATAACACTGGGGAACAAAGTTTTTGTTGCATTGATACCAGCACTTGATCTTACCTAATTTGAGTGTGCTGAATTCAAATCTGAAGTTAGTTTCTCTCTGTAAGCTCTAGATTTTTTGCAATCCACCATTATCAACATTTACTTGGTAAGTTACAATTTGTATTAAAAGTAAATTTATATTAAACATATATTTTGCAATTCAACATTTTCAACATTTATTTGGTAAGTTACAATTTGAATTAAAAGCAAATTTAAATTAACATATATCTCGACATAAAGACGATAGGTGATTCAGAACAATTGATAAGGATGGAATGCAAAGTTCAAATAGGTCCTATTCAGGCAAGAATTTACACTTGTAGCTCTTGCATTTGTGGACTTCCACAGGGCAATCTCGTGGGATGCTCCAGCAGTAGTCTGCCATCATATTTTTGTCCCATCGCCCTTGGTAGCGCTCTTCCATCGTCATGAGGTCCTGATGGAAGCGCTCTCCCTGTTCCTCACTTACAGCCCCAAGGTTCTCAGGGAATTGATCAAGGTGACTATTCAGGAAAAGGAGCTTGACACTCATGTTGCACCCAAGATCACGAAAAGCCAACAGCATTCTAGTAACCAGAAACTCATAGTTATCTGCCTTTTTGTTACCAAGAAAGTTTTGTATAACTGCGACGAAAGACAGCCACGCTGTCTTCTCCTTGTCATTCATCTTCCTTACAAATTCCTCATCACGTACAAGGGCACGAATTTGAGGTCCATCGAACACACCTGCTTTGATCTTCTCGAAAGACAAATCAGGAAAAGCAGAAATTATATGTTGAAAACATTCACCATCTGTACTCAATGCCTTCACGAACTGTTTCATCAAGCCGAGTTTGATATGGAGTGGGGGAAAAATGATCTTCTCTCGGCTGACGATTGGGTCATTCACAATGTTTGGCATGCCTGCTTCCAGAGTTTCATGGATGGGCCACTCCTGGATCCAGTGTTTCTCTCGAGCTCGGCTGTCCCACATGCAGAGATGGCATGGAAACTTTGTGAAGCCTTTCTGTTGACCAAGAAGAACGTTGACCATTTTCAGGTCCACACAAATGATCCAGTTGTGCTCGTGATATTTGAGTAAGTGACTGACCATTTTTATGTCATTATGTTCTTCTCGTAAATGCACTGAGTGACCAACTGGAACCGCTCCATAAACATTGCCATTGTGCAAGAGAATACACTTGAGGCTGCGCTTAGAGGTATCCAGAAATAATCGCAATTCTGTTGGATTATACGAAGTAACACCTAATTGCCTGAGAAGACCTGGGATATCGTGGCAGTAAACAAACTGCTTGTCTTCTGAGAAAAAGGTGACAAAGATCTGGTCCCGCTTTTGGAAATATGAAACATTTGCAGAGTGGTCAAGTAGATTTTTTTCTTGCAGCCTGGAGGCTAATACCTCAGCTGCTTTCTTGGAGAGCCCCAAATCACGCACCAAGTCATTCAATTCCGGTTGGCTAAACTGCAAACGGGCTGATGACTGTTTGGTATCAGATGAGGAGGCTTTGGATTCTGAAACCATTTCTTGAAGCCCGTCATCACGACCCTCGTGCTCTTGCTGATCATGTTCACTGCCTTCATCTTCAGATAAGACAAAACCATTAAAGACTGGAACGGGGAGTTCCTCAGAGTGCGGACTAGGTCGAATTGCTGAGGAAATAGAGGGATAGGAGATCTTTTGACGGTTTTTCTTGTCGACACCCTTTGTGTTGACCAGGCAAAAATAGCAGTCAGTTACGTGGTCCTTGGGTTCTCGACAAACCATGGGAACTCCAAAAGGCAGACCCTTTTGTTTTCCTTTTGTCCAGTCACGAAGCATTTCCTCACAATTATGACATACAATATGAGGAGCCCATTTCTTGTCTTGTTCGCCAAGGGGAACATCAAAATAGGCTTTATAGGCACGCCTTACAAACTATGTTATATTGCGCTTTTGACGAAGTCGTGTGGAGCAGCCACATACTGTACATAACAGAATGCATCAGGATTATTTACACATTTATGTCTTATTGAAGAAGCCATGATCAGATCTGAAACAAAGAAAAACATAAAGTTAAACAATATATATCAATAAAGATAAATAAATATCAATAAAGATAAAGAAAATTTATGTCAAATAAATAGGGAGCAAATCGTTAGCAGCAAAACGAATACGATCTCTAGTTATTTAGCAGTTTAGGCATCGTATATTTCCACGAAAGTCCGAAATCGCACCCCGAGTTCTCAAGTTATCCCTAGTGCAAATAGCAATGGGTGTCCTTTTTTGCGAAAATCGCAAGTTTCAAATTGCATGAAAATTAGAGCATGTAGAGGAAAACAGATTTCAGATTTGAAATCAGCGATGAAAAAATACATAGAATAAGTTGAAAAATCTCATGCAACAGATCATAAGAAAAAATTTGTTCCCCGGTGTAATGAGTCGGATACAACTCATTATACTGCTATAGCAGAACAAACTCCAGCTACATTGACTCCTACTGTTCCTATGAGCCTACACACAAGAGCACCAAGTTTAGCCCCATTGACATCCGCATCAACCGTTTCGCTACGGACAACTGCATCAGATGTGAGGAAAACTCGTTCCAGCAGACATGTCCATTGGCCTAAGAGATTTGTGCAAGCATTTAATTAGGGCAGAAGTCAACATAATTATCGATCGTCTGTCTTTGGTTATCAATCTTGGGGTCATCGATCTCAGAGGGAGCTCGTGTAATGACTCATTAATTTTTCTTTACATTTTGCTGATATTTATAATAAAGCAAACATGTGAACCATTGGGACCATACTCAGTGCAGAGCATTGGTGTTGTCTCAGCAGACTCCTTGGCTATTGGACACAATCCTGTACGGGTCACCACTCCGACACAGTATACCAGCATGCTGGCACTCATTTAGCCGACCTCGGAAGGATGACAGGCCGACTTAACCCCACCTGGTAGTAATTCAACAGCCGACCAGGGTTTGAACTCAGGATCATAGGATCCCAAGCCTGCCACCCTAATCATAAAGCCAACACCTGGCATACATGTGAACGCTGGTAGCCAATTAGTGGTGTCTTTCCAGAGAGGCAATAGACATAGCAGAAACTGAAAGGGACACTCAACGAGAGCTCATCACCATGACACGATTTGGAGCTTACACACTTTTCCGTAAAAAGCCTTTTATCATTCTTATTCACTCGTCACTCAACAGGTCAATATTTAATAGTGACTTTTGTTCGACGTCGCCAAGACTGTTGAGCAAAGTGGATTTCATTGGTTTGGCTAAACAACCACGACCGCAATGAATGAGTTTCCTGTTCTGCTTGCCATCTGAGACACCATTTTAAAGCGACTGTGGCTTGATGCCAATAAACCCTTTCTTCTTCAACAGCCACTGGAAAGTCGATGGAAGGACTAATCATCAGCCAAACTTCATTTACAACACGTCATTGCATTTTGAATATGAGTGATATTTCTTTTGTTCTGGTTTAAGCGTCCTCACTACCTGGTTTAAACACCATCATCATAACCAGCATGCTGAAATAAGTTATCCCCATATGTGTATATGGGCCATAATAGCAGTTGGCCATCATCATAATAGTAGCATGTTCACTTAACAATGGTATACTTTTTTTTCAGAATGAATGTGTGAGGCAAGACTATGCACTCTATAAGTGTCGTTCTCGTTTTCAATGTAATTATTTCATAACAATGAAAATGCTGTGATTGCTTTGTGTTTGCATGCAATGGACATTGCTCGCAGGTAGTTTCTCAGTGTCGTGGTCATTTTGGCAGGTCAAGACGTAGGAACACATGTCAAAGTGACCTGGCCAGACGGAATTTCATTTTCTCGAAGCCTTGGCCCAGAGGAGATGAATTCTCTGATCCAGATCCCATACCCTGTTCACGGTGCTGAGCCAGTCCGAGACCGGAGCAGTGCACAGGTAAATAGAATATTGAGAATGGAATTGTACATATTGCATAACCTCATATTATAATCTACTGTTGGAAAGATGTGCATTGTTTCCATAGTAGAATGCAGAAAAATGTGATATTAATGAAGTTCTGAAAAACAGTGAATTACGAATTCATTAAAATCACCTTCTTTGATTGACCCTCAAAAGTTTATTATTCATTCCTCCACACTGGGATGACTGAACCGCTCAGACGTAGAATATTCTCCTTGAACTGTCTAGTCTGGGCCGATTATAAACTGTTCTTTTGCAGATGGGGTAGAATATGTCAACCTGCCTGCCATGTCCCTTGGAATTTGCTTTTGAATGTTGAAGATCCCACAGTACTTTCCAACAAGAGAAATCCCATGTGTTCCAGTACCCCAGCCAAATTTTAAATTCGTGCCCTAATCTATTAGGGGATTGAATGAGTGGCATAGCCAAAACGCCAGCAATGATGCAACCTCCTGAAATTGTTGCTTTTACATGTAGTTTACCATTACAATGAGGTATAAGCCTGGTGTTGGCCTAATGGTTGAGGTGGGTGGGTACTTTAAGATGTTAAGGTCTTGAATTTGAGCCCCTGTTGTTCCCGTTAAATAACACCAGGTGCGTTGATGCAGGCTGCCATCCTTATTGGTCGGCAAAATGAGTACCACCTGATTGGAAACAGGGGGGCACTGCATCAGCGGCACAGCTGCAATCCCACAACCCGCAACCACAAGCCGCATATGAAATAATAACAATTCCAATGAGCTCAGGGTGAAAATTTATAATTCAAAACAAGACGTCTTGAGATAACAGGGACAGGTGTGATTACTGTCCTTTGAAAAGCATCAGTAGTTAATGTCCACCATAATATTTCAACCCCACTGAGATGAAACTACCGTACAATGTGCTGTGCCTCTTATTTGTGCACCTTAATGTATTCATTGGAAGTGCCAAAAGAACACACCTGGATATAATAGAGAGTCAAGATTGGAAACCATGCCTTCTTACAGCGCACATTGCTAATGTACTGTATTTAGTCTTAATAACTTTGAATGCACCACAAATCTTCAGAGTAAAGACGTCCCACGAATCTTCAAAGATGCATTGGGACAAGCTGAAACTACGCCATGACGTCACAGCTATAAATATCCACAATAAATACGTTTTCCATCCTCTGGTCCACCGTATATTGCATATCTTTATAAAATTAAGTGTGTGTAAAATTGAACAAAGGGATTAAAAGATTGTATCTCTTTGAAATCGAACACACACACACACAAACACACACACACACACACACACACACACACACACACACACACACACACACACACACACACACACACACACACACACACACACACACATACCATTTAAATTGAGTGAATGCCTCATAGTGAGATGTAAATGTATCCTTTCACAGTGTGGTGAAGGTTTCGCAGAAGATGAAAGCGGGATTTGTGTTGGTAATATCTTCTGATTATACATCTGCACTAGTAAATCCCATTACTATTCATGTGCACGACATTTCATTTTACCCTTTGAAGTGATTTATTATATTTTATTATACAAAGCATGGCATGAGGTGTTCAAAACGTTGTACAAACGACTCGCGATATACTGAAGACGCGTCCGTAAAGTGTATGGCGAAGCATACACAGTTTAATATATATAATTTTACTTTTCTTACTCTATATACTAATCGATTTAATATATGTATATATATATATATATATATATATATATATATATATATATATATATATATATATATATATATATATATATATATATACAAAACGTATTTTATTGATGAAACAAGCATATCAATAATAACATACCAATAATAAACATATCAATAATAAATATATTAATCTAGTATTAATTAATGAATTCTGGTATTAAATGAATCCTAGTACCACTATAATAATACTAGTATAATCCTTCCTGTATACCTTCTTTTTCAGATATATATATATATATATATATATATATATATATATATATATATATATATATATATATATATATATATATATATACAAACATATATATGAAACCTTTGCGTCTTGGAATATTGTGAGTAGCTCATTTGTAAAACTTTGTGAAAACCCAAATATCCCCGTGAACTTTTTACAACAATATTAATATAAATAATGCAGTTGTTGGAGCCAGTGAACAGGCAAATTGGTTATATCATCCCATTTAATATTTCTGACATATTCTTGACTTAATGGTATGTCATGGTAAATGTATCCATTTGGATATGAATTGTTTTTTTACGGAATATATCAATATACATTGCGAAGCTTTTTTGGGAGGGGGGAACTTGGAGGGGGGTGTTCTCACTCAGTCATGGTGGAACCTTTTCATGTCCATATCTGGTGTGTGCTCCCCATCCATCCATTCCCTCCCTAATCTCAAATGGCATCTTTGCAGACTCTGATCAAGACAAAGCAGAATGTTTAAACCTGTGTTTGCCTTCAAATCTGATGCATTCCATTCTGTTCTGTCCCCATCTTACCCCTTTGTACCCACTCTCTACAGGACTGTGTTATTGTCACCTGAGAGGGTCGGGAAAGTCCTTGTTCAGTTTCGACCCAGCTTTGGTGACAGGCACAGATGGCATCAGTACCCATATTCTCAAATTCTGCTCTGCTGATCTTACTCATCATCTGTCCACACTCCTCAGGCTATACATCTTTGTCTGTCTCTAATCTGCCTGGAAGTCAGCAAATATCACTCTGGAACATAATAAATTTGTAAAAATATTCTATTAACTACAGACCAGTAAGCTTACTTCCGATTACAAGCAAAATAATAAACATTGCTGATGATGTCATGTCAAGTCTTTCATATTTTCAAACATCTTGATCTGACCATCAGGTTGGATTCTGTCCTGGTCACTCAACAATGGACATGCTGCTGCTCCTCTTACCTCTCTCAGTAATGACTGGAGGCTATAATTCTCAAACAAGAGGTAAAGACTATCTTCCTGGCCATATCTTGTCATTTGGCATAGTCTGGCATCTTGATTTGCGTGCCAAGCTCTTTGCGTCAACGTCATCTTCATTTCCTGGATTTTTGACTTTCTCCACTCATGCAGTCAATGTGTAGATAACACTGAACAACAAATTTCAAAAAAATTTTTTTACTGGAGATGTGTAAAGTGATTAAGACTAATTTGGGTACGCTGATTTCAAAAATCATAACCGTTTTGCTGTATCACATCAGGATTTTCAGGAACAGAAATATTCCCATTGCCTAGAAGTCAGGATTTCAATGAAATTTACATATGTCTTTAACATGTCTATTTCGTACAATTGTTGTTAACTTGTGTTATATTTCTTTCTTTCAGATAAAGATGAGTAGGCGTTCCCGTACCAATCATCCTGACAACTTCTGTTATGTCTGTGGTCGGTATACCAAAAAAGATCAACAGCGAAGTATATCTACAGCAGTGAAAATGAAGGCCGCCTACTTTCACTACTTCGGGTGTAAGGTGGGGACCAAGAACAGAGCTGGGCACCACACATCTGCTGCACAAGCTGTCACACAACCTTGACTCAGTGGTTGGTGGGCAAGCGCGCGAGCATGCCATTTGCGGTGCCCATGATATGGCGTGAGCCGCAGAATCATCATGATGATTGTTATTTCTGCTGCACAAGCATCGCCGGCTTCAACAAGAAGAATAAAGGTCACATCAAGTACGCTGACTGCATCTCTGCTCGTAAACCTGTGCCTCATGATGACGAGAACCCCGTTCCAACACCTCCAGCTGATCAGAACATAGCTGTAAGCAGTGGTGAAGAGGATGGTGATGATGAACCTTTTGAACCCGACACTCAAGAATCACACCTTCTGAACCAGGGAGACTTAAATGATCTTGTAAGAGATCTCTCGCTGTCAAAGGCGAAGGCAGAGCTGCTTGGATCAAGGCTGCAGCAGTGGAATCAACTTGAACCTAACACCAAGATATCCTTGTTCAGAGCACGTCACAGAGACATGGCTGAGTTCTTTGAGATGGAAGACACGATGACATTCTGCAGTGACATCAACGGTCTGTTGAAAGAACTTGGGTGTGATCACGATCCTGCAGACTGGCGCCTCTTCATCGACTCGGGGAAGAACAGCTTGAAGGCTGTTTTGCTCCACAATGGCAACGAGAAACCATCAGTCCCACTGGCTCACGCGTTCGGCATGACAGAGACCTATGAGACTATGCGGCAGCTGCTTGATTCCATCAAGTACAATGACTTCAACTGGCACATCTGCGGAGACTTGAAAGTGGTGGCGCTGTTGTTAGGGCTGCAGTCAGGCTACACGAAATACATGTGCTTCCTTTGTCTCTGGGATAGCAGAGACGACAAGAATCACTGGACGAAGAAAGATTGGGAAGAGCGAAAAGAGCATGTACCTGGTCGACACAACGTGAAGCATGTCGCCCTTGTCGACCCAGCCAAGGTTTTCCTTCCACCACTCCACATAAAGCTCGGCTTGATGAAAAGTTTTGTACGGGCAATGGATCTGAATGGGCGTGGGTTTTTATACCTCAAGGAAAAGTTTGGCAACACCTTGTCGGAGGCCAAGATCAAGGCTGGTGTCTTTGTTGGACCGCAAATCCGACAGATTATGAAGGACGAAACTTTTCCGACAACTCTAAACCCCAAAGAGCTGGCAGCGTGGAGGAGCTTCAAAGCTGTGACGGACAACTTCTTGGGGAACGTCCGCATGGACAACTATGAAGAAATAGTGCAGCAGCTGCTGGAGTCCTTCAGGAAACTTGGCTCCAGGATGTCCCTGAAAATCCATTTCCTACACCAGCACCTGAACTTCTTCCCTGACAACTTGGGAGCAGTCTCGGACGAGCACGGCGAGCGATTCCACCAAGAGATTTCACTCATGGAGACGCGTTACCAAGGGCGGCACAACCCGAACATGATGGGCGATTTCTGCTGGTTCCTGCATCGTGAAACTGACACAGAGCAGCACAAACACAAAGCCAAATGCCTAAAGCATTTTTAATGACATTCTAGTGGAGTTTTTCTGTAATTTCTATAATTTTGAAGCATTCATGATGAAATAAATGAATAAATGAATTTTTGTAAATTTCATTGAAATCCTGACTTCTAGGCAATGGGAATATTTCTGTTACTGAAAATCCTGACGTGATACAGCAAAACGGTTATGATTTTTGAAATCAGCGTACCCAAATTAGTCTAAATCACTTTACACATCTCCAGTAAAAAAATTTTGTTGTTCAGTGTAATCAAATGCAACACTCTCCTGCCCTCTCTCATTAGAGGCAGGAGTGCTTCAAGGTTTGGGGCCCTGTCTTGTTCCTCATCAATCTATATAAATGACCTCTCTGATGTTCTGCAAAACCCTCTCTTCCTTTTTCCAGGCAGCTGCACATTGTGACGTACAGCACTGATAGACAAACTTGTTCAATCCTGGTGGTCTCTTTAATGTCTCTTTAACTTCAGGTGGTCAGCCACTGGAATAAGTTCAGTCTCTTTAACTTCAGGGCCTCAACATCAACCGCAACCTCTCCTGGCCCAACCACATATCAAATCTGGCCTCGTAAGCCAGCTATAGACTGGGCATCCTCTGTCATTCCAAGTATTTCCTTGAAAAATCTGAACTACTCACAGTGTACAATACCTTTATCCATAGCTCAATGGTGTACTGCTCTCCACAATGGGCTGGTGCCTCAGCATCACATCTACCTCTCCTGGAATCTGTTTAATCTGAAGCTCTAAATCGTATGGAATATCTCATGATGAGGCTGAAGCACAAGGTCGATCTGTGACTGTCACATCACAGGCAGGTCTGTGGCCTCTTCGTCAATAGTTTCCTCAACTCCTTGAAGACTCCGACTCTTCCCAGCTACTCCAGGATGCATGAGTTCTTCAAGAAACCCCCACCTTGTTAAATTACCCAAATTTAGGCTCTGTATTCACCTCAACTCTCTTCTTATTGCTCCCTTTTCCCATCTGTGGAACTGTTTTACAGAGGCTGTTCTATCCCTCTCTTCCTTCCAGTGTCAGGCACACGGTGCACCGCAGCCTCCTATCATCCTCCATTTGTAACCACAGTCGTTATGACCCCAATTAACCCAACTATCTTACTTGCAGGTTGCAGTGTCTCTCTCTCTCTCTCTCTCTCTCTCTCTCTCTCTCTCTCTCTCTCTCTCTCTCTCGCACTGTGTCTCTCTCTCTCTCTCTCTCTCTCTCTCTCTGTCTCTCTGTCTCTCTGTCTCTCTGTCTCTCTGTCTCTCTGTCTCTCTGTCTCTCTTTCTCTCTTTCTCTCTTTCTCTCTTTCTCTCTTTCTCTCTCTTTCTCTCTCTTTCTCTCTCTTTCTCTCTCTTTCTCTCTCTTTCTCTCTCTTTCTCTCTCTTTCTCTCTCTTTCTCTCTCTTTCTCTCTCTTTCTCTCTCTTTCTCTCTCTTTCTCTCTCTTTCTCTCTCTTTCTCTCTCTTTCTCTCTCTTTCTCTCTCTTTCTCTCTCTTTCTCTCTCTTTCTCTCTCTTTCTCTCTCTTTCTCTCTCTTTCTCTCTCTTTCTCTCTCTTTCTCTCTCTTTCTCTCTCTTTCTCTCTCTTTCTCTCTCTTTCTCTCTCTTTCTCTCTCTTTCTCTCTCTTTCTCTCTCTTTCTCTCTCTTTCTCTCTCTTTCTCTCTCTTTCTCTCTCTTTCTCTCTCTTTCTCTCTCTTTCTCTCTCTTTCTCTCTCTTTCTCTCTCTTTCTCTCTCTTTCTCTCTCTTTCTCTCTCTTTCTCTCTCTTTCTCTCTCTTTCTCTCTCTTTCTCTCTCTTTCTCTCTCTTTCTCTCTCTTTCTCTCTCTTTCTCTCTCTTTCTCTGTCTTTCTCTCTCTTTCTCTGTCTCTCTGTCTTTCTCTCTCTTTCTCTCTCTTTCTCTGTCTTTCTCTGTCTTTCTCTGTCTCTCTGTCTCTCTGTCTCTCTGTCTCTCTGTCTCTCTGTCTCTCTGTCTCTCTGTCTTTTCCTGTTTATTCATACCCTTGTTTATTGTATTCAACTGTTGTCCACTGCCCCAATATCATATTATACTCTCTGTCACCTTGCTCTTCCATCATCCCCAGTCTTGTCATGAAAAAAGAAAAGATATAGAAGAAAAGAACAAGTAAAAATATTGTTGCTCAAAAACATAAATAGCAAGCTTTTCCTATTTTCTAGATATTTTCGTGTTCATCGTCGAGGCTTGTGGAGGAGCTAGAACACAGAACCGGACAAGACATAAAATAACGAAAAGAACAGTAGAAAGCAGGGGATGGGGAGGGACAGCAACAGCAGGGATGATGGACAAAATAGAGGGAGACTTGGAGAAATAAGGGGCATGGGAAATAATAAGAGCAAGGGGAGGACAGGTGTGAACAAGATGGATACAGCCACAAACTTTCAATCACAGAAGAGGAAGGAAAAACTGGAAACCTGGAAAGTGGTGAGCTTATGGAGGGTTAAAATGGATAGAAAATATTGTTACGGATTTCAGAATCCGGTCTGATGAATGCATCCACACATCCAGGTCCTCAGACAGTTATTTCCTTAAGTGCATGATTCAGATTAGCCCCATCCCCATGTCTAATGGGATCTTAAATGTGATGCGTTGAGAAGAGCAAATAATAGATCCTCCTCTCTTATGGGAAGCTTTTTTCTTTGTGACAGACACGTTTACACACATTTCTTTCACGAGCTCTGAAGCCCGCCCCCATTCTTCCTCAGCAGCAGTCTTTCGTGAGATCCGACGCCCACATTTTTTGAGAGCGCACGTGCGCCAATGGGGCGGGATGAGCTTGGGGTGGACGGCACCCCGCGGAGATGGCCCGGGGATATAAAAACGAGCGAGAGAAAAAGCGTGAAGAAAGAAAAGCTTGAAGAGAGAAAAGCGTGAGGAGAAAAAGTGAAAGAGGAAAAAAAAAAGCTAAAAGAGAGGAAAAAGCAAAGGGCGAGAGAAGCGAGCAAGAAGCAGGTGTCTGACCAGCGCTGACAACGCGACAATTCGTCCTTCCCAGAGCTTCGGCAAGCGAGTGTGTGGTGCGCGTGTGGGTGTGAGCAGCTCTGCCAACAAGTGAGGCACGGGTCGGTCACCAACAACACTCGGGTCTAAACCCACGACGGACGATCCCAGTGCCCTCCAGACGTCGACTGGTGTTCAAGGCTGTTCGCGAGAGGGTGCACGGTGGGGCTGGGTGCTGGCGACGGACATGACACGCACGCACGCATTTCAGGACGTTTCACTTCACTGACGACTTTCTGGTGAGCAAGACGATTCTTCCCCCCACCTCCCCCTGAATGATCCGTTAGGTACCCTGTCTGTGTTTAGCTGTAAGTAAGTCAACCCCCGATAAGCATCTGCTCTTTGTCTCTTTCCTGACATTTTGATTGATTTTGCTTTGAAATTCGTTCTTTATTTACCTCAGCAAATAAAGTTCTTTTTATTTATTTATTTTATTATTAATAAATTATTTGTCGATTTCCAACCTGTCCGTGTTTGTCCTTTCCTTCTATCGGTCGAGCATTGTTCGAACCAAGATAGACTGGGAAGTAATTACCACAGATTTCACCAAAAAATAGTCGGCACGTTCCAGCGGTTAAAACGCTCAGCCGCCCAAATTAAAATCTAATTGAGATAACACTGGTGCTTTGCCGAGGGCACGCAGCTCAGGTAACCACGTGACCTCTAGTTAAAAGGAATAATTAGACGGCGGACACTGGAACTTGTGGTTGACTGGGTGGTGTTCGTGGTTCTAAAACAACCCACCATACCACAACGTTAATTGTGAGCGGTGGCCCCAGGTCCGGCTTTACCGAGGACAACTGGGGATTAATCCCCCTGAGTTTCAAGCTGGTGTCTCGGTACCCGTGGCCGCAACAATATTATGGATGTGGATGTGGATGGGGGATGACCTGAGATGGTGGTGAACAGCTGTATTGAAGCTCTGGAGGGAAGAGTGACATTGAAGAGACGAACATAGACCTCATCCACACATAGTGCGCTCCTGTGACCTGTGACCTCACGTAGACCTGTCGAAGTTGGTTCCACAGGCAGGAATAAAAAGAGAATTGAATGAGTAGAGGTGAGCAGTGAATCTGGATTTGAGGTATTTCATCAGAGGGGAATTACTGACAAACTGCATCGACACTCTTCAAACCATCGGTGCAAGACCAGAAAGGTGGCGATAGAAGATAGCGAGACCACCGACCTGTCTGGGATGTCATAGTGAGATGCCTGCACAGAGATTCAGCTCCAGTGTGAAAGATTACAATGATTTTTGATTGCTTTGGTTTCCACGGTGTCAAGCTGAGCTGTGGCTGAAGGCCATGTAGGTGGATAGGAGTTCAGGTGTACCAAGGAAGGACTTTACACAACTGAGAATGCCCAGTCGGTGCCAGGCTTTGGAGTCCAACTAAGAAAAAGTTTGCCCAAGAAATATGGCTCATGGTGAGCCCGAATATTTTGAATAATTCAACTTCTTCAGGAAGATTGGCAAGAAAATAGATGTGAGGATGCACCAGACAGTCTTTTTGGAGAGAGCAAGTGTGTCAGATTTGTCATGATTGAATGACATATTCCAAGTGTTGCACCAGCTCATTATTCCACAGGGTCTGCAGAGAGGGAAGAGGCCATTGCCTGCCTAACTGAAGGATGAGAGATGTGATGGCAGCAGGTGGAGTCATCAGCAATGAGATAACAGGATTTTCCAGAATCAGAAAGTCAGAAATTAGGAATAGGACTGGGCCCAGACACTGCCTTTGGGAACTCCAGCCTTGACAGGGAGATGAGATGAGAGGATCCTGTTGAGAGCCACGCATTGGCAAATAGAGTTGAGGAACTCAGTAAGCCATGTGTGGAGTTGGCATTGGATGCTATAGGCAGAGTTTGGAGAGTAAGGCAGGATGCTAGACTGTATTGAATGCTCGAGATGACCCTCATGAGAGATGGCCCTGATCTCCTGACTGAGATTGAGGTCCTCCTTCCATTGTTACGAGACCAGAAGCAGTAAATCCAGGGTTGAGTGACTGGGTCTGAATCCCAACCTGACAGGCCATTGAAGAAAAGGAAGGATTTGATGTCACCTGTGATTATGGATTCCATGACCTTCCTTATGATTGGAAGTAAGCTATAGGTCTACATTTAAGAGAATTGCATTTTGCTCCATGTTTGTGTAATTCAGCGATGTCGACTGACTTCCAAGCAGATGGAAGATGACATAGAGCAAACTATACGTTGAACATAGCAGAAAGTGGATGTACAAGAGCATCAGAGCAGGTATGATGTTACCATCCAGGAGAGTTGCAGAATCAGTCGATGGTGGCCAGAAACTTCTCCAGCTTCTCGGGTGAAAAACACACCAGGAGCAGTTTGTGGGCAACTGGGTCTGGTAGTTACACAGAGTGAGAGGTTCGGAACAGAATATTTGGAAGCAAAACAGAATTGAGTTATTCGACCTTTTCACGGGTAGTCTGCTGTGGTGCCATTTGAAGTGAGGGAAGGGATAGAGGGGGAGCATACTCCATAGGCAGATTTCACAAGTTGCCAAAAGGTTTTTGAGGATGGAGACAAGTTTAAAAGTTCAGTCAGGTTGGCCAGATGTTTCTCTCTAGCTCTCTTGAATGGACACACACTTGTTGCGGTCATTGTGGGATGATCTGATGTTGCCTTCAGTTGGACTCTCCTTCCAGGAAGAGAAGGTAAATTGCTTCAGGGCAAAATTCCTCACCACAGGATTCAATGTACCATGGGTGGGGGATAGGTATGATAACTGAAGATGAGATGGGATGAATTAGTGCACAAGAGAAGGCAGGTTTCTGTGAAAGAATTGTCAGGCTGAGTTCATATCATGGGGCAGCAGATATAGGAGACCAATCCTGAAGTGAGATGGTAGCTTGCAGTTCCTGCCAATCAGCTTGAGGGAACTGCCAGACTCACTGGCACTGAGGAAGCTCTCTTAAAATAGCCAGGGAGATGTTGGCTCTCACAAGCATGTGATAAGACAAAACAATTTCTTCTGATTTCTTGATTTCTGCGACTCATTGGAACTGACTCAATCGGTCAACTTCCCAACCCGGATCTCAACCAATGGTACTCCAACTCTTCTGGATCTGATTTTGACAAATTTCCCTGACAATATCTGCTGCTCTTCCTTTGCTCCAATTGGTTCTTCTGACCACGTCCTTGTCAAAGTGGACATCTCTCTGGCTGTTATCAGAGAACCACCTCACAGCCGTCGAGTCTGGCATTTCACTCAAGCCGACTGGCAGGGTCTCCGAGCAGCCATCAAACTTACAGACTGGTCTCCTATCACTACTTTCTCAAACATCAACTCATCCTGGGAATTCTTTCAAAGAAACTTGCTCTCCCTCATGCACAGATTTATCCCCTCTCGTGTTCAGTTGTCTTACCCTTCCTCCCGCCCTTGGTTTACTGAAGCTTGTGGCGAGGCAGTTGTCCTGAAACAACTTGCCTTTGCCTCATGGAAAGCAAACGCAACTGAGGGCAATCTCAGTTCTTTCCACAAAGCTCGGAACAAGTGTGTATCTACCCTCAGGAGAGCCAGAAAACAACATCTTTCTCATCTCAAGTCTGAACTCTCAAACCTCTCTCCCTCCTCAAAATCCTGGTGGCGTTTAATCAAATCTGTTTCTGGTGTATGTTCCCCCTCCATCCCCTCCCTTACCTCAAATGGCCGCACTGCTGATTCCACACGTGATAAAGCTGAATGTCTAAACTCGGTGTTTGCAGCTAAATCATGTGTCCAAAACCCATCACTATCTCTACCCACTTTACCCAGTCGCACCCAACTGTCCCTGGACTCTGTATCCTTTTCTCCTGACAAGGTGGAGAGCTTGCTTTCAAACCTCGAGTCAGATTCTGCAACCGGTCCAGACGGCATCAGCCCACGTGTCCTCAAAGCCTGCTCTTCTGCTCTTGCTCACCCTCTCTCTGTTCTATTCACCCTCTCATTTGCCCAAGGTCATCTGCCATCTGCTTGGAAATCTGATAACATCACTGCCCTGCATTAAAAAGGTGCAAAAACAGATCCCTGTAACTACAGACCAATCAGCCTTCTCCCAATCATCAGCAAAGTGATGGAATCCATCATCGCTTCAGACATGAAATCCTTCCTCTTCTCCAATGGCTTGATTTCCAATCATCAATTTGGTTTCAGACCAGGTCACTCTACCCTGGATATGCTGCTTCTGCTCTCCCATCAATGGATGGAGGTCCTCAATGCCAGACAGGAAATCCGAGCCGTATCCCTGGACATATCACGTGCTTTTGACACAGTCTGGCACCCTGCCCTACTCACCAAACTCTCTTCCCATGGTATTCAAGGCCATCTCCACTCATGGCTCGCAGACTTCCTCTCCTGTCGCAGTCAACGTGTGGCCCTAAATGGAGTTCTTTCATCCCCTCTTCCTGTGCAGGCTGGAGTTCCTCAAGGTAGCGTTCTGGGCCCTGTTCTTTTTCTGGTTTTCATCAATGACCTCTCGGACTCTCTGGAAAATCCTCTATTTCTCTTTGCCGACGACTCCACGCTCTGCCGTACCATCTGTCATCCCTCAGACCGGCCAGCAGCAGCTTCTTCGCTCACTGCAGATCTGGATAAAATCACAAACTGGTCCAACACGTGGAACATGTCTTTCAATCCAGACAAATCTCACACTCTCACTATGTCTCTTCGAAAGGACCGTTTACAAAACCCCCCCATCAACTTTCTCAACAATCCTCTGGAAGAAGTCTTTTCTTTCAAGCTTCTAGGTCTCACTATCTGCCATGACCTTTCCTGGGAAAGTCACATTTCCAACCTCGCCTCAAAAGCCAGTCGCCGACTGGGAATCCTCCGTCGTGCTAAGTCCTTCCTCGGCCCTCTTGAGCTCCTGACCACTTACAAAGCTTTTGTCTGTAGCCTGATGGAGTACTGCTCTCCCCTCTGGGCTGGTGCTCCTGCCTCCCACCTTTCTCGGCTACACGCTGTCGAAACCAGGGCATTTAAGATCATCGGCATCTCCCGCAATGAAGCTGAGTCTTTGGGCCTCTCACTCAATCACCGCAGGTTGGTCGGTGGTCTTTCTGTCTTCTACCGACTCCTCTCCAGCCTTGCCCCCTGCTCTCTCTGCGATTTGTCCCCACCACATTTCCACAGGGCGCTCAAGGTCCGCCAACAACCCCCTTCTGGTAAAACTACCAAAATCACGAATCACTGCTCATCTTCACTCTTTCATTCCTCTTTTTTCCCACCTTTGGAATAAACTTCCTCACTCTATTCTTTCCCATTCTTCCCTCCAGGCTTTCAAAACAGCTGTTCACCACCACCTCTTATCTTCCCCCATCCAAATCCTCGATCTTTTCTTCCCCCGATAATCCACCCAAGCCCACTTCCTTCATTTCTCCTGCTTTCCTTCCTGAAAGTCCCTGAAATGTCCATCTTCTCTTCGCCATGTTCCCCGTCCCATCCCCATCCCTCTCCCTTCCACAGTTCACCTAATGTGTCTGTTCCCCACTGTTTTGTCCCTTCCACTCCCGCCCCTCTTGTCTCATGCCTCCTTGCTGAGTTGTGTGTTCGCTCTCATACGAGCCTCGACCAAGGTATACAAAAAAAACAAAAAAAAAAATTAGAGCAAAGGAAGAACAGGAGACATTACCAGGAAAGTTGGCCATTTACCAAGTCCAGAAGGGAGGAGTTGCCATTGGCATAAATCTGGGTGGGAAATTTCACAGATTGAATCAAGCATCTGGATTCACAAAAGTCCTTGCTTGCGTTGCCATGGCTGATGAAAGAGGTACCAATACCTAGTGAATTGGAATGGTAACAGTTGAAATTACCTCATATGAGGAAGAGAGAGTTGGGTTGCGTGGTTAAACATTGGTCCATTGGCTGAGAAGAGATTTCAATGGAGTCATTACTGCTAGGAGGACAGTACAACACAGATAATGAAGAGGTGGGAGTGGAGTGTAGCAGCAACCAAAGGTACTCCTGAGGGTTTGGAAGTGTATGAGCAGTACACAAACAGTGATAAATGGAGTTGATGTAAACTAACTCTGCTGCCAGGACAGGGCTCAGTATTGTTCAATTGGAGGAGACAATAGCTGGGAAGAAACACTGAAGACTCAGGGATGTCCTCTGGAAGGAAGCATTCTGTTCAGCAGATGATGCCATTTATCAGCAGAGCTTGAATTGAGAGATCTATCACATTAGAGCAGAGGCCTCTGATGTTGGTGGTCCACACAGCGAGGGACAGGCGAGGAGGAGCTGTTTTGCCTATTTCAGAAACGTAGAGGGGTTTTGGGGAACTTGAAAAATGAGAGGGAGAACTTGGAGATGGAGTTGGAGAATGTGGAGAGGAGGTGGGAAAACATGGAGAGGGGGCCATGGTGAGGGGGGAGATGGAAGGGTGTGCAGCGAGTTAAAAGTTGAAGTGGTAGTGGCAAGGGTGATGATGGGAAGAGGGTGGGGTGAAGTGAAGATTGGGTTGGATGAGGGAGAAGATGGTAGGGGGCATTCAAAGGGGAATATGGGAGGGCCAGAGTGAGGGGCAAGTTGGGCGGGGGCAAGGTGAGAGGTAAGCTTTGAAGGGACAGGGAGAGGGAAAGTAGAAAGGGGGCACATGAGGTGGGGGGATGCTGAACTTGGGGACACAAAGAAAGGATGTGGTTGGGAGGACGTTCACGTAGAGGAGATTATGAGGGGGGTGGTGCTGATGTGGAGGGGTTTTACACACTTATGGACCTGAAGGAGAGTTGATGGTGATGTACAGGCAACCTCTGAAAGCAGACTTCTCATGATCGCCAATTTCAATACACAGACATACCTCATGAAAGGGGTGAAATGAGGGGTTATTGAAGACCTAGAGGAAAGTCATGCTTTATGTAAAGAGGGACGGTCAATGGACCGAGCATCTGTAAGATTGACGGGTTTGGGAAGGAAATTGTGTGAAGAAAAAGAAAACTCGGAAGTAGAATAAATTGAGATGAAGAAGAAGAACACGTGCGGTGCCCTGATTAAGAGACGAGGCCAAATGAAGTAATCTTTTAATGTAAGAAACAAATTTGTTTAATTAGAAGAAATGTTAGTTCAATTAACAGATATTGGGAATGGAAGGGATAAAGAGTGAATAAAGGAAGTAAATAACATGCAGAATGATTTTGTGATTATTTGTAGTTCAGTTATTTCTTTGTTTATTTATTTATTGAAGTGAAGAGGGGGACATAAAATAGGGTTCAGGAACATGAAAGGAAAACACTGGATAAAGAAAGTTTTTTTTTTTTTTTTTTTTTTTTTTTTTTTGTATACCTTGGTCGAGGCTCGTATGAGAGCTAACACACAACTCACAGCAAGGAGGCATGAGACAAGAGGGTAGGGAGTGGAAGGGACAAAACAGTGGGGAACAGACACATTAGGTGAACTGTGGAAGGGAGAGGGATGGGGATGGGACGGGGAACATGGCGAAGAGAAGATGGACATTACAGGGACTTTCAGGAAGGAAAGCAGGAGAATTGAAGGAAGTGGGCTTGGGTGGATTATCGGGGGTAGAAAAAGATCGAGGATTTGGATGGGGAAGATAAGAGGTGGTGGTGAACAGCTGTTTTGAAAGCCTGGAGGGAAGAATGGGAAAGAATAGAGGAGGAAGTTTATTCCAAAGGCGGGAAAAAGAGGAATGAAAGAGTGAAGATGAGCAGTGATTCGTGATTTTGGTAGTTTTACCAGAAGGGGTTGTTGGCGCACCTTGAGCGCCCTGTGGAAATGTGGTTGGGACAAATCGCAGAGAGAGCAGGGGGCAAGGCTGAGAGGAGTCGGTAGAAGACAGAAAGACCACCGACCAACCTGCGGTGATTGAGTGAGAGGCCCAAAGACTCAGCTTCATTGCGGGAGATGCCAATGATCTTAAAAGCCCTGGTTTCACAGCGTGAAGCCGAGAAAGGTGGGAGGCAGGAGCACCAGCCCAGAGGGGAGAGCAGTACTCCATCAGGCTACGGACAAAAGCTTTGTAAGTAGTCAGGAGCTCAAGAGGGCCGAGGAAGGACTTTGCACGACGGAGGATTCCTCAGTCGGCGACTGGCTTTTGAGGCAAGGTTGGAAATGTGACTTTCCCAGGAAAGGTCATGGCAGATAGTGAGACCCAGAAGCTTGAAAGAAAAGACTTCTTCCAGAGGATTGTTGAGAAAGTGGATGGGGGTTTTCTAAACGGTCCTTTCGAAGAGACATAGTGAGAGTGTGAGATTTGTGTGGATTGAAAGACATGTTCCACGTGTTGGACCAGTTTGTGATTTTATCCAGATCTGCAGTGAGCGAAGAAGCTGCTGCTTGCCGGTCTGAGGGATGACAGATGGTACGGCAGAGGGTGGAGTCGTCGGCAAGAGAAATAGAGGATTTTCCAGAGAGTCCGAGAGATCATTGATGAAAACCAGAAAAAGAACAGGGCCCAGAACGCTACCTTGAGGAACTCCAGCCTGCACAGGAAGAGGGGATGAAAGAACTCCATTTAGGGCCACACGTTGACTGCGACAGGAGAGGAAGTCTGCAAGCCATGAGTGGAGATGGCCTTGAATACCATGGGAAGAGAGTTTGGTGAGTAGGGCAGGGTGCCAGACTGTGTCAAAAGCACGTGATATGTCCAGGGATACGGCTCGGATTTCCTGTCTGGCATTGAGGACCTCCATCCATTGATGGGAGAGCAGTAGCAGCATATCCAGGGTAGAGTGACCTGGTCTGAAACCAAATTGATGATTGGAAATCAAGCCATTGGAGAAGAGGAAGGATTTCATGTCTGAAGCGATGATGGATTCCATAACCTTGCTGATGATTGGGAGAAGGCTGATTGGTCTGTAGTTACAGGGATCTGTTTTTGCACCTTTTTTATGCAGGGCAGTGATGTTAGCAGATTTCCAAGCAGATGGAAGATGACCTTGGGAAAATGAGAGGGTGAATAGAACAGAGAGAGGGTGAGCAAGAGCAGAAGAGCAGGCTTTGAGGACACGTGGGCTGATGCCGTCTGGACCGGTTGCAGAATCTGAGTCGAGGTTTGACAGCAAGCTCTCCACCTTGTCAGGAGAAAAGGATACAGAGTCCAGGGACAGTTGGGTGCGACTGGGTAAAGTGGGTAGAGATAGTGATGGGTTTGGGACACAAGATTTAGCTGCAAACACCGAGTTTAGACATTCAGCTTTATCACGTGTGGAATCAGCAGTGCGGCCATTTGAGGTAAGGGAGGGGATGGAGGGGGAACATACACCAGAAACAGATTTGATTAAACGCCACCAGGATTTTGAGGAGGGAGAGAGGTTTGAGAGTTCAGACTTGAGATGAGAAAGATGTTGTTTTCTGGCTCTCCTGAGGGTAGATACACACTTGTTCCGAGCTTTGTGGAAAGAACTGAGATTGCCCTCAGTTGGGTTTGCTTTCCATGAGGCAAAGGCAAGTTGTTTCAGGACAACTGCCTCGCCACAAGCTTCAGTAAACCAAGGGCGGGAGGAAGGGTAAGACAACTGAACACGAGAGGGGATAAATCTGTGCATGAGGGAGAGCAAGTTTCTTTGAAAGAATTCCCAGGATGAGTTGATGTTTGAGAAAGTAGTGATAGGAGACCAGTCTGTAAGTTTGATGGCTGCTCGGAGACCCTGCCAGTCGGCTTGAGTGAAATGCCAGACTCGACGGCGGTGAGGTGGTTCTCTGATAACAGCCAGAGAGATGTCCACTTTAACAAGGACGTGGTCAGAAGAACCAATTGGAGCGAAGGAAGAGCAGCAGATATTGTCAGGGAAATTTGTCAAAATCAGATCCAGAAGAGATGGAGTACCATTGGTTGAGATCCGCGCCGGGAAGTTGACCGATTGAGTCAGTCCCAATGAGTCACAGAAAGCTTTTGCTGATGTCCCATGGCAGGTGAGAGAGGTACCCACACCTAGCCAACTGGCGTGATGACAATTGAAGTCGCCACATAAGAGGAAGAGAGCTTGGATGAGAAGATAGAAGATGATCCATGTTTTCGGAGAGGGAGGTGTACATGGAGTCATCACTGTTCGGTGGACGGTACAGTACACATATAAACATGAGGTGGGAGTGGAGGGGAAGCCGAAGCCAGAGGTATTCCTGGGGGTGTGGGGGAGTGAGAGCAGTGCAGGGAGAGTGAAGAATAGAGTCTTTGATGAAGAGAGCAACACCTCCACCAGGACGAGGCTCAGGTCTGTCATACCGTAAGAGGGAGTAACCAGGGAGAGATACCTGGGAGTCAGACACGTCTTGGGAGAGGAAAGTTTCTGTTAGGCAGATAATGTCTGGTTTGTCAGTGGCAACCTGTAGGGAAAGATCTGAAAGGTTTGAGCGAAGGCCCCGGATATTTGAGGTCCACACTTTTAATGAAGAGGTAGGGGAGGAGGCTTTGGGTGCAGGAGGTGGAGGGGGCGGGGGAGGGTAGGACGAGGGACGAGGGGGGAGGTAAGGAGGGTTGCTGAAGGAGTGTGGGGTATTGCAGAATAGCGAGGGAGGGGGCCGAATGAGGAGGAGAAAAGGCTCTGTGGTGCTGGGAGAGAGGGGGACAAGAGACAAGGAAGATGGCAGTTGAGGATTTGAGGAGGTGGAGTGAAGAGATGGAGGTGAGAGGGCAGTGGAGGGAGGCAGGTTGTTGGATGAGAGGGGGGCAACTTAGAGAAGGAAGAGTGAGGGGGATGAAAGGTGGGAGAAAGGTGAGGGGGGAATTTTTGAAAGAGGTGAGAGGGAGGCTTGGAGGGAGAAGAGTGGGATGGTTGCTTTGAGAGTGAGAGTGAGGGGTGAGGGGGTGAGTTGGCACTGAAGTTGGAAAAAAGAATGGTTGATGGAAAGCGAGCATCCATGGCAAACTGTGGTTTTTAAAAGTTTTAGGTCAGAGATGCGATTTAACACAATTCTTGATGGGTGCAATGAAGGCGAATTCAGAGCATGGAGAGAAGAAGCGCTGTAATAGTTGGATTTTTTTAGGCAAGGAATGAAGGAGAGGTCGAAATGAGAGCAGTCTGTTAAAATAGCAGAAGAGTAGTGCATTGTGAAACAGTTAAGAGTACCACATGTGTGAGAGAGGAAGATGAAGCATTATGAGATCGTTTTTGTTGTTAATATTAATGTATGAGAGAGTTCAACAGATTAGGTCATGGAAGTGTAAAAAAAAAAGAAATCGAGGAAGACGAGGAGGAAGTTAAGAGGAAGAAGAAGTAGCAGAATCGGGAGAAGGTGAGCGTGTTGTTGTAGTTGTTGTTGGGTATATATATATATATATTTTTTTTTGAGATAAGAAAGAGATTAGTTGGGAGAATGGGGGATGTTGGGAAAGTGGGGAGGATGAAAATTGAAGGTAATGGGGAGGATAGAAATTGAAGGTAATGGGGAGAAAAAACAAACAACAACAAAAAAAAAAAACGATCGAACACCGAGTGGAACCGGTAGGCCTCAAGCCTAGGACGAGGCCTCAAACACCAAGTAAGAACGTCGACATAAATACTCACAAAATAGCACGATTTTTGAAACAAAACCGAACTAGGAACACACATTAACATGTAGGTGAGAAAATTAAACAGTTAAAACGGGACAAATAACAACCGGAACTTAACTTTGAGAACGTCAGCAGGGAGCCCCGAAGGAGACCTCTTGCCGCTCAAAACCGGAACCGGAAGTCAAATATAGTTGAATGAAGCATGTGTCAGAGCAGAGACTGAATGGGCACGCTCACTCGCAAGCTGAGGCCTTGGGAAGTAGGCCAGACACTCACAGGGACACAAAAGTTGATAATACATCATAATAAGGTATGGGGGAAAAAAAAACACGGAAAATTGAATGAAAACACGATTAACAACATAGCGATGAAATGATAACAGAAAGACAGGACAGATCTGGTCCAGAGAACTTAGCTTTGATGAACTGCAAGGATGCACATACAGAGCCAACATCCAACAAACTCAGACATAGAACAATTAATGCATTGACTTTGTGTCCTTGTTTCTTTGTTTTCCAGTGTACCATCTCCAGATTACGCATTCATATATTTGCAGTTCGTTGACAGTAGAGAGGTGCATGAAGTTATATAGACACTACTTTGTAACAAAGCACAGTATTAGAAAGTTTTGCACGAAGTGAACCTGTTAAGTTGGCCGAAATGTTTTTGCTTTTGACCAGATATGGACGAATGCCATCAGGACTTGATGCCATGCCCGAGCTTCAGGCCACTGTGCATAAACACCATTGGATCCTTCATCTGCCAAACAGCCCTCTCTTGCCACAGTGACCTCCAGCCAGACAAGCAAGGGACTAACTGCATCGGTGAGATGAGGTCTATGTCTGTGCATCTCCTCCTGCACTTTATAACAAGCCCAAGCCTGGTGTCCTTGTCCTAGTATGATGCAAACCCTGTTTCGCCATCATATATTAACACATGCTTTGTTTTCATTTCCCATAGCACATCCAGCATTCCTGGAAGATCCTTCATCGAACCAGCCCAACACACATTCATCAACCTTCTCTCACCTACTACTTTATACCACTTTGCTTTGGTTTTTTAAACTGATATAAACATAGCTCGTTTTGCATTTTTTTTTTTTTTTGCCAAATGCACAGATAGATAAATATGACTCCAAAGTTATAAAACATGAAGGAATATCTGGCGTATATTTTTTGTTTTGTCTTAATCATCAGGACAACATCAGCAACAGAAAAAGCCATACAATGCTGGTACTCGTACTTCATTCGGTGGTCACAACCCTGAACTAACTATATTTTTTCCACAAGCTGTTGATATTTTACATCAAATGTAAAGAAGTATTGTATTACAGCTTTTGTGAAATGAAGAAAGAAAGAAAAAAAAAACAATGCATGACTTTCTTCAATGATGTGGCAAATATCATTAATTTTGCATGCCCGTCGAATCCAATTTTTGCTCTTTCATTGGAAATTGTTTGTTTTTTTTTTGGACATTTTGTTTATTCATCCACATACGTATTAATTTGCTCGTTGTAATGTAAGTAGTTATTTATTGCTGTAAGTGCCACTATTGTAAATGCTGACATTTTTTCCTTTTTTTGTATTCACTGCCGAGGCTCGTATGAAAGCGAACACACAGAACGTACAACAAGGGGAGCAGGAGACAAGAATGGCGGGAGAGGGAAGCACAAAACACTGGGGAACAGAGACAGGAGGAGATCTGTGGAAGGGAGAGGGATGGGGCTGGGTACACAGGGTAAACTAGATGGACACGGCAGGAACTTTCAGGACGGAAAGCAGGGAATTTGAAGAAGGTGGGTTTGGGGTGGATTAACGGGAGTAGAAATGATCATGGTTTTGGATGGGGGAAGATAAGAGATGGTGGTGAACAGCTGTTTTGAAGACATTGAGGAAGCATGGGATTGAAGAAAATGTGGGAGTTTGTTCCAAAGGTGGGGAAAAAAGAGGAATGAAGGAATGAAGGTGAGAGTAGTGATTCGTTATTTTGGTAGTTTTACCAGAAGGGGGTTGCTGGTGGACCTCTCAGACAGAGAAGTGGAAGCGAGGTCGGAGAGGAGACGATAGAAGACAGAAAAACCACCGACCTGCCTGTGGTGAGAGAGAGAGAGAGAGAGAGAGAGAGAGAGAGAGAGAGAGAGAGAGAGAGAGAGAGAGAGAGAGAGAGAGAGAGAGAGAGAGAGAGAGAGAGAGAGACCCAAAGACTCAGCTTCATTTACGGGAGACACCAATGATCCTAAATGCTTTGGTTTCCACAGCGCGTGAAGCAGAGAAAAGTGAGAGATGGGAGCACCAGTCCAGAGAGGAGAGCAGTACTCCATCAGAGCAGTACTTCATCTGTATATACAAGTTAAGCATAATGTCTTGGGATCTAGACTGTCAGCAATTCATTGACTGAGGCAGTTTGATGTGGTCTTTCCAGTTTCATTTCTACCCCAATAGCGTACAACTTAATTAATGACCCCTTAAGTATCAAACATCATTAAGATAAATTAAACTTGACCCAACACTGAATCCCTCACCCACATCTCCACACCTCCTTCCGGCCCCCAAACAAAAACCTGCATTCCAAACCCGACTGCTGAGCTTTCAACCAGTTTCATCCACAATTATTTTAATAAATGGCTACCTGGTTTGTTTTATGCACACTATTAACATGAGCACGTTTCACTCAATCTCGGTTTTCCTTCTACACCACACTTGGAACTTGTCACACATTAAGGCAGTGTACTTGGTGAAGGGAAATCTACTTCTTCGTTTACTTCAGTGACCTTTGATGTCCTCAATAAACTCTCTGTTCAACTTTGAGGAAAAGATTTCCCTTCACCAAACAATTATACATACCTGGAGTAGAATGAGCTGCTACTGAATGAAGATACAGGTTTGGTAGAGAAAGACAGAAAGAAAGAAAAATGTGGTTAACTTATCAGGAATATTCTCATTACGTGTGTTCAATCTTCTTCTACCTTTCAGTCCGTCAAAGAAGTAAGACAACATCACCTTTTGTCTTCTCTTACAACAGCCAGAATATTTACAATGCTTGATGGCTTTATCCATATGTATGCTGTTTGTCTGCCCTTTTCCCGTGATGGCCACACTGTCAGAATGTCTCCATTTACCTTCTTTTGTTTTGCTTTTCCAGGACCCTTGATGCCTGCACATCAAAACAATGTGTATGTATGACATATATATATATATATATATATATATATATATATATATATATATATATATATATATATATATATATATATATATATATATATATATCATACATACACGCAATGGCATTCAACCGAGATGAGTTTCACACTCTCGCTGTAACTGGAAAAGTCATGTGATCAACTCAACCATTATACATGATCAAGCTCTGGCAAAGATGCATTCTCTCTCGCTATTTGGCCTCACCATCACTCGTCCCTTTTTTTGTTGACAATATATTCAACGTGACATCTGAAGGCAGATGTCATGTGAGAGTACTCTGCATGAGCGAAGCACTTTCCTGGCACCTTTCAGCTCCTAATGGCACACAATAAATTTAGTGTATGGCACTGGATAATACTGCATCAACCAGCAGGAGGCTGAGGCAAATGGTTTGTGCTTTTTTCACCACAGACATGTTTGGCAGCCTTTAAACTCCTTGTGTCTTTTCTTTTATTTTTCCTCCCACTCCCCCTGAGACTCTGATACACTCTCATCATTTGTCTTTCTCTCTCTCTCTCTCTCTCTCTCTCTCTCTCTCTCTCTCTCTCTCTCTCTCTCTCTCTCTCTCTCTCTCTCTCTGTCTCTGTCTCTGTCTCTGTCTCTGTCTCTGTCTCTGTCTCTGTCTCTGTCTCTGTCTCTGTCTCTGTCTCTGTCTCTCTCTGTCTCTGTCTCTGTCTCTCGATCTGTCTCTGTCTCTGTCTCTGTCTCTCTCTCTCTCTCTCTCTCTCTCTCTCTCTCTCTCTCTCTCTCTCTCTCTCTCTCTCTCTCTCTCTCTCTCTCTCTCTCTCTCTCGCTCTGTCTATCTCTCTCTCTCTCTCTCTCTCTCTCTGGCTCTGTCTATCTCTCTCTCTCTCTCTCTCTCTCTCTCTCTATCTCTCTCTCTCTCTCTCTCTCTCTCTCTCTCTGTCTCTGTCTCTGTCTCTGTCTCTGTCTCTGTCTCTGTCTCTGTCTCTGTCTCTGTCTCTGTCTCTGTCTCTGTCTCTGTCTCTGTCTCTGACTCTGACTCTGACTCTGACTCACTCTCTCTCTCTCTCTCTCGATCTCTCTCTCTCTCTCTCTCTCTCGATCTCTCGATCTCTCGATCTCTCTCTCGATCTCTCTCGATCTCTCTCTCGATCTCTCTCGATCTCTCTCTCGATCTCTCTCTCTCTCGATCTCTCTCTCTCTCTCTCTCTCTCTCTCTCGATCTCTCTCTCTCTCTCTCGATCTCTCTCTCTCTCTCTCTCTCGATCTCTCTCTCTCTCGATCTCTCTCTCGATCTCTCTCTCTCGATCTCTCTCTCTCTCTCTCTCTCCCTCTCTCTCTCTCCATCTCTCTCTCTCGCTCTCTCTCTCTCTATCTCTCTCTCTCTCTCTCTGTCTCTGTCTCTGTCTCTGTCTCTGTCTCTGTCTCTCGATCTCTCTCGATCTGTCTCTCGATCTCTCTCTCTCGATCTCTCTCTCGATCTCTCTCTCTCGATCTCTCTCTCTCGATCTCTCTCTCTCGATCTCTCTCTCTCTCGATCTCTCTCTCTCTCGATCTCTCTCGATCTATCTCTCTCGATCTCTCTCTCTATCTCTCTCGATCTCTCTCTCGATCTCTCTCTCGATCTCTCTCTCTCGATCTCTCTCTCTCGATCTCTCTCTCTCGATCTCTCTCTCTCGATCTCTCTCTCTCGATCTCTCTCTCTCGATCTCTCGATCTCTCTCTCTCGATCTCTCTCTCTCGATCTCTCTCTCTCGATCTCTCTCTCGATCTCTCGATCTCTCTCGATCTCTCTCGATCGATCTCTCTCGATCTCTCTCGATATCTCTCGATCTCTCGATCTCTCGATCTCTCGATCGCTCGATCGCTCGATCGCTCGATCGCTCGATCGCTCGATCGCTCGATCGCTCGATCTCTCGATCTCTCTCGATCTCTCTCGATCTCTCTCGATCTCTCTCGATCTCTCTCGATCTCTCGATCTCTCTCGATCTCTCTCTCTCTCTCTCTCGATCTCTCTCTCTCTCTCTCGATCTCTCTCTCTCTCTCTCGATCTCTCTCCCCCTCGCTCTCTCGATCTCTCGATCTCTCTCTCTCGATCTCTCTCTCTCGATCTCTCTCTCGATCTCTCTCTCTCGATCTCTCTCTCTATCTCTCTCTCTCTCTCGATCTCTCTCTATCTCTCTCTCTCTCTCGATCTCTCTATCTCTCTCTCTCTCTCTCGATCTCTCTCTCTCTCTCTCTCTCCATGTTAAAGTGTACAGGGTCTGGTAGCATCAATCAACCCACTACTATCTACCTTTGTAGTCCTAGCTTTTCATTGTCATCCACTCTTTTGGTACCATTACCTCTATATGCATGTGAAATCGTACTTTTCCTTCGAATGTTTTTTGGTGACAACTTACTTTTCTCCAACACGTAACACTTGTATTTTGTGATATTTCTACTTCCCTGACTGATTTATATCCTTATTCTCTCCCTATGGGAGTGGCCAGGAGAGGAGAAGTGGGTCATGTTTATGATTATTAATACCATAGCAGAGTACTCACTTTCCAGTGGACAACACATTCTTCTCACACATCCCTTTACTTGGGTGGTACTCTGCTCAGGCAATAGGCCGCAGCTTCGCTCGCTCCCGAAAATACAAATAACCCGGGTTACATCTATGACGCAAGTACCTGCATACTGCTTATGTGCATATATAATACATTGTGGTTCTATAGCTCAGATAATTACAATTTCACCCACTCTCCCCCCAAAGGAAGAAAATGACAAGATGGGTGGAATTTTTTATATTTTTTTTTACGTCATGGAATCAAACCAAACTTCAGGAAACACAACTTCAGGGTGCCCTCATTAATTCGTGAAAGTTTCAGCTTCCTCGGTAAAATTCTCTCAGAGAAGTAGATGAAATGTACAACATGCATGCATATTTTCACTCCATTATACTGTATATAGATGACATTTTTGAGATTGCTGCATTGCCTGTTTTGATACAACACTAATGTGAGGGCCCTTAAGTATACCAGCATGAAAACCCACCTTGTCAAAATGATGTGACTGTTCGGAATCTGTTTGACCCGTTGAAAATCTGAGGTGACCACCAACGAATCTAATCTTAAAGCCAATTAATTCTGAGATTTCTTAGAAAGACAACTGTGGGTTAAAATCAACAGAGCATAATCAACTACTGAACTTACTGGAGGAATAGTGCAAATAACATACCTGATGTCTACCAACATTTAGGTACAAAATGTTAGTGACAGTGATATACTCTAACAATGACAATGAACGGTTGTGAATCGACACTGCATATCTGTTTAGCATCGGAATATTTTGGTATTGTAATGTATTTGCAATTACATCAACAAATATAATTAGATATTTCTGGATTATTAAACAAGCATGCCTCTGAAAGAGGCATAGGATCGTTAGCATGATTTGATAAGATGTTTAAACCATGCTAAGGGCCCTGTCACACCTTGACGTTTTAGCCAGCGTATGACAACGTATCAAAATGTATGTAAAACACTGGCGTACGCTGAACTATCGTTGTTTTTTTCAGTTTTAGGCGTATTCATAACGAGTTGGACGTATGCATAACGTATTAGTAACGTACACAGAACGTTTCGATAACTTATAGATAACTTATACCAATGAATGCTTAGCGTGTTGTCGGCGTTCACAACGTATGCCCAACGATAGTCTAACTTATGCATAGCGAGCGGCAGCGTATCGCCGACGATCATGTGGCGTAGCCTATTAATAGGCTGCCGCTCAACGATTTAAATCGCTGCCGCTCGACTATATAAATGGACGCTGCCGCTGGACTATTTAAATGGACGCTGCTGCTCGACGATTTTAATCATAACCAAGCTTGACATCGAAGTGTCAATGTCATTGTCATGCCAAAGAAAACTTCGAAGAATGCTGCCAAGAAGTCTCCTGGCCGTGGACGCAGACGCAAGGAGGATCACCCCCACCCTCCCCATCATGCTCACCTACTACTACTGACATGGACCTACTACTACTACTACTACTGACACGCTCACCTACTACTACTACTACTACTACTACTGATATTACTGACATGGACATCTACTCACCATGGAGTCTGAAACACTGACGGGTTCCTCCTGTGAAGCCCATTTTTATATACCAATTCCCCTAAACGCTGCCAATACGCCATTATACGGTAGCTGTAAGTTAGAAACACATTCAGTAAGTTCTGTGGTCGGCCGGAAGACGTCAATCAAATACGTCTACATACGTCAATATGCTTTTGAGATACGTTACTCATAGGTTATAAATAAGTTTCGGGTACGCTAGACATTACCTCGACGTGTTTCGACTTATGAGAAACTTACAAGTAACGTGTGTCAACGATCGCATAACGTGCCTACAACTTATGGCCAGCGTATGTGGAACGTGTGAGTCATACGCTGGCATACATCGACAAATTTTGAGCATGCTTAAAATTTGTCGACGAGGTCGGCATACTACGACGTATGCCAGCGTGCTTCAGCGTGCTCTTAACGTATACAAAAATTACCCAGAACATATTCGACGTACACCAGCGTTTTAGACAAATTTTTCATATGTCGGCATACGTTGGCTAAAACGTCAAGGTGTGACAGGGCCTTAAACTGAAACAATATCATGTTAACCCCAATTCATCTAAAAACACTAGAAGGACACTCTTCGACATCACATCACCAGATATGCCTCCACCTACATTATTATATCATTATACATCCTTGCACCAAGTTTGATTTAAATCCCTAAACCCAGACTCAAAATATTAAATAATTATGGCAGCCAGACCATGCATCCAATCAGCTTGAAATTTAAAACATATATTCCTCATGACTACGAGATCATAATTGTGATGTTTCACATCGATTGATGAAGTGATTTAAGAGAAATAATTTTTTTAAAGATTTTCATTCAAACCAATATGGCTGCCATATCATATGACTTATTAATTATTCATGAACACCCTGGTATCCTCAAGGCTTGGGGAAAATGTGGGTGTAGTATCCCCTTAATCTGTCAAGCCGTTCTGGAGAAGATGATTATTAAATGTTTGAGGGTAAATCCAATATGGCTGCCAATCCATGTGACCAATGACATCAAAGTTGGACAACTTTTTGCTCTTCATGCATAGGCCATTAAAGCTGGAAAGTTTCGCCTCGATATGTTCAGCTGTTTTGAAAAAGATTTTTGAAGGTTTTATGCTAAAAACAATATGGCTGCCAAACCACGTGAACGATAATGTCATAATTCACTCCCCTCCCCCTCCCCCCATATAATTTAGCCCCAGATGACCCTCAAAGATGTTCATACTGATCGGATAAAGCATTTGACGCCTGCAATTATGACATCATTATGGAGCTACCTATGACATCATCAAAAAATCACTTGTTTTCCATGGAGAGTTCTTCACATGTGTGATGTTTCAATTTTTTTCTGTGGAGCAGTTTTGGAGATACAGAGGTCCAAAGTTTTTCCTTTTTTCCAACATGGCTGCCATACCGCATGACCTATGATGTCATAATTATCATAAAAATATTCCACATGAGTAGTTGCACCGATGGTGAAAAATTTGCGTCAATCGGTTAAGTGGTTGCAGAGAAAAACAGGAAATTAGCACGGATGGACGTACGTATGGGTGGACAACCCAAAAACATAATGCCACTGGGCGACTGTCAGCGGAGATGTAAAAACAAAAAAACAATTTTTACAAGTAAAGTTCAAAACTGCTCAATAGAAAAGTAAGTAAGCCTCTTATCCACATGAAGGACTAATTTGACCATGCGATTTCACCTCTTCTCACGCACATTAAAAAAAAAATTTATACAACAATTGCGGTTACTTTTTCAGCACTACAATATAGGCATCTCAGTTTTCGTTTCCACACTGCAACATTGATTTATTTTTTAGTTGGTGGTGCCTTAAATTTTGAATATGGTTCTTCTCTCAAATACAAGCTTTTTTTTTAAGCAAATCACCGGTCAAATGATTGAATATCTTCTCGATGAAATGTCGTTGTGCCTTCCTTTTACTGCTCATGTAAGATTTTTTTTTTACGAGTGAGTTTTTCAAATGACTTTTTTCATGAGCTGCCAAAATGTCAAAGCTTGTGGCAATACAACCTTGTTTAACGCCGACAGCTTGTACATCGTCAGCTCTCTCACTCAAAGATTGGTCGCATTTCCCTCCCTAAAACCCACCACTAGACAGTAAAAACTACTACTCAGGTTATTTCTGCATTCTGATGGCGAACTTGGCTTCTCATAGTGAACTACACTCTCTAATGTATTGTATCATCTTGAGAGGGCTCTCCTTGTCTTATTGACACTGGTACATGTGGTGTATGGGAACAATGTTGCTGTTTAGCGATTGTCTGGTTCCACCTTTAAAGGCGCAAGACCCAGTCTTAACTCCATTCTTCCCAGCTGATGTAAAAAGGATTAAAAACTAGTCTGAAACCATGTTGACTTGACATCATCCTAAAAACTAGAGCATGACATACAAACCATGGAAAATCTCCCTTCCTTATTTGCCTACAGTCAGACATACACCTTGTAAGCTTCTTTTTTTTCCTTTAGTTATTAATTTGAGAGAGTGATATGAATAAATAAATATTACATGTATATGTGGGAAAACCACATGCTCCAAACCAGGAATTAAACTCAGGTTTTCTGGTGGAATGTACCAGTGCTCGGTCATCTGAGCTATCTGGGTGACCTGCATGCTTCAAATGCCTTTCTCCCACATATAGAGATGCCACTCTCTTTCGCCCGCTGCTTCCGGGGCACTCACTGCCAACCATCGTCTGGGCACATAGTTTTCCCACATATACATATAATCTTTATTTGCCGGTTCATTTATCATTGTATTACTTCGCCCCCTGTGGTGAATAATAACAGGGATGGAATTGTCCCCCCACGAGAGAAGACCCTCTCTTGGACAGGCCGTTGCTTCTCCTATGGTTGCCAGTGAGTGTCCCGGAAGCAACGGCAGAAAGAGAATGGCATCTATATGTGGGAGAATTGTGTGTGTTTCCCAGATAGTTCAGATGGGAGAGCACTAGTGTAGTTCACCAGAGGGCCTTGGTTTGATTCCTTGTCTGGGCACATAATTTCCCATGTATACATGTAGTCTTTATTTGCCTGGTAATTTATCAAATAAATAAATTAGAAAATAGCTTATAATGCCCATATCTCCAAACCTTACAAAGGGTTACTTGCACAGAGCATGGATTTGTTTGTTTTCTTGTTGGAATCAAAACCTTAATCATGACAATCTCAAAACTTGTAAAAAGTCAGAAAATCTAACCTTCTGACTTCCATGACACACCTACTCTCCTAATCTCACCAACCCAAATTTACCAAGATACATTATGAGTTCATTTTTTACAAATTGAGAGCTCAAGGCTTGGAGGCATCCTGATACAACACCTACACATTCCACCAGCACTTGACCCTTCTCTTCTGATTTCAGGAAATTATATTGCCCTAACAGGTATCTGTCTTACCATGACCATGACCTCCAACTTTAAATCAAATGTCAGCACGAACTCTAATTCTTACATATTGCTCATCTTCATGTCAACCATGATTAGCATTAATTACATTACTCGTTTGAAATGTAACATTATCCCTCAACATAACTCTTACCCGAATGATAATTATTGTAAGGAGGTTCTGGAGTGTTACACATTTTACCGAGAGGTATTATTACATTTTAAATGTAACCTTTCAGAGAGATTTAAACTTTATTGCATTCGAACCCACAATATCTATTGATGCCAGACCAGTAGCTGAAGTACTATATCATCTCAACAGAGACTTGTAAGGCTGCTTTGTCATACCCTTCGCACAAACCTGTCTTTGAGGAGCATATGTCCAAGTGAGTTTTCAAAAACTGAATCCATTTGGCAAAACCTGTTCTCCACACACTGAAAAGTATGATTTTTTTTGCTTGGCCTCATTCATTTGTTCAATTTTCGTGCATAGAACGGTCTCTCTCTCTGTCTCTCTCTCTCTCTCTCTCTCTCTCTCTCTCTCTCTCTCTCTCTCTCTCTCTCTCTCTCTCTCTCTGTCTCTCTGTCTCTCTCTGTCTCTGTCTCTGTCTCTGTCTCTGTCTCTGTCTCTGTCTCTGTCTCTGTCTCTGTCTCTGTCTCTGTCTCTGTCTCTGTCTCTGTCTCTCTCTCTCTCTCTCTCTCTCTCTCTCTCTCTCTCTCTCTCTCTCTCTCTCTCTCTCTCTCTCTCTCTCTCTCTCTCTCTCTCTCTCTCTCTCAAAACGATATTCCGCACATCCACACCGAAGCATTCGCACTCATCGAGGGAATATTTTGCATTATTATCACCATGATGAATAATGACATTTATAAAGTGTAGCTTGCATTCCACCTGTCAATGAGATTTGATCAACAATAACATTTTTAAAACGACAATCAATAAAGAAGTCAATTCCTTAAAAACTCTCCAACTTTTCAAAGTAATTCTCAGCCAGAAAATTTGAGAGACAGAGAGTCGGTCTTGTGATTGACAAATTTAGTGGAGCAGTGCTTTTGCAAAAGCCAGGGATATTATGGTGAAGAATGAGTTTTCCTGTTATTGGTCTCAGAACTTGGCAAGGAAGCTGGCTGGCTTGCATCGGTTCGTTATTAGAAAAGTCATCATGAGAGCTTCAACTTATACAGAAGTAAATAACAGCTTACTAAATATACAGTAGGCACTCCACCTATAAAAATGCTCCTGAGGATAGTTGGTAATCAAATTTAAGATAATTTTCTTCATGATTCTTCACTCCCAATTATCCAATACGGTATTTTTTTGGTTTTCCATTCAACCAAGAGCTCATGGTAGAACTTGTACATAAATCCCGTGAAACATAAAGACAAGAGGAGACACCTTTGTACCTTTGCATTAAATACAAAGACATTAGTAAACAATGGATAAATCAACACAATGTATGGGATTTTAACCTGAGATCCCATAATCAAAGGCCACGAGTTCAAATGACAATATGAAATAGGACAACTGATTGTGTGAGGCACTAAAGGTCACCAACCTGTCGGCAAGGCAAAGGTCGAAGAAGTCTCTGCACTTCAGCATCTTGCCAAAAAATGCTAATGACACCGAGCAGGACCTTAAATTCATTCGACTGTTGACTTCTCGGGTGAAAATGGGATGCAACAGTACCAGTCCGCAAACAAACACCATTTGCATGGCACGGTGAATAAGTAAATAGTATACCGTTAAGAGATGATGATGTCCAAGGAAGGACTCACACATGCAGAATAATTCAAGTTGATGCTTCACTCTGAATGCCAGCATAGAGATGTGATGAGCCTCAGACAGTTCATCGCAGATTGTGAATCTAAGGACCTTCAAAGACTTCATTTCAACCAGATGTGAAATGGATTAAAGGGTTAGCCATGATATTTGTTTCGAGAGTTAAAATGTGTGGATAAGGAAGCTGCTTAAACCTGCCTAACACTGGGTTGAGAAACTCTACCAAATGGTGAAATAATTTTTGAAGTGGTTGAGTATTTTCTAGAGAGACAGGTAATTTGATGCATGCTCAAAACAGAAGAGGACCGAGTACACTCGCACTGACAGAGACATCGGAAAATGTACGACGTGCATGGTGTGCCGGATAGCTCGTTTCCAATTAAGAAGAGACGGAAGCCTGGATTATATTGGCGAACAGCTTCCTCAGCAAAGCCGTAGGCCAAAGAGTACTAAATACTCAAAAAAAAAATCAAGAGCCAGCTTGAGTACTTAAGGTTTAGGCCATCCATCTATTTGCAGAGTTAGTTCTAAGGAGCAGACCATCAATCCAAGTCTGTGATTGCGCATGGAGAAGAAATAAGACTTCAGGTCTGCAACGATTATCAATCAGTTTACTTGAGAAAAAAGGTATCGGTGATGTTGATTAAATTTGGCAGTCCAATAACTCTTTCTCAATTGCCTGGCTGTAGGTAGAACATTCATTGAAAATGCTACTAGATTTGCTTTGGCAAAGGGTTTCACATACTTAGGAAAAGAACACCTAATACGATCGTGTAAAAAATGAGGGCCTCGATGAACAAACTTGTTCCTTAGTTGGGTAGATTGTTCATTCCTTAATTTGTATAAACATGGAAATAATTTATGGTCATTCAGCTTTTGGCATATTGATGATGTATACCATGCAATGCTTTCATTTCCGTTCACATTGTCACTCACTTCCTCCTCCTAGTATCCCCATCCATAATTTTACACTAATCTAAATATTGTTTCGTGATGAAGTAGAACTGGTTGTCATGTCGAATTCCTGATGTCTCATTGCTATTTGTTTAACATGTGACATTTGATGAATTTCAGATATTTAACGTTAACAAAATGTGTGGTTGCAGTCACATGATGGTTAATTGTGCTTTAACTACGTATGCGGTTACTTTTTAAAATAGAAGTAATGGGAACTGATCGTCTCAGCAACAGATTGTCAAAAGCAATGAAGACGTAATGGTACCCCGAGGAGGAAAATGCCCGATTGTATTAATTTTACTTAAACTTCCTTTGAAAAAGTGCTCTGGACTGAAAAACTGGCGAGGCGTTTCTGGCGAAGGGATTGCTAATTAGAAGCTTGTGATAAATGAGAACCCCAATTTGGCACACTGTTTCTGAGACATTCAGGCGTGCATGACAAATGTTACACGAAATGTACAAAACTTTGCATAATTCAAGGCATTTCTGCTATTTCTCTTTGGAAGTATCCATATTGAATAAATCAACACAAGCTATTGTTGCGATCATATTGTTAATAGCAAACTATTTGGTGTGGTTCTGCTCTCTCTCTCTCTCTCTCTCTCTCTCTCTCTCTCTCTCTCTCTCTCTCTCTCTCTCTCTCTCTCTCTCTCTTTCTCTCTCTCTCTCTCTCTCTCTCTCTCTCTCTCTCTCTCTCTCTCTCTCTCTCTCTCTCTCTCTCTCTCTCTCTCTCTCTCACTGACTGATTGAATGTTGGAAAATTTTCATTTTGAATTAATATAACAAAAAAAATTGAATAAAGCTATGAAGGCAGAGAAGCTTAAGTACAATTGGATTGAAACCATACATGAGTATTTAGGAAAGCAAATCATACTACAATACGCAATTTGGTGTCTGTCTGACCGCTACACATTCGGACATTACTTATTCAATCTCAACCAAACTTGACGGAAGGAGTAAGGATCACACGATGGAGGTTGTACCGACTTAATTTGCCCCTTTCCCTCCCCAAAGGGGTTTTCCGCCTTGGGCAAAACCCGTGTGAAGGTGTATATCCGTGTTAAGATGGTGAACCGTGGCATTTTCCCAAGGCTTCTTCTAATAACAACAATTATGATAATAGTATAATATTGTCACGGTTCTGAGGTTCGAGGCTTGCGATGAGGGGAAGCACTTGGGCCCCTGCCGATCACCTGGTCCTGAGGCCACAGTGCACAGACAACTCCATGCACCGGCATGTTGCGAGGCAACAACGAACGCCGATTGGCACAGCCGATCCAGGCAGGGTTACACTACTTCGTGTGATACCTTACTTGCGGACGGCCAGCTAATTGGGGTCAGTGCCCTCAGCACACACTCGGATTACTGTCGAGCGTTCCAGTGAGTGTGCACTGGCTGACAAAGCAAATTATTGTTATAGAACGTCCTGTCTAACCTTATTTGTGCACTGCATCGGACCAATTTCAGAAGAGACAAGCGATACAGATTAGAAATAACAACAAACAATTATTTATTACAAACACACAAACAAGCAATCATTTACAAGCAAGAAAGCAAGAAGGCAAGAAAGAGCAGATTTAACCATGACACGAATTCTTCTTCAATCTTCCTGAAACAAAAGACTTGGCCATCATTCACTCAGGCAAAGAATAAAACAAGGACTTGAAAAGAAAAGTAATAAATGGAGGAAAAGAAAGCAGTCTTTCCTCTCCCTCACCTCACACAAATATGCAGGAGAATGCAAAGGAAAATGGATGGGGGAAGATGGGCAGTGGTGATGATGACACTCGGATGTGTCCCTGAAATGCGTAGACCCAGTAGGCGAGTCTTCTGGCGTCCCAGATAAGCGAGCTAGATGTGCGACTCACCCTCTGCTTCAGATTCTTCCTCCTCGGGGCCCCATAGATGAGGTGCCGCCTTTCACCCTACTCATCCTTCGTGCCTGACAGGATCGAGAGGGGAGGATGATGCTCATGGAAGGAGTGTTCTCTTCCCACAGAAGCTTGACACCAACTGCTCGTGAAACCTTCCTTTCTTTTCCCTCACACGTTTTTATTCCTTCCCTCACAAGCCTTCTCAGACTTTGAGTCTTCTGCTCATGCGAGCTTGTCCCCTTCATTTCTCCTTTCTGCCTTTTCTTTTTCCCTTTCTGCTCTCTGATCCATCTGCTCAGGAGCGCTTTTCATCCCTGCTCGTGTGAGCCCGTACAGTGTGCTTCTCTGCCTTTCTGCTTCGCCTTCACATCAGCTTTCTTCCCCCTCCTCCCCCAAGCCTTTTCTCCCTCCCATTGCTCCACAGCCGATGGGGGTGGGTCCACGACGTCACTTGTGGAAAATACCACGCCATTTTGAGGGAACTTTCAGCTCTGCCCCCGCCCCGCCCTTTATTTGTCCAAAGCCACAACAACAGCCCCCAAACTCCTTCCTTTGTACAGAAAACACCCAGTCACACTGTCCTGCACTGCACCACGCCCACGAGAACTGCCACACCTCGCAGGCCATGATGAACTCCAAGCGCCACGAACATGCATGCACGAGCACCCAATGGGTTGCCAAGCAATGTGTGGATGGAAGAAACATGGAAAGGAACCCCACACAACCGATGGATGACCGAACGGTCACGGGATTGAAGGTAAGACTGACGGGGGTGAAGGCGGGACTGTTGAAAGAATGTTTGATGGAGGGGAGAATATTGGTGGACCATCGAAACGGGCCAATGGGGTAAAGGAGGGAAGATTGAAAGTAACAGAAGGTTTGAACAGAACGATGGTGTGAAGGAAGATAAAGATTGAAAGTAACAGAGGCAGAGGAAGGAAGGCATTACACGGGACAAATACAGCCAAGTCAGTGCATGCCCCTCCGAGCAGCCCTTTGACAAGGGACCAAGGACTATCCATATCCAAAGACTAATGAAATAACTGATTATCAGGTCACCTACGTGTCCATGTCTGCTCTCTCCCGGGGATAAGTTTTCCAAAACCATAACAATATTAATGTTATTTCCAAAACAATAACACTAATCATATCCCCTCTCCCCAAGGGGTTTTTCCTCCTTGGATAAATGCTGTGTTAACATGTATAAATAGCTTATCGTGGCGTTTTATGGGGCACACCTACCGGAAGTAAAAAAATATCTAAAATTTTTATAAAGCACAAGCACTTATGATTACCTTTTTAAACAATCGCTACTGTTATTTAATACTGAACCGAAAGGGAGGAAATTCGATGTTCTTGAGGCATTATATGCTTATCGCGTCCTCCTCAGACTCACGGACCCGAGCCTCGATCTACTGTAATCTATATACCCCTAAGCCTGGTGTTGGCTTAATGGTGAGGGTGGTGGGCTTGGGATCCGAGGATCCTGAGTTCAAATCCCGCTCAGCTGTTGAATTAATACCAGGTGGGGTTGACTCAGCCTGTCATCCTTCCGAGGTCGGCAAAATGAGTGCCAGCTTGCTGGTATCCTGTGTCCGAGTGGCGACCCGTCCAGGATTGCGCCGAATCGCCAAGGAGATTGCTCAGGCAGCACCAACGCTCTCCACAGAGTATGGTCCCCTTGGATAGATGGATGGATATACCCCTGTGAGGATAATAACATGACTCTTCCAGCTGCTCCCATGGGGAGCAGGTATACTCATCAAATAAAATACCAAATATTGCATTGAAGTCATCAAGAGGAACCTGAATAAGCAAAGATGGAGTCACATCAGGAGGAACTTGGATAGGATTCTGATTTCGGTTCCTGCTCCTCTTCCCTCCAACCGATCCAATGACAGCCAAATGAGACTTTCAAAAATAAATTAGTCAGAATTCACTTCTCCCGAGACAGGTTGGACAATATACAACAAGTAACCAAAACAAATTACGCATACGACCCAAATTGTAAAACAGATCCTCTATTCTTCGTGACAAACGGAGGAAATGCAAAAATAATCATTTCAGGAAACCACAACAAACTCAAATTGAAAGCTCTTTGAGAACAAGGATTTGGTTCTCAAGAGAGCTCCCGCAGGAAGGAATACGGTGATGCAGGAGCACATAATAGTGATTAATCAAATATTTCCTGCAAAATTGAAGAAATCTGGCCCACATTTCTGGCCACATCACCCATTATTTCCCTGAAAGAATACTAGAGTTTAACAATGGGAATATCCTGGTATTTCCTCACACCTGGGTTCTTCTTTCATGCACAACACAAGGCTGCGGGGTAGCCTCATTGGCTGAGAGCACAACTGTGCCGCTTCTGTAATGCCCTCTGCTGGTTAGGGCAGGAATTTGGAATTTGGCCATAGTGCCGGCAACAGCTCACCTGTCCTTCGCGATGGCCACCATGAGATCTTTAACGTCCCGAACAAATGCTTGCAGACGGGACGCTCATATAACATCCATCGGAGGGACGGCGCACGCATTGATGAATCATAATCACCCTGCCTGTGAAACACCCGAATGACTGTTTATAGCTGCGTCAGGATTCATACCATACAGCTTCGAGGAAAGTGTGCGTACCTCTAGGTCTAGGCCATCCTGCAAGCGCAACAACCAGGTGAACATTGTTGAGTCCTCGAGTATTCTTCACATACTCTCAACTGCGGGATTGGCTGGTCTTTAAAATTCACAGCCACATCATATTGTGATTTTTTAAAAAACTTTTTACACTGGCTTTTTCTTACCTTATTTTGCTTTTATCACCTGTACATTTTTATTCCCAATTCCTGAGCTGGACATATGATGTCCCCCTGGTAATTTACACACAGACCATTGCATTATTGGGCTGTCCCTCAGATGGACATAACGTTTAGCGGTTAAAAATCCCACAGTATCTCTTGACAAATGAGTGGACAAGTCATCTCTAACCGCTGACCCCCTGGCCAAATTATAAATTCCTATCCTAATATACATTATACAGGGGTCACCGCATCAGTGATACAAGCCATGGCCTTCAGGGAATGGTGCACACATGTACACCAAACCTGAAAATGACTCCTGATTCAACAAGCATAAGACGAAAAAAATTTTTAGGCCACCAATGTACAAAATAACAATGGATAAAAAATTGGCAATGATGACGAGTGAGCAGCTCTTCCAGAGAATGGCACTTAACTTTGCCAAGAAAGCTTTTAAGTGCTCCTTGCAGATGTCAGCTGCGGTACCACCCTCTAAATAATACTCACTACATCTTCACCGAGCACAGAAATTGTGTCAGCACACATTTTCAACTGACGCTAGTCCTGTTCCCTCTGGTAAGCATTCCGAGCATTAGGCTATCCGCTCGCACGGCTCCCACTCACGTGATGTGTGATGGAAACGTGTGGATGCAGGGGGTAGTGGAACGCCTTTTTAAGCTGCAGTTCCTAAGCTGAGCAGCAAGTTTGTGAACAGTTTGAACCAGTGGGAGATTTGAAGACAGAAGCCGATGAAGCATGTCCTGTGACTTTGCATCGAGGTCGTTTGTTCCTTCTCCGAAGTGCTCAGAGCTGAATTTAACATTGGCACAAGTCGGTCTCACGTTGGTCATGATGACACATCCAAGTGAGAAAGGAAGAATCAGGAGAAATCATTTGAGGAAACAGGTTCATTACCTCTGCCACCGAAGGTGAAGGAGGTGATGTTTTCAGCCCTTTCTGTTTGTTTGTTACTTGCAAAATCGAAGATTTTTCAAGCATATTGGTTAGTCGATTTTGTTATTGCCCTCGCCGAAGGATTTGGAGAGGGTATTGCATTTGTATCCGTTTGTTACTGAGCAACAACAACAAAAATTTGACAAGTATGTTGATCGCCTCCGTTTGTTTGTGTGTTTGTTTATCTGTCCGCTCGCCTCCAGCCTAAACCGCTCAACCCACCGATCGCTGTAAAATTTTCAAATATTAATGTCACCGACACTGCGACGGTCCCGCATCGAAGTTTTTTTAAAAATTTGGTCTACCAAAAAGGTCTACATAGGCCAATAGGCCAATTTGAGCCAAATTTTCTAAAATCCTCAAATTTCATCCGATTGACTTGAAATTTGAAAACGATTTGCATATCAGGTCAGTGAATTCAAACACCTATTACTTTTGAGGTTAGCTTAGGTCAAAAGGTCAAGATAGGCCATTAGGTTAACCCAAAATATGGCAATTTTTTAAATTGTTTCTAAAATTGACAATTTTTATCCGATTGACTTGAAATTTGAAGACCATTTGCATAACAGGTCGCTGAATTCAAGCCCCTAATAATTTTGAGATTAACATCGGCCAAAAGGCCAAATTGGGCCAACTTTACTAAAATTATCAATTTTCATCCGATTGACTTGAAATTTGAGAGCATTTGCATATTAGGTCATCGAATTCAACCACCTATTGATTTTGAGGTTAACATAAGCCAAAAGGTCAAAATATGCCGAAAGGCCAATTTGGGCTAAATTTTCTATATCCTCAATTTTCATCCAATTTAATTGAAATGTGAGAAGGATTTACATATCAGGTCACTGAATTCAACCACCTATTATTTTTGAGGTTAGCTTAGGTCGAAAGGTCAATATAGGCCATTATGTTAACCCAAAATTGTCCAATTTTTTAATTGTTTCTAAAATTGACAATTTTCTTCCGATTGACTTGAACTTTGAAGAGGATTTATATTTCAGGTCAATGAATTCAAGTAGCAAATTATTTTTGAGATCAAAATTGTTTTCAGGATTTTGCAAGTGTCTTGCTCTGCACGACGTCTTCTTGTTTGTTTGTTTGTTTGTGTCTGTTTTGTTCAGTATACCTCAAAAAGTTGTGGACGGATTCGGACGAAACTTGGTGGGCGCATTGGATATTTAACAAGGAAGAATGGATTCGATTTTGGTGAAGATCCAAATCCGGATCTAAGATTTTAAAAAGTGATTCTCATCATAGAGTGAGAAGGCTAAAACGATATATAGCAGGAAATGTGAAAATAATTATGGACGGATTCGGTCGAAAAATGGTGGATGAGTTGGTTTAATTACAAGAATAAGGCGATTAAATTTTAGTTCAGTCCGAATCCAGATCCTGCCTATCAATGGGATAGAAATCGTAAACTAATCAGCCTGGCAGAGGTATGTGCTCTACAAAGTGGCTGTTCTAGTTCAGTCTGTGCCTCATCACTCAAAACCTCTAACCTTTCCCCAACTCCAAGAAGGCAGGTGGTGGTGATGGTGCAGCAGGTGCAGGCAGTGGTGACAGTGCAATGGGTGCAGGCAGTGGTGGAGGTGCAGTTGGTGCAGGCAATGGTGGTGTGGTAGTGGTGGGTGTAGGTAGTTGTAGTGAAGGTGCGGCAATGGAAATTGGGAGACATGAGGTATGGGAGACAGTTTTTGTGGATGATGAGACAATTAAATATGTAGATTCTTCATTCTGCAGGAAGGATCGTAGACATAGAATTATGTGCAGTTTTGAAGGAGCAGGAGTTAGGGACATTGAAGGAAGGTTAAACGATATTGTATCGGGTCACGGCAGGAAGAAGTTGGTTGTGGTACACCGAGGAGCGAATGATATCGGGAAAGTTTTCTCAGAGGTTTTGAAAAATAGATACAGGATATTTGGTAAGTGGCTGAAAGCTAAGGGTTGTGAGGTCATGTTTTTTTTTTTTTTATACCTTGGTCGAGGCTCGTATGAGAGCTAACACACAACTCACAGCAAGGAGGCATGAGACAAGAGGGGCAGGAGTGGAAGGGACAAAACAGTGGGGAACAGACACATTAGGTGAACTGTGGAAGGGAGAGGGATGGGGATGGGACGGGGAACATGGCGAAGAGAAGATGGACATTTCAGGGACTTTCAGGAAGGAAAGTAGGAGAAATGAAGGAAGTGGGCTTGGGTGGATTATCGGGGGTAGAAAAGATCGAGGATTTGGATGGGGGATGATAAGAGGTGGTGGTGAACAGCTGTTTTGAAAGCCTGGAGGGAAGAATGGGAAAGAATAGAGTGAGGAAGTTTATTCCAAAGGCGGGAAAAAAGAGGAATGAAAGAGTGAAGATGAGCAGTGATTCGTGATTTTGGTAGTTTTACCAGAAGGGGGTTGTTGGCGGACCTTGAGCGCCCTGTGGAAATGTGGTGGGGACAAATCGCAGAGAGAGCAGGGGGGCAAGGCTGGAGAGGAGTCGGTAGAAGACAGAAAGACCACCGACCAACCTGCGGTGATTGAGTGAGAGGCCCAAAGACTCAGCTTCATTGCGGGAGATGCCGATGATCTTAAATGCCCTGGTTTCGACAGCGTGAAGCCGAGAAAGGTGGGAGGCAGGAGCACCAGCCCAGAGGGGAGAGCAGTACTCCATCAGGCTATGGACAAAAGCTTTGTGAGTGGTCAGGAGCTCAAGAGGGCCGAGGAAGGACTTAGCACGACGGAGGATTCCCAGTCGGCGACTGGCTTTTGAGGCGAGGTTGGAAATGTGACTTTCCCAGGAAAGGTCATGGCAGATAGTGAGACCCAGAAGCTTGAAAGAAAAGACTTCTTCCAGAGGATTGTTGAGAAAGTGGATGGGGGGGTTTTGTAAACGGTCCTTTCGAAGAGACATAGTGAGAGTGTGAGATTTGTCTGGATTGAAAGACATGTTCCACGTGTTGGACCAGTTTGTGATTTTATCCAGATCTGCAGTGAGTGAAGAAGCTGCTGCTTGCCGGTCTGAGGGATGACAGATGGTACGGCAGAGGGTGGAGTCGTCGGCAAAGAGAAATAGAGGATTTTCCAGAGAGTCCGAGAGGTCATTGATGAAAACCAGAAAAAGAACAGGGCCCAGAACGCTACCTTGAGGAACTCCAGCCTGCACAGGAAGAGGGGATGAAAGAACTCCATTTAGGGCCACACGTTGACTGCGACAGGAGAGGAAGTCTGCGAGCCATGAGTGGAGATGGCCTTGAATACCATGGGAAGAGAGTTTGGTGAGTAGGGCAGGGTGCCAGACTGTGTCAAAAGCACGTGATATGTCCAGGGATACGGCTCGGATTTCCTCTCTGGCATTGAGGACCTCCATCCATTGATGGGAGAGCAGAAGCAGCATATCCAGGGTAGAGTGACCTGGTCTGAAACCAAATTGATGATTGGAAATCAAGCCATTGGAGAAGAGGAAGGATTTCATATCTGAGGCGATGATGGATTCCATCACCTTGCTGATGATTGGGAGAAGGCTGATTGGTCTGTAGTTATAGGGATCTGTTTTTGCACCTTTTTTATGCAGGGCAGTGATGTTAGCAGATTTCCAAGCAGATGGCAGATGACCTTGGGCAAATGAGAGGGTGAATAGAACAGAGAGAGGGTGAGCAAGAGCAGAAGAGCAGGCTTTGAGGACACGTGGGCTGATGCCATCTGGACCGGTTGCAGAATCTGACTCGAGGTTTGAAAGCAAGCTCTCCACCTTGTCAGGAGAAAAGGATACAGAGTCCAGGGACAGTTGGGTGCGACTGGGTAAAGTGGGTAGAGATAGTGATGGGTTTAGGACACAAGATTTAGCTGCAAACACCGAGTTTAGACATTCAGCTTTATCACGTGTGGAATCAGCAGTGCGGCCATTTGAGGTAAGGGAGGGGATGGAGGGGGAACATACACCAGAAACAGATTTGATTAAACGCCACCAGGATTTTGAGGAGGGAGAGAGGTTTGAGAGTTCAGACTTGAGATGAGAAAGATGTTGTTTTCTGGCTCTCCTGAGGGTAGATACACACTTGTTCCGAGCTTTGTGGAAAGAACTGAGATTGCCCTCAGTTGGGTTTGCTTTCCATGAGGCAAAGGCAAGTTGTTTCAGGACAACTGCCTCGCCACAAGCTTCAGTAAACCAAGGGCGGGAGGAAGGGTAAGACAACTGAACACGAGAGGGGATAAATCTGTGCATGAGGGAGAGCAAGTTTCTTTGAAAGAATTCCCAGGATGAGTTGATGTTTGAGAAAGTAGTGATAGGAGACCAGTCTGTAAGTTTGATGGCTGCTCGGAGACCCTGCCAGTTGGCTTGAGTGAAATGCCAGACTTGACGGCGGTGAGGTGGTTCTCTGATAACAGCCAGAGAGATGTCCACTTTAACAAGGACGTGGTCAGAAGAACCAATTGGAGCGAAGGAAGAGCAGCAGATATTGTCAGGGAAATTTGTCAAAATCAGATCCAGAAGAGATGGAGTACCATTGGTTGAGATCCGGGTCGGGAAGTTGACCGATTGAGTCAGTCCCAATGAGTCGCAGAAAGCTTTTGCTGAGGTGCCATGGCAGGTGAGAGAGGTACCCACACCTAGCCAACTGGCGTGATGACAATTGAAGTCACCACATAAGAGGAAGAGGAAGTTTTCTGGGATTCTCACAAGATTAGGAAACAATATAGAAATTATGAGCAGAGCAATAGACATCAACCAATGGCTGGAAGAATGGTGCATTTAATACATTTAAGAAGCAGTGAGAATCATGTTGGGGACAAATGGAGTGTTTCCACAATGATGGCCATATATTAAATAAAAAGAGGGCAGCAAGGTTTGCAGTGGGAATTGAGGAAGGAATTCAGGCTTTTTTTTAGGTCAGCAGAGGGTGGGGAAGGTATTAAGGAAAGAACTGATGATGTAGTTGTGATTTGTAAGGCCAGGCAAGAAAGGAGAATTTCAGGAAAGGAAAGGTTAAACATATTCCATATCAATGCCAGGAGTTTTAATCACAAGATGGAAGAGCATGAAGCCAAAGTAGATAGCGAGGAGTACGATATAGTTGCAGTGAGTGAGACGTGATTTAAGGAGGAGAGTAACTGGAGGTCAGGATGAGAAGGCTCCAAGGTGTATCAAGATAAGATAGGAAGGAGAGAATAGGAGGAGGAGTAACAATCTGGGTTAAGGAGAGCATTGCATCAAGAGAAAGGGATGACATGAAGGAAGGAATAAATATGGAGGATCCTGTGTGGGTAGAGATTAGAGATTGTAAAAACAGAAAGATACTGGTCGGATGCTTTTATAAGGCTCCAGGTGTGAAGGAAGAGGAGGAAGGAGGGGTACATGAAGAATTCAAAAAGGCATGTGGTAAGGGAAGACTATTGATTATGGGGGATTTTAATTTGCCAGGGATAGATTGGGTCCAAGAACAGGGAAAGGGCAGGGCGGATGAGGATTTCCTAGTTTTAGTCCAGGATTGCTTTTTAACCCAGTTTACGATAAACCAACTTGGGGGAGTGCAGTGTCCGACCTCCTTTTAACAAACAATCCCAATATGGTGGAAGAGGTGGAGGTTTGGGAGCATTGAGGAGCAAGTGACCAAGACATTGTGTGTGCAAACATTCTGTTAAGGGTTACAGTTCAAGATAGTGGGGTCAGGCTATTAGATTTCAGTAAGGCAAACCTTGAGGGTATAAGGAGAGCGTTGGGTGAGGTAGATTGGGAGGAGGTAACAACAGGACAATCAGCATCAGAAAAATTGGAAACCTTCAATGAGCAAATGTGTAGAGTGCAGAGTCAGTACATTCCAACGAGGTGTAAAACTAGAAGCAGAAAGAGGCCAGGGTGGTTGATTAGTGAGACAAGCAATGCTATTAAGGAGAAGCAGAAGGCATTTATTAGGTACTAGACGACCCGTGAACCCATTGGGTTCCCGTTGTGACAGCAGTTGATGAAAAAAAAAACAAGAAACAAAATTTTAATATTATTTAGTGGTCAAACTTTAACTTGAAGAAAATTTGAGCATTTACCGAAGGAGTCATCGTTCGGCCACCGGTTTCTCGAGGTATATCAACACGTTCTCCATGGTTTGTCCTTGCGCTTTATGGATCGTCATACCAAAACTTGACTGAATCGGGAATTGATTTTTTAATAATTTTTTTTGTTGCCTGATTTGAATGAAACTTGATACTACACACCGCAGGAGAATGGTGAGTAAGGTGGGCTGAAAAATTTTGCACTATCATGTACTGTTTTGGCTGTATTTCGGGAACATACATACATATATATATATATATATATATATATATATATATATATATATATATATATATATATATATATATATATATACACACGCATACAAGATGAGAGTTTTAGTAATATATAGATAGATAAAATAACAGGACTGGAGTTCGATTTATATCACTATCGGAGTAAACAGAGGCAAATTTATCAAATAACTCAGCAAGCCAAAAGAGAGTGAGAGAAGGACATGGCTAAGAATATTAAACATAACAGCTTGGCTTTCTTTTAGTATATCAGGGGGAAAGAACAAGTTAGGACCAGAGTGGGCACATTGAAGAATAGAACCGGGAGAGTGGTTAGTGATGAAAGCGAGATGGCAGGCTGATTAAACAGGTATTTTGCTTTAACTTTTACACAAGAACAGTCAGGAGAATTGCCATTAGCTGAGAGTATCTATCGAGGGGTTGAAGAAAGGCTTTTACAGAAGATCCAGGTTGGAGTGGAGGAAGTGAAGGAACAGCTCGGAAATCTAAGAGTAGATAAGGCTCTTGGTCCAGATAATATGCACCCGAGAGTGTTGATGGAGGTGGCTGAGCAGGTAAGTGAGATATTAACGGATATTTTCAATAGTTCACTGGAGTCAGGACAGGTATCGGAGGATTTGAGAGTACCAAATGTAACACGATGATTTAACAAAGGATCCAGAGAAGAATTGGGAAACTGTAGACCTGTTAGTTTGACTTCAGTTGTGGGGAAGGTGTTGGAGACATTAATTAAAGACCGGATAAGGAACCATTTAAATAAATACAAACTAATTAAAGGTAGTCAGCATGGGTTTACCAAAGGTAGTTCATGTTTTTTTTTTTTTTTTTTGTATACCTTGGTCGAGGCTCGTATAAGAGCTAACACACAACTCACAGCAAGGAGGCATGAGACAAGAGGGGCGGGAGTGGAAGGGACAAAACATTGGGGAACAGACACAGGTGAACTGTGGAAGGGAGAGGGATGGGGATGGGACGGGGAACATGGCGAGGGGAAGATGGACATTAAAGGGACTTTCAGGAAGAAAAGCAGGAGAATTGAAGGAAGTGGGCTTGGGTGGATTATCGGGGGTAGAAAAGATCGAGGATTTGGATGGGGGAAGATAAGAGGTGGTGGTGAACAGCTGTTTTGAAAGCCTGAAGGGAAGAATGGGAAAGAATAGAGTGAGGAAGTTTATTCCAAAGGCGGGAAAAAGAGGAATGAAAGAGTGAAGATGAGCAGTGATTCGTGATTTTGGTAGTTTTACCAGAAGGGGTTGTTGGCGGACCTTGAGCGCCCTGTGGAAATGTGGTTGGGACAAATCGCAGAGAGAGCAGGGGGGCAAGGCTGAGAGGAGTCGGTAGAAGACAGAAAGACCACCGACCAACCTGCGGTGATTGAGTGAGAGGCCCAAAGACTCAGCTTCATTGCGGGAGATGCCAATGATCTTAAAAGCCCTGGTTTCGACAGCGTGAAGTCGAGAAAGGTGGGAGGCAGGAGCACCAGCCCAGAGGGGAGAGCAGTACTCCATCAGGCTACGGACAAAAGCTTTGTAAGTGGTCAGGAGCTCAAGAGGGCCGAGGAAGGACTTTGCACGACGGAGGATTCCCAGTCGGCGACTGGCTTTTGAGGCAAGGTTGGAAATGTGACTTTCCCAGGAAAGGTCATGGCAGATAGTGAGACCCAGAAGCTTGAAAGAAAAGACTTCTTCCAGAGGATTGTTGAGAAAGTGGATGGGGGGTTTTGTAAACGGTCCTTTCGAAGAGACATAGTGAGAGTGTGAGATTTGTCTGGATTGAAAGACATGTTCCACGTGTTGGACCAGTTTGTGATTTTATCCAGATCTGCAGTGAGCGAAGAAGCTGCTGCTTGCCGGTCTGAGGGATGACAGATGGTACGGCAGAGGGTGGAGTCGTCGGCAAAGAGAAATAGAGGATTTTCCAGAGAGTCCGAGAGATCATTGATGAAAACCAGAAAAAGAACAGGGCCCAGAACGCTACCTTGAGGAACTCCAGCCTGCACAGGAAGAGGGGATGAAAGAACTCCATTTAGGGCCACACGTTGACTGCGACAGGAGAGGAAGTCTGCGAGCCATGAGTGGAGATGGCCTTGAATACCATGGGAAGAGAGTTTGGTGAGTAGGGCAGGGTGCCAGACTGTGTCAAAAGCACGTGATATGTCCAGGGATACGGCTCGGATTTCCTGTCTGGCATTGGAGGACCTCCATCCATTGATGGGAGAGCAGTAGCAGCATATCTAGGGTAGAGTGACCTGGTCTGAAACCAAATTGATGATTGGAAATCAAGCCATTGGAGAAGAGGAAGGATTTCATGTCTGAAGCGATGATGGATTCCATAACCTTGCTGATGATTGGGAGAAGGCTGATTGGTCTATAGTTACAGGGATCTGTTTTTGCACCTTTTTATGCAGGGCAGTGATGTTAGCAGATTTCCAAGCAGATGGCAGATGACCTTGGGAAAATGAGAGGGTGAATAGAACAGAGAGAGGGTGAGCAAGAGCAGAAGAGCAGGCTTTGAGGACACGTGGGCTGATGCCGTCTGGACCGGTTGCAGAATCTGACTCGAGGTTTGAAAGCAAGCTCTCCACCTTGTCAGGAGAAAAGGATACAGAGTCCAGGGACAGTTGGGTGCGACTGGGTAAAGTGGGTAGAGATAGTGATGGGTTTGGGACACAAGATTTAGCTGCAAACACCGAGTTTAGACATTCAGCTTTATCACGTGTGGAATCAGCAGTGCAGCCATTTGAGGTAAGGGAGGGGATGGAGGGGGAACATACACCAGAAACAGATTTGATTAAACGCCACCAGGATTTTGAGGAGGGGGAGAGGTTTGAGATGTTTAACAAATCTTTTTGAGTTCCATGAAGCAGTGTCTGTGTGGGTGGATGAGGGGAAGGCAGTGGACATAGTATATCTGGACTTCAAGAAGGCATTTGATAAGGTACCACATTGGAGGTTGTTAGCCAAAGTGAGGGTTTGTGGAGTGGCTGGTCTGGTCGCTAATTGGATTTCAAACTGGCTTCGTGAGAGGAAGCAAAGAGTTGCTGTGAGTGGGAGGATGTTTTGCTGGGAGGATGTAAGTAGTGGGGACCTCAGGGATCAATACTCAGACCATTACTATTCATTATTTACAAAAATGATTTGCCTCGTGGGGTGAAGAGTAAGCTTTCTAAATTTGTGGATGAAACAAAGCTTGGAGGTGAGGTGGATAAAGGAGTGGGTGATGATCAGAATCAGGAAAGTATTGATACTTGTATAGATTGGGCAAAAGATTGGCAAATGCAAGGTATTGGGGATGGGAAGGAACAATGAAAATAGAGATTACAGGATGAAAGGTGCAATTTTGGAGCGTGTCACACAGGAGAAGGATCTGTAGGTGGTAATAGATGTGGGAGGTAAGCGGGCAGCGCGGTGCCAGGCAGCTATAGGAAAAGCAAATAGGGTTTTAGGCTGTATAAGGAGGGGGATCAATTATAAATCAAATGAGGTGTTGTTAGCATTGTACAGGAATTTAGTGAGGGCCACATTTAGAATACTGTGTGCAGTTTTGGTCACCACAACTCAGGAAGGACATAGCTGCCAGAGAGGTGGTTCAGCACCGGTACAATATGGCTACTCCATTGATTCCAGGCCTAGCTGGACTCTTCTATGAGGAGTGGATGAAGCTTTATACACTAGAAAGGAAGTGGTTATGAGGAAATATGATGGAGATGTTTAAGATATTGAAAGGTAAAGATAAAATAAGTGCAGATGAATTATTCAACAGAGTAGACAGTCGGATATAGGATCAGGGGCCATGGCCTGAGAGTAAAGAAGAGGATAGTTAAGACTGTAGTAAGGCAGGGGACGTTTACTCAGAGAGTAGTTAATGCATGGAATGGTCTCCCTGGAAAGGTAGTGGCAGTAGAAACAGAAGATAAGTTTAAATTGGAATTAGATAGGTACCTGGAAGTTATAGAGATGGAGGCGTGTTGGGATGTTGGCAGGACTTTTTGGTAGCTTGAGCATTGATGGGTGATTGTGTACATATGTATGGAGTGCTTGTGGTGGGGTTTTCATCAAGGGGTGTTGTGTGGTCGATATGTATATTTTAACCAAGCACACGGCTCCTACCTTGGGGTGGGGGTGGGGATTTTTTTTAATTAAAAAATACAAAAACTACAGAAAATTCAAAAAAATAAACACAAAAACACTTTATTTCAATAAAAAAACTAAAATTTTGCATTTTCTTCTTTTCATCTTGTGTTGATAAATGATTGCGGTGTTGATGTGGTGCAGGCATGATGGGTTGAATGACCTCCACCTTTGTCTAATTTCCTTGTGTGATCCTTGTGAAACATGAGAAGTAGACAGTGTGCCATAAATGTACCGCAAGTAGAACTTCCAGACTGAACGTGGTGTCCATGTCATCATATTTTCCACCGTTTTGCCCTTCAGACTCTTTCGGAGGCAGAAGCAGTCCAACATCATTTACATTCTCGTGACAGGGGAAACAGTTGGGAACACAGACTTGAAGTCTGCATCGCGCCAAGAAATATGTTTTTCAAGCATCAGCGATTTTGATGTTGCTGCTCGTGTCTCTTTTGTTCTTTCAAAATTATTTTGATGTAATTTAGTCAGGCATGACCCTTACTTAAATCTGCATTTACAGCATGGAAACTCAGAGCAACGTTCATTTATCTGGGACAGTCGCACAGTTCATGATGGTCAGGGTAGATGGGAGGCAAGGAATGAAATGGGAGATGTAGGAAGAAGAGGGTGTGAATTGGAAAAAAAAAATAGAAGGAGAAGTGCGAGGAGAGAGAAAAACTGAGAAGTTCTTTAAGAAACTGAACATATGGAGAAGAAGACTTTTTTCCTTCTTTCTTTCTTTCTTTCTTTTTCTTCCTTGGGGGTGTTGATGGATGGGATGACTGTTGGGTGGGAGTTCAACAACTCAAATATCCCATCAGAGCAACAAGAGCACAATGGCACCAGATGCAAACCCATCCTATTCCAATTTACCTACAAGCATCCCTGCCCTCCTCCATCCCCAATGATTCAATGTCCTTTTCCAACTCTTTAAAAAAAAAAAAAAATATATATATATATATATATATATATATATATATATATATATATATATATATATATATATATATATATATATATATATATATATATATATATATATATATATATGTCCCTGCTACAACTACCCTTCCAGGAAGACCATTCCATAACTTAGTAGGATGGCCACCTTTGTTCACCCTTTATCTGGGTAGTTTAGCAACTTTTTATACCTGATCGTGCGCTCGGTCTTCAGAGTAGCTGATTACTCAACCATAGGTGTAGTGAAGGTACGCATTGGCAATAATTTCCTACAATTCATCGAAAGACAACATGGTATCTTCAACAGCTAATATTTGCAGACAAATCTCCAGCTCAACGTGTATCCAAGGGAGAGCACATCAATGTATCAGCATCGGCCTACCCGTGAAACACCACGCAGACAATTTATAATCAGGTCGAAAATCGAACCGTACTTGACAGCTCAATGGCGAGTACACCACCCTGCCAGCACTTACATGAACTACTCCGAAAATTTGGGTTTATCTGACAGCGTGTGTTGAACAGACAACTTCAAATGGAAATCAGTAATGTGGCATTACACGGAAATCGGTGAAGTGGGAAATGCTGCTTGGAGCTCTTACAGAGAGAAAACAGTGGATCTCCAGGGATTATAATAATCATAACAATGGGGGTTACATCATGCTGTAAATGGTGAGCACTATGATGCGGTGTTGCTCAACCATACCTCCCTCGTCAATTTCACTGCAACACGTGTGGGGTCTTACCTAAAAAAAATTTTGTTGTTCTTACCTAAAAATCTTACCTAAAAAAATAAAAATAAAAATAAATAAATAAATAAATAAAAAAAAGAGTGTTGTGCTATCAAATATCTAAGGTTCTGTGACATTATGTCTGTTTTTGTAGATTCACAGGAAGAATTTCATGCAAGGCTGACATCTCCGTTAACACGCGTCTTTCACAATCTCATCTTGTCTGTTTTTGTGGATTTTGATGAAACGATATTTTGATTCCATCTTATCAAGCCATTGACTTTCTGAGAAAATGAGATTTCGTTTTTGAAACTAGCCTGAAAACTAACTCATGTGAAACCCATGGGAACCCAAGGCCTTCAACATATCACTGGGATCTCCTGCGTTGAAGCTGAGTCTGTAGGCCTAACACGACCATGCCGAGTGTGTAGGCCTAACACGACCACCGCAGACGGGTCAGTGGTCTCTCTGTCTTCTACTGCCTCCTTTCTGATCGTGCACTCTCCGCTCTTCACGTGCTTTGTACCCCCAAAGGTTTCTGCAGGGTACACACTGTCCATCATCAACCCCCTTCCGGTGAATCTGCCAATTCCAGGACCACTGCTCACCTCCACTCATGCGTTCCTCTTTTTTTTTCCTGCCTTTGAAACCAACATCCACATTCTCTTCAATCTCATTCTTCCATCCAGGTCTTCAAGACAGCTGTTCACAACCATCTCAGATCATTCCCCATCTCAAACCATGATCTTTTCTCGAGTCATTAACCCCACTCCACAACCCCCCCCCCTCCCAACGGGATCACTTGATCAGTCTTAGTAAACTTTCCTTTGACCAATCTAGTTGAATTCTTGATTAAACTATAAATTGTCAGATTGGTACTTCGCAATTATCGGAGAGATGACGAAGTATTGTTGTGGAGACAATCAACCCCGGGGGGACTTTTCTGAACAGGACAGGAAATTAATTTTAAAAGAAGAAGAAGAACCGCACGGCGAAGCTCCAACATCCCCTGGTGTTCTAGTTGAGGGTCCCCTGGTCGCGCGTACCGGATACACTTTGTCAATTGAGCCAGATGAACCCTCGACTCTGCAAATCGGTCTTAAAATTCATAGAAGAAACGGGGTGAACAGTATAAAGTCCCGAGAATTTTTTTATTATATTTTGTATTTGGCTGTAGCCGATAAGTTTGGGTGTGTGGTGTTTATAGATCCTCGCAGCAATGATAACGCCAGAGAAGAAGAAGAAGAAGAAGAAGAAGAAGAAGAAGAAGAAGAAGAAGAAGAAGAAGAAGAAGAAGAATAAGAAGAAGAAGAATAAGAAGAAGAAGAAGAAGAAGAAGAAGAAGAAGAAGAAGAAGAAGAAGAAGAAAAAGAAAAAGAATAACGAACAAGAAGAAGAAGAAGAAGTAGAAGTAGACTTAGAAGAAGAAGAAGAAGAAGAAGAAGTAGTATCAGAAGGAGAAGAGAAGAAGAAGAAGTAGTAGTATCAGAAGGAGAAGAGAAGAAGAAGAAGAAGTAGTAGTATCAGAAGGAGAAGAGAAGAAGAAGAAGTAGTGTGGTGTAGCCTGCGGGCATGCAGGGCGGGGAATGATGATGGGAGGAGGGGTCGTCGTGGTCATCGTATCTGCAAGGAATATAAGGTGTGCGCGCCGCCTGAGGCGTCGTAGGAATGCAGTAGTCGCCCGGCTCGTGAGTGTGCTGAATACGCAATAAAGGAGAGCCGCGGGCAAAGTACGCCCACGCTCGCGCTTGTGCAACACAGCCCGGCTCGACTGTTCCTCCGCTCGTGTCTGCCTGCTAAGCATCTTCTATCCAGTACATCACAGTTGGCTGACGAGGATCTTCGGATCGGCGTGTGCAGGGCGGCAAATAACCCGTGCGGTTCCAGGCTACGGAGCCAAGGGTCTCGCCAGCACGAGCATGGCAGAAGGTCGGTGCACGGAGCACGAACGCGTGCCCGCTTTCGTCGGAATCGGCTTCAGCCACGTCGAGTGGGCAACGGCCGTGCTCAGTGTTCGTTTTATTGAGGCACGTCAGATCGGGGGAATGATTTCTGCAGAGCCACGGCTAAAGAACGAGGACAAACAGTTCGGCTCGAACGCGGCGTGGGACGTCGCGCGAGCTCTGAAGAATGTCCGGGGTCTCGATGGTCGGGGCACAGCAGATGGTCCGGGGGTCAGCGCGATGGGCCAGGCACGCACGGCCACGCGCACGGTCTGCGGCGTGGGTCGTGGGTGAGCGTTGCAATGCAATCACTCGGGCGGCGGTCTGAGCACTCAAGGTCGTCTACGGTGTGTGGGGCGAGGGTCATCGCCCATGCTGCCCATGTTGAACCTGGTTTCAGTTGGTCCTACGGTGACAGGACCGATGCCAGTGAATGTCGAGGTGATCGGGGCACTGATCGGGTGTCGAGTTGAGTCCACTCGTGCTGCCCGCGCATCGCGCGCGTACACCGGCGAAGCGGTTGCGCCGCTTGCAGCGCCCGACGTCTCGGTGCTTTACTGGGGGCAAAGCACCCTACTCTCGGTGTTCGTGGGGCGAGGGGAGGGGCCCGTCCTTTTGGGTCGGGACTGGCTGGCGCACCTCGGGCTGGATCTCCGGTTCGTACCTCCAGGTGTGCCGGTGCTCTCTTCGATGCCTTCGTCGAGTACCGAGGGCGAGGTTCTGGCGGCGGGAGCCGCGTCGATGCAACGGGAGCGGCCGTTCGTTGCTGCCTGCGGCGGTGATGTACGGTTCGGGAGCGGCGAGAGCCGTATCAGCTCTCGCGATGAGTTCCCGCGTTTCGGCAGCGTTCGTGAGGCAATGCGCGCCGGTGTTGTTCAGGCAGCTGCGACAGGTTGCGGTGAGCCCGTGGCGTTAAAGGAAGTCGCGAGTCACAACATCGAGTCGACAACCAAGAGACGGACTCGTGATGTGGGTTGTGGGTTGCTGTTCATTGCATATGTGTTTTTCATTGCTCGAGTGATGCGGTTTAACGTTGTTGAAATAAATGCCAGCAGTTCCCGTGTGAGAGTGGGTTTTGCGGAGATCAATAAATGGGATTTGTATTATGATCAATGTGATGTGGTGGCTTTGGGAGCAGTGGTGGCGAATAAGAAGGTTGGGTTGGCCTTCCGTTGTCCCGAGCCGCGGGTTCCCCATCTCAAACCTTTGTTGCTTTGTCAGTTGCTTTGTCATGTGCTGGGATTTTATCAAAGGAACGCGCTGTACGGAAAAATGAGTTTGCAATGGTTCGAATGATGTTCGTAGTGATTTATAACGAGCCTATGATTGAAGTGTGGTTTAAATGGAATTGCTACCGTCTAACTGCCGTGTGGGTCTCGGAGATCGACTCGGAGTCAAGACTGGTGCGCTGGTCGGCGTTACCCCCACCTCTGGTTGCGGGCGCAGCTCTCTGTGTTCGCTCAAGGCCGTTTAGACGGGTGTTGGCGTCTCAACTGATTGTGGTGCGTGGGTTGTTTTGGAACATTGAGTGCGTACAGCCAGCGGCGCTGTTCAGCGCCCCCAGCCAAGGTCGATCAAGGCTGGCGCTGGCGCCACGGCTTCCAGACAGCGGGCTTCCGGCCTCGGAATGTTTATCTACGTCGGGTCTGCCTGGGGGGAGTGGGCCGGAGGCGTTTGATGGTGCCGGGGGAGGTTTGCTCGGGAGATCGCCATGGCCTCGCCGAGGGCCATGTCAGCATGAGCCGCCTGGGGGCGTTTCCGCTGTGTAGGGCTGCTGTGCTTTTCGCCTTGCTGCTTCATATTGGTAACGCGGCCAGAGTTTGGGAGGTGCTGTGTGCACCATTAGCTCGCTTTCACGCATTATGTGCTGTTATACTTCGCTGTTTTCATTTTTTGTGCCTTGTCGACTATTATACCGTAGTCCTTCATGTTGTTTATGCTTATTATGATGGTGATCATTTAATAATCATAGTTTTAGGAGGGAGGAGTGTGGTGTAGCCTGCGGACATGCAGGGCGGGGCATGATGATGGGAGGAGGGGTCGTCGTGGTCATCGTATCTGCAAGGAATATAAGGTGTGCGCGCCGCCTGAGGCGTCGTAGGAATGCAGTAGTCGCCCGGCTCGTGAGTGTGCTGAATACGCAATAAAGGAGAGCCGCGGGCAAAGTACGCCCGCGCTCGCGCTTGTGCAACACAGCCCGGCTCGACTGTTCCTCCGCTTGTGTCTGCCTGCTAAGCATCTTCTATCCAGTATACCACAAGTAGTAGTATCAGAAGAAGAAGAGAAGAAGAATAAGTAGTAGGAGAAGAGAGAAGAAGAAGAAGAAGCTCAAGCAAGTACGACTGCTGCTTGATTATGTTGGCTTCCTTTGGTTTTTTGTTCTTCCTCTTCTTCGTTCTCTTCATTTTCCTTCGTCACGATCAGCCGTTTCCTAAAGTTTTTTTTTTCCGGGGATCACCCTCGTCGGGCAGGTGAACATTCCTACTGTGTAGGCCTTGGTATCGACCCGGATTTGAAGGAACATCGACCACGTGCATCTCAGCTGCTTTCGCCACTACCCCCTTGGGCGCTACATTTGCTGAGTATAATGGAGACTTGGAGACTTGGAGACTGTCGCCGTTCATCCAACCACCATATGACCGCACGTGAGTGGAAATTGACACACACACACACACACGCACACACACACACACACACACACACACACACACACACACACACACACACACACACACACACACACGCACACACACACAATTTCTACATTGGTGACCCCGACTGCCTGACATGGCTGTAAATCAGTAGTTCCCAAACCTTTTTGTCCATGACCCAAAATTTGAAATCACATTTGCCTCGCAACCCAAATGATACTGGTACCTAGTGTACCTATGATAAAAATTGTCAGAGAAAATGCTTTTGACATGAAACCCCCCCCTTAAAAACTGAGATTTTGAGGGGTGGGGTGGGGGGGGGTTCAAGGTTGGGTGACGACCCCGGTTTTGGAATCCCTGTTGTAAAACGATGGTGTTTGAACAAGAGTTTATGCGCGTTTGGACGAGTCTGAATTATCTTGGATTACCAATCATGATGTCTGAACCCGGAAAGCATAGTCCTATGGATGACATGTCTTCAGAGGTCGCATCACCATTCCCTGTCGTGGTGGTTGGACTGAAACTCCCTCCCTTTTGGCCGAACGACCCGGCCTTATGGTTCGCACAGGCGGAAGCGCAACAGTTCCTGACCTGAAATATTGTTGTGGTGCTGGGTTCAGGGACGAGGAACGACCGCGAGATGGAGCAGTTGGGCCGTCTCCCCCCCCACCCCCACCACAAACATCCAGAATTGAAGGTCATCACTCCGGATAAATCCAAAGTCGACGGGTCGCTTAATGGACCGTGGACGCCAATATTTCAACCGCGTGGTTAGGGTCTTTTTGTCTGATTACAATTTACTAAATTGGCAGCACGGTCTAGGTACTGGGGAAGCCACACCCTCAGCCGGTTTTGTCCGAACCGAGTCGCTGTTACCGACTCGGATCTGACGTAACCAAGCGGGAATTACCAAATCCGCGCCGGTCCAAATAACAATCTACAGCACAATCGGCCGCACTATAACTCAAACCCGAACCATGCTAGGCCAATGAGAGCACAGAAAACGAGCTGGTACATTTAACAAGAGGGTTTATTTTAAAAATAATAATCAGGGAGGGAGACACAGAGCAGGGTTAAACCGACTAAAATGCAATGTACAATAAGCAAGGCACTTGTGTAGTTCTACTTACAAGACTGGCCACAGACAGACACACACACCCTAAAAGAAATGGCGCCACTGGCCTTTATTCGGACCCTCCAGCCACGGAGGATAGGCAAGCTGGGGGTTAGAGTTTGGTCAGGTACCTGGCCACTTCATGCGGTTTTACCGACTCTCACTTGTGGAGCCTGAAGTCTGTGGAAGGGAACAGGGATCCCCAGCTCGAGCGCACCAACACAACCCACCACAGTGGGACTGGAACCCACGAACCAGAATCCAATGAGCGCGGCCAGGATCCTACGAATGACCCGGCCAGCCACAAATGATGACTGACGACCAGGAGAGCCCAGCAGACCAGAAGCAAGGAATGACCTCCAAGGACCCCCCCCCCCCGGATACAGCTCGCGATCCTTCTTATCCCTCACCCATCCGGGGTGGAGGGATCCACTCTCGGGTAACTCGCCTCCGAATTGGACGGGGCGTTTTTGGGTGTCGTGGTGACCAGCCACGATTGGAGGAGGGGCGTGTCGGCGTCTCGGTGCTCCTCCCCCGAGAGAGGCCCTGTTGTCTCCTCCAGTGTTGACAGGGGAGACATTCTTCTTTGATGGGGCGGAGTCAGAGCTCCGAGGCGAGGGGGCTCCGCCCACGTCCGTAGTCAGAAACACGTGCATTATGGCGCCGTGGTGTTGAGTGAAAGTTGGGCGGGTGAAGTGCTTGTTCGCCCGCAGAGTGGGAGGACGAGTGAAGTCAGGGTTTTGTTGGTGTTGCTAGATTTAAAGATGTAAAAAAACTGACTATAAAAGAAGCCTGCAGCACACACATGAAATTAACCCATTAGACATAGGGGGGATTCTAACTATTCACATATACTTAACGAGATAACTGAACTATGGGACTGCTGACTGTCTGTGTGCAAAAAGCTTCCAAATTCGTAACAATATCACCACGCAGGATACAAAATTTTCTTACATCGTTGGCTCCCTGCAACCAGAGATTGCACAAGAGGTTAGAGATTTTCTTACCAACCCACCAAGCACGGACAGATCCGACAAGCTCAAGACTGAGCTCATATAGCGTACCTCCGCATCTGTGCAGGAACGCTTACACCAACTGCTCTTCTGAGAAGAGATGTGAGACAGGAAACCGTCACAGTTTCTTTGGATGATGAGGTAGTTTTTGGGTGATGCTAAGTTGGAAGGAAATATTTTGAAACTGCTATTCTTGCAGCGTTTACCTAACAATGGTCAACTCATCCTGGCTGCCACCAGAGAAGCTGTGACCATCGAATAGCTCACTGAGATCGCTGAGAAAATTGTTGAAGTGGCCGCACCCACACCTTCCATTGCTACCACTATACACCAGCCCCTCGGTGCAATGTCTGATCATTCGGTCATCCAGAACTCGTGTGTGCCAGATTAGGATCGTAACGTAAAATGGCTGACAAAGCTTCTAAAATAAGCCAAAAATACTTGGAAACACAACTGAGACAAAGGGGTGTGCCGATTGAACGACTTGGAGAACTCTCTCTGATGAACTTGTCAAAAAAGGTGATATCTTGCAAACCGTACCACAAAACTCCTGACGATATGGTCCTGCGGATGGGCTATAGACTGTGCGTTCCATCCAACCTCCCCGATCATCCCTGTCAGTGAATGCACTTTGAACCTTGTCGGATTACCTCTTGTGAACAAGGTCGGCTTGGCGATTGATTTCATAAATGTCTTCAATCAGAAAGCCGATGCCATCATTACAGACATTCAGAAGACTTCGCAGAAGGAGACACCGTATCTGGTTTGGTTGCTTCTTAACGAGGCCATATCTAGGACTTGTCAATCCACAGGGTAAGTTTAAAATGATATTTACTATTAATTATGCTTTGGAGGGGAGGGATGGGGGGATGGGAATGGGAGGGGTATGGGCATTGAGTGCCATAATAAGTATTGTTGCAGACCCGGGGTCAGGGTGAGAAGACCACGATGGGTGTGGGGGTGGGGGGAGCTATCTCAGGTTCCCACCAGACTCTGGAATCGCAGGCCGTTGCACACGGATAACTCCGTGATGCGGCGGGTTGCTAATCGCCCGTGAATGCCAATAACTCAACCACGTGACCTAGAGTCCTCCGTATAAACCGCTTACCCAATTAATTACGTGTCCTAATTAACAGGGGACACGCCCTGGCATGCCTTGTCTGAACCGGGTCACCTTACCGGGTCAGATGCAGCTGAGCGACACTGCCAAGGACGTATTGGCAAGAAGAACGGATCGTTGGGAATAAAGTCCCAGCAAGGCCAGGAGACGGACCATGCTGGATCAATGAAAGAAAAGACAAAAACGAGCTGGGAACATTTCTACGCAATCATTTATTAATAGGCAGGTGAGGAAAAGCATGTGGCACAATGAATAGATTTATTGTTGTGTGTAAGCAGGGATAGAAAGAAATTTGTGAGGTGTGACAGCAAGGCAAACAACTTACAAAGCAGACGCAGAGCAGACGTATACCGATCTATCTTCTACAATCTTAAAGCTAGGACTGGTACCATTTTACACACACACACACACACACACACACACACACACACACACACACACACACACACACACACACACACACACACACACACACACATTAATTAGAAGAAAGGAGATGAGGCTAACGGTCTCGAATTACCTTGTGCAGTTGACCGACCGCGCTACCCAGTACGTTTTGGGGGGGGCGCTCCGCTGAGTGATCCCTCCTTGAGAATTGGTGTGTCATATCCTGCTTGGCGATGGTGCCGGTGAAGCACATGCACCGATCCAGAGAAAGGGCGAGGTCATCTGGCGTGAGGAAGGACTTTTGGTGGAGCCAGGTAAGTGGGTTGTGCTGGCGGCGAGAGGCAGTCAGAATCAGGTGGGTGGGTGGAGAAGGCAGAGTCAGCACACGAGAAGGCAGGCTGAATCAGATGGGTGGGTGGAGAAGGTGGAGTCGGCACACGAGAAGGTAGGCGGAATCAGATTGTTGCGTGGAGAAGGCAGGGTCAGCACGTGAGAAGGCAGGCAGAATCAGATTTGTGCGTGGAGAAGGCGGAGTCAGCACACGCGAAGGCAGGCTGTATCAGATGGATGGGTGGAGAAGGCGGAGTCAGCACACGAGAAGGTAGGCGGAATCAGATTGTTGCGTGGAGAAGGCGGAGTCAGCACACGAGAAGGCAGGCGGAATCAGATTGGTGCGTGGAGAAGGTGGAGTCAGCACGTGAGAAGGCAGGTGGAATCAGATTGGTGCGTGGAGAAGGCGGAGTCAGCACATGAAAAGGTAGGCGGAATCAGGCATGTGGGTGGAACCAGCGGCAAATTTAGAGATCACAGATTTTGAGGCAAGGCTAGTGCTGAATGGCTTTGCGATCACCTTTTCATAAGATCCATCGTGCAGGGTGGGGGCGACGACCTGAAGTGATGCGTCGTCACCAGAATCGGGCACTCCCATTGAACCCCGGCCACCGTGCAACCCAGTCGCCACGGCCGGAGGCGGCCTTATTTTAAATCCGGTGAGACATGGCCGAGCTACGGAATCATCTCGCTCTGAACCCCGCGATATGAATCGCCTTTCACCAAACTCCCGGCCTGTGCTCCGGCGACTGGCCAAGGGCTGCGTCAGCTCCGCATGCCCGCTTGGGCACCCCCGGCACACTGCAGTTGGTGCTGATCAATGCACTTGTTTCGTCCGTACACCAAGTAGCCCGAGCAATTAGGGTCATACAGCATGCCTCTGCTTGGTGGCAACTGCATCGAGGCGGAGGTGCGAGAAGATCTCTGCCATCCGCGGGAGATATTGGTGGCTGCGGTGGCGAGCGAAGATCGACGGTAAGATGCCATTGCAATCAGCGCGCAGACCCAAATGAATAGGTGTGTTATGCGTGCCCCATACAGTGCGATGGTAATTATGACGGGGCTGTGTGCGGGTCCGTTATCGTGCATCCTGTTATTTATGACAGTGGTGATCCTCACAGGCGGCTGCCTAAGAGTGGTGCCGTCTCTGATATGTGTCATGGATTGATGGAAAGGATTGGATATAATTATTCGATGCAGATTTTGGTTGAAAAAAAGCACCGCGCGCGTCCTGTACGTTGGGATTTAGTGTATGGTTCTACTATTCCCTGAGACACCGTATTCTTGCAGCGGAAGATTTTTTCCCATCGTGTGGTTGATACTTCTTTTGTTGGCCTCCGCAAGGACATTGATACATAACATGGCGGCAGAAAGGAAGAAAGAGATATAATCAGACCTAACGATGAGACCCGCACAACGCACTTCGTCCCGTTTACCCATGAGACATGAGGGGAAGGTCTAACTGCACGTATATTAATGAAATAACTGTCTGGGGATCACTATATGTTGGGTGCCATTGCTTTGGAGGTGTGTGTGTGTGTGTGTGTGTGTGTGTGTGTGTGTGTGTGTGTGTGTGTGTGTGTGTGTGTGTGTGTGTGTGTGTGTTTTGTTTGGCTCTATAGCCACAAGAGAAACTAGAACAGCACTCAGTGGAGTGCATACCTCAGCCAGGCTGAACAGTTTACATTTTGTAGCCCACTGACAGGCCGGATCGGCCTGTGTACCTTGACCAAAATCTAATTGGCTTGGTCTTGTCACCTACTCAACTCGTCCACCAAGTGACATCTGAATCCATCCATAACAGTTTGAGATGTTGTGCTAAATATAATTTTTGCAACTGTCTCAAAAGTAAAGACACTTAAAAATTCCAGTATGCAGATCTAGATCTTTACCAAAATCAAATTGATGCTTCCTTGTCACACACACAACCTGTCCACCAAGTTTTGTCTGAATCCATTCACAATTTTTTTTAAGATATCCTGCTCACAGACAGACAAACCTGGGTAAAAACATAACTTCCGTCCACCTTCAGTGGCGGAGGTAATTATACTCGATTTTTGCATCTCTTGGTAAAAGGAGAAGCATCGGTCCATGTGTGTTGTGTGTGTATATGTGTGTTCCAACCACTGCCGCTGCTGGCTTGTATTAACAGGAAATGATACGAACCCGACACCTCTCATCTGCAGATTTTTCTCGAATTTCAGTTAATCTGATTTGCGCTTTGGAACAGAACAATTATGATTATCCATTTTGAAATTACCACTCTTTTGTCTAAATGCTGCAAACAATATTTAAAAGATGATTGGAATTACACATTTCACACCAGCAATGGCAGTTTAAAAGTGCCCGGCGAGCCGAACTGAGTCACTGCAAACGCACATACAGCGCATGTGCAAAAGGCCTCGTTTCGTATTCGTACGTCATTTCGAAAGTCCCATGTTGATACATGTTCCCTTATTCACAGCATGATAGAGCACTATCACAACAGTCAATCATCCCAATGGAGTTTTATGACAAGCCAGTTTGTTTAACAGCATACATTGCTGATTAATATGGTTGGTACTTTCTCTGGACATCACCAGCACCCTCTGTTTCCCTGGCATGTTCCAAGTCTGCATCCCATGAACCCAGCCAGACACAAAATATTTGTCGCTGTCCAGGCTCTTATTTGTTTTCGTAGCCTGCTTTGTGTATCAGAAGTGTTTATAGAGAATTGTAGATGGGAGAGGAGAGGAGAGGAAAAACCCGTAATGGCGAACGTGGCTGAGTTTCTCTTCACTGTCGACCACGGCTACGCAGCAACGCTTCCTGTCATTGGTTGATATAAAATGGCCGCAGCAATGGTTCTTGTCATTGGTTGGTAAATAAATGGCCATAACTTGGGAAGCACTTGTCTGATTAACATCAAACCTTGAAAAGGCACATCCTCAGGTCCCCAGCAATATCTGGCAAGTTTCAATTAGATCGGACCGGCGGTTGTCGAGAAACAGCGGTCACACACACACACACACACACACACACACACACACACACACACACACACACACACACACACACACACACACACACACACACACACATTGCTGGAATTATAGATAGATTAGGGAACTGTTCGTCAGGCAGCTCCTCCGCATTGGTAAGCATCTCCATTATGGTCGGCAACTTTCCCAGCAAGCTGTGGGGATGTGTGACCCCAGTGACTTCATTTCTGGATATACCGCTGCCTGCTCTATTTATCGAAATGACGAACAGCATTAGATATAACCTTGAGCCACTTCCGCTTGAACAATATTTCTCCCGACATTTTGAGGGATCCCAATTGAGATTGTTTACAATCTTTATTTTTGTTAACAACACAACTGATTGTTTACGGTCTGGATTGATTCAGATCCGGAATACATTCCATTATGCCACTGACCAGCCTCGTTAGAGCATCCGCTCTAACTCTATGGTCAGCGGTTTGAACTCTGGCTGAGTCATACGAAAGATTTAAAATATGGCAGGCATTGCTTCCTTTCTTGTTGTTGTTCGTCTTCCGGCTGCTCCCGTTAGGGGTAGCCACAGCGGATCATCCGTTATGATCCGCATACTGATTTGGCATAGGTTTTACGCCAGATGCCATTCCTGACGCAACCCTGGTCGCCTCTTATGACACAGGGATAAGGATTGGGTTTCACCATTATTCCGGGCTGCCCTACACCCTCTCATAGCGTGGCCCAGCGCAGAGCTCCCGTCCTCAAGCGGTCCTCCGAGTAGCCGGATTACAGGCGCACGCCACTACGCCCGGTGCATTGCTTCCTTTCTTGAGGCTCAGCATTTACAAAGGATATAGTACGGAAAATCAAGAAGTCTCCAATAATAACACAGGATATGATGAACCTAATTCCCTCCTGCTGGTTGAATTTACTTGTAAGGGAACTTAGATTATAACCTGCATAACCTACAAAATGGTGGGCCTGCTTACGTCAATGAGAAACCTCGATATTTGGTAAGAGTAGTCCATTATGCCGCTACTCTGGCCAAAATCCTGTGCTAATTTGTATAATATGAAATGGACAAAACCTAGAAACGAACGAAGAACCAGAGAAAACTAATAACTGAAAAATATGTGCAGAAATCTAAACATGGTGGAGTTGAGAGTTAGGTCATATTGTTCATATTGTTTAGATCATATTGTTCACCACTGACATCAGCACAAAGGGAAGATTCTGTTACAAGGTACAGCCGGGTGTGATACCTCCAATTACGCTTCCCCAGCTTGCCCGGACAGATCAGGTAGATCTCTCCAGGTGAAGAATCAGGCATTGCCACCTAAATTCATGCCTTCGTCGAATAGGATGTCACTCTATGGATCACTGTGAACATTGCAGAAAGCCGGAATATTTGATCCACCTATTTTTAAAATGGCCGCTTTTATGAGGAATCCAGGCGGTGCCTTTTCCAGAATATTAGAGAGACTGGGATCAAAGTGTAGAACCTACCAGGAATCATAAGATCACGACCCATTACCGCAAAATTAATCCAATATTGTATTTGAAAAGACCTAGTCTTGAGCAAAGTGTGTGAGTACACCATATCAGGTTGGCCTAATTACAGTACCGACAAGACCATTCAACCATATTGGTGTCGCAGACACGAATTGTCTGTCGACGATGGGTGTTCATTGTGGGGAAGACGTGTAGTTGTGGGGAAGGACACATGCTTGCAGAATTACATGAAAACTACCCAGGTATGTGACGGATGAAGGCCCTCCTCAGATCATTCGTTTGGTGCCCAGGACTGGATATGGATAAAGAGGACACAGTTAGGTCATGTCCTCATTGTGCGGTGACACAAATGTCCCCCGAAGCTGTTCTGTTTTTGTTGTGGCCATGGGCTGGGGAACCATGGAAACGGATCTACATAGATTTTCCCAAGGTGGAAGGTCAAAACTTTTTGATACAGATTGTGGTAGGCAACTATTCAAAATGGCTTTAGGTTTTTCCATTGTCCAGGACTACAGTAAATGCTACCATTGTTGTCCTAAGATCATTGTTCATGAGATATAGTCTTCCGCAAAACGTCGTGTCCGATAACGGACCACAATTAATCTCAGATGAATTCGCAACGTTTTTGAAATTGAGTGGCATAGATCACACCGATGTTCACCATGCCATCTTGTGAGTAATGGCTTTGCTGAAAAAAAATAGTCAAACATTCAACAAAATGTTTGAGAAATCTGCCAACTCACGGATGTTGTACCACAAAATAGCAAATGCACTTTGCATTACAGGAACACTCCTCATACAACAGGTGTAACTCCGGTTGAATTGTTCTTTAAAAATAACCCCAGAACCCATTTGTCTATGTCTATGGTCAAACCTTGTTTACAAAGAAAGGTAGAAGGTAAGCAAAATACTTCTAAGATTCACCGTGATGGCCCGAGCCCGAAAACGAGATCATTTGACTTGCATCAGCCCATCCGTATCAGAAATGTTAGAGTAGGGAAGGAAAAGTGTATTCCAGACACGATTGTAGCAATTAAAGGTCCACTTTCTTACCTGGTGAGAGTTCCAGGAAATAACCGTGGTGTACATGCTGACCATCTGATAGCTGACAATTTATGTATAAATGGTGATGCATATGGTAGATCGGAGCAAAGTTTACCCGAGTAGGAACCAATGTCGGAGGTTCTTGATTCAACACCTACAAAGAGTCAGCAGTCACCTGAATTAGCTCCAGTGGAACCCCATGCACCTGCTCAACCAAGTATGGTTCCTCAGACATTACTGTTTTCGTCTAATAGCTCAGCACCAGGAAACACATCCAGCACCCAGTCAGATTCTCACCAGTTCCCCACTGTTTGTTCAAAATCTGATTCGAGTGGAGGAATTCCAACGGTACTTAGAAGGTCGAGCAGAGTGTCTAGACCTTCACAGAGACTTGATTTGTAACATTAAGATTCTGCTTCACGGCAAGTGAGGCGGAACGGAACATGTTTGTGTTTACTGATTACTATTGCTTGTGTTTTCTGTTTAATTCCATGTTGTTTTTGTTAAAGATTTTTCGATGCTGACTGGACTATTTTACGGATTCCTGTATAGGAGGGATGAATGATGTATACTGGAATGGTCGGGGATTGACGTCACGAGGGGATGGAACCTGTGCAATTACAGCACTTTGGTGATGGCTTCCCTACGTTTGAGTCATGTGCATATTTCTTCAGCCGAGAAGACTGGAATACTCAGCATATCTGCCTATCCAGGCTACAACAGCAGCCTCCACAGTGGTGACGGTGGTGATGTAGTCGACACGATTTCTAAACATGGTGTGGTTGAGTGTTGGATCATTGATTGTGGTTCTACATGTTATCGATAGAAAGAACTCTTCATTCGTCATAAGGACACTGCATCACTGGTGCAGTCATTACTCAGTAATGATGTAACCAGCGGATGGTATTCGTAACCGAACCCTGATCCAACGTGCCAATGACGACCTCCAAAAACCCAACGCAGGTGGAAATACCATGAGCTTGTTCAAATGTCATCCATGACTGCATAACATCACGACAGTAGCAGATGTTATAAAAGTCGACTCGTGTTCCCCGAGGAATCAAACCAAACTCGATTACTCTTTGGTGACCAGGCTCCACATTAATACAACAGACATGCTTAAAATACCCTTAAGTTAATTTTCTCCGTGCCACTGTTGATATGCAAGGTGCCTCGATAAGATCTTTTCACAACGTCCTCTCACTCGAAAATGATCAGCGAAAGGAGTGAAAGGAAAGGGCACAAGGTGGGTTTAGGGAGAGCAGATTGTCGGAGTGGATGGTTCTTTGCAGCAGATTCTTGGAAGAATTAATTTCGATGGCAAATTCCTCATGAACAGCTGGTGTTGGAAAGCAGAGCCTCTGTTAATACGCTTTTCAGAGTGCTAAGAAAACCATGCATGATGTATTAGCATCACTCTCTGAATCGTAGAGATGAGTTTCCATGAAAAGAGTTGAAACAATATTCTGGTCATCCATATTCAATTAAAATAAACAAACCGATGAGTAGCATTTTATAACTGATAACTAATGGCACTTTCATCAAGTATAACAGAAACCCAGTCTGGATCATGGGGAAAAATGACATGACTGGTCTGCACAATCAATATTAGGAAGGGGGGAGGGGGGGAGAAGGAAATTCACAGATGTCCCCCCCTTTACTTTTATTTACCAGAAAATGCCACGAAACCCCGGAAATACTTGCACTTCACTTTTATATTCTTTTACAAAGGCCACTGCTTCAGGAAGCTCTGAGGGGATCAAAGTGATCTTTCATGCCATTGACCTGGTGGATGAGAAGATGCACTTGTGCTTTGGTCTGCAGGAAAAGGGCACGTGGGAGTAAAAAATGAGGTGGTGAGGTGGTGAGGTCGAGGGAATAGGAAATGCCTGGAGATATACGGAATAACAAATCTTGTACATTAATTTCATGTTAATAAGTCAAGCCAGGTTATGGCTGGCAAAATAGCCTCAAGGTATGCATACTCACAGCTCAGCTGTCTCGCCTACGTTTGACTCTCGATCCAGCTATGTACTTTTTCACAGGCAGGGTGATTCAACTATGTGGGTGTCGTCCTTCAAATGTACTTTAAACTGTTGCCCGTCTGCCGGCATTAGTTGGTGGATGTTAAAAATCCCACGGTGTCCTTTGTGAAGAGCAGGCGAGCTCTCACCGGTACCATTAACATATTCCAAATTCCTGCCCTAACTCCTTAGTCGAGGATCGGGCCTGGCCAGCCGGTTCGTGAAAGACTTGGGCCAAAAAATCCCCGTGGCCACAAAGCGATTGCCAAAGGTAAGCCTCTCCCTCAACCCCGCTTACCCTTGGCGATCGGCCGCGACTTACCCTTGGCCCGTGATCCAATGATAGTATATTCTTTTAGGACCACCATATGACCTTGACCTTCAACATTTAGGGATAGAGTGTAAATTAAGAAAATATGTCCCCATCCAGAATCTATCCATAACACACATTATGTAAATTGGAGGAAAATTATTAAAATAATGATCAAAAAGGGTTTTTTGTGAATTAGGTCACAACTCGAAAAAAGTAGGTCAAGGATTCTAATCAAATATCAGGTGAACAACTTCAATGCAGGTACACTATTACTATTATAATGCAAGAACACCTTGGATTGCTAAGCGGTCTTTGAGATTCCACATTTGCAAAATTCAGCAATGACAAAAAATGTGTTTTTTCAGACCGCCATTTGATCTTGACATTTAACCCTAAGGGATCTGATGCAAGTTAAGCGTAGATGCAGAAATTTTGCTCCGATCAGACAAACCTTAGTCAAGTTATGGTGAAAAATATTTAAACATCTATACTTGGGTCATGACCTTAATTAGGTCAAGGTCAAACATTATGTCAACCCTGCATACTTTTGTATTCACATTATTGATGCAAAATTTCATTCCGAACGTCCCAGCTGGCTCTGAGATACAGCTTGGAAATCGGAAATTGGGAAATACAGCTGGGAGTTGCAGGAAGAAAAAAAACAACTAATAAATGGTGGTCTTGTACTCCTAGGGTTCGAAGAAACATTAAAAATTGGGGGTGCTAATTATAGAACCAAACCCTGTAACAACAATAAGCCTTCCCATATGCTATAGGGGGAGACTTAATATAATAATAATAATAATACTCATAATAATAGTAAAATGACGAAGAAGTCAGGCCAGGATTCGAATTAAAAATAACCGAGTCATTATGTGATGAGGCAGTTATGGGTCAATCATGGAAACATCGCATTTGATGGAGATGTAATGAATGATGGTCTCCACAAAGTAGGGCTCTTGATGAATGTTCCGATAGCAAGTGACCATTTCGAGCAGATGTCAAACTACAGACACTAAGATTCAAGAGAAGAGACATCACCAACCGTAAAACACACCAATTTCAATGTCATGGTTACTAATGTCAAAGTCAATTGTCCGTGGGGTGATATTTTACCTTTTGAGGCAGGTAAGACGTTCAAATTTGAAATAACTGAGGCTGCAGGCAATCTTGTTTTTTTTTTTTAGCAGTAATTTTTGCTCCTCATTTTGTGAAGTCTGTGTAACAATTAGGAGTTAATTTGCTACATCTGATGAGTATATTTGTTTATTTATTTCTTTTTTAATTGAACAGCAAGCTACTCACTTTACAATATGACTGGTGGGTTAAAACTTCGAAGTAAAGGTCTTACGTTTAGTAAAAATGCAATATTTGGCTTCACCTTTGTCAGCCCTGTTGGAGAATCCATTTTAACTCTTGTTCATACCATCTTATCTGAAGCAATGCTGACTGAGACTAGACCTAGTAACGGAGAGGAAATATCAAATGAAGTGAATCTAATATCCATTACTTGTAATGTACTTTTTGCAGATATCATGCCCCCTTCGACTCCGCACCTAAAAATCATTGATTTGGACAATAACACTTAACGAGTCCAAACTTGAAACACTGTTTCCAAGCTTTTTCTTGCGCAATAAAGATCATTTCAACCCCTTCACTTTTTACAATGTACAAATGGGTAAAAAAGAAAAAAAAGGAAACCACCAGATATAAAATTAATGGGAAACTGAGGAAACCTCACCGGGCCACTCAACTTCTCATTTACACAGTGAGGCAGGAAAAAAGGGCTTCCTCTCAAGATTTACAGTCAAAACCTACAAAATAAAACTAATTAATTCAACAACTGTGATGGTCAAAATAATGATCGTTCAAAGCAATTATGTATTGTGCACAAATGTACTCTACAACTATTTTTTTTAACAGCCTCGATTATTTCCACATTCTTGAAGAGTCAGATGGAGAAAATTATTGACCAGCTCCAGACGAGTTAGGACTGTTCAACTGAAGTAGCAATAATTTGGAATTTGACCAGGGTGTAGGCAATAACTCGATTACCCTTTGTGAAAGACATCGTGGGATCTTTAATGTCCACCAATTATGACAGCAGATGGATCATCCAATTTAATGTCCATCCAAGGGGCGGCACATTTTGTGATGCAACTGCCTGCAAAGCACCAATCCGACAGTTTATAGTTAGATTGAGAATCAAACCCAGATGAGTCAGCTCAAAGGTAAGCATGTTAACTCTGCACCATCCTGTTCTCCCCTCTCCCTTAGGGAGGACTCTTAGGACATTTACAACAAAAATGGACAATTAGGGCTTCCAGGGTTAATTAGCGAATTAGTTATACCCTAACTGCATGTTTAGAATAGGCATATTGTAAACCTCAATTTAGGTCTGCCAAGACAGTGTTGAGCAGGGCCTGCCCTCCATACCCTTCTCCATCCATTTGTATTTTTCAATGTTAAATGTGCTTTATTTCTCATTATTTATTTTATTAATAACCTTTTACCTTTCTCTTCACTGACCTTGCAACTAATGGTCCTTGAGCAGAGAACCACCCAGTCTATATTTGGATCAGACCATACGACTGTGTACTTGAGCTGGTCAGCCAATGGACACATGTAATGGTGTCACGGGAGGGTCAGTTTTCAACCAAGATTATGGGAATAAAGGACAGTTGAGGACTGGGAGCTTGTCAGGTGATGTGTCAAGTTTAACGTGAGGACAGATAGAGCAAGGAATACAAACTATTTTGCTCTTTTTTATTTTATACTGTTAAAAGCAGTAGTAGCAAGTTAAAACAATTAAAAGCAGCAAGTGAATATAACTGAGAATACGTGGATATAATTAATTTTATTTCTTCCACAGTTGGTTGGACCTCTCCCAGTAGGAGGAACCGGTCCTGGGAGCCTGGGATAACCAACACCAAGTCAACTGAGCCGGCCGGAGACCTATCTAGTGGCACATCGGGTGTGGGAGAATCACATCCGGCTTCTTCCATGCAATCTGTATCTCTGTAGGATATCTCAGGATATCAGAGCAGGATATCTGAATAAGTTATGGACGGATTCGGACGAAATTTGGTGAACAGGTTGAATGTGTGACAATGACTAAATAATTAGGTTTTGGTAAAGATCCGGATCTGGATGCTCGAATTTTAAAGTGATTCTTCACCATTGAGTGATTGGGCCAAAAATGATATGTAGCATGATATTTGAAAAAGTTGTGGATTAGTTATGACAAAACTTAGTGGATAAGTTGGTTAGAATTTTCCTTCACCTTCAGGTCCGGCTTATCAGTGGGATATAAAGCGTAAATTATTCAGCCTGATGGATGTATGTGCACCACCGAGTGCCGTTCCAGTTCCCCAAATGAAATTGTGTCGTTTTGACAGATAAAACTGGTGTGGTGTTGATGTGTCGCAGGCATCATGAGCCGAATGGCCTCTTCCTCCATCTAATTTCCTCGTGCAATCTAGGCGGGGGCTCCTCGCTTGGCTCGACTAGGCCTGAACAAAGCCTCATATTTTATCCTCTCTTTGTCCTCAAACCATTTTCTCCCTCTGAGTGTCCCACTATCCCTTGAGAGAAAAGGTTTTAGGTGGATTGGCCTGACAAACTCTTGTAGTTTTTCATGTGATTTACACCAGCCTTTGTGATGTCATATTTCGTATGTCTGTTGTGAGTCTGTAATGTTGGTGGTTCAAACCCTGGAAGAGTCATACCAAAAAAATGTAAAAAAGGTATGTGCTGCTTTCTTGCTTGATACTGTACATTTTAAAAGGATATAGAGCATGGATAAAGAACCATAAGTTGGCAATAAAGCTCAGGCTTTGGTGGGCCAATATGGTCTCCAACTATGCTGAAGTTCCTTGGAAAGGAACTCATATTTATTTACTATTATAGAAGCCTATCAAAAATTATGGGTTGGAATTGTTTTATATTCAAAATATTCAGAGACTGCAATATATGATGTTTTCAAGTAAGAAAAAGTGTTATTTTAAAACACGACATGCACAAATGTTACTCTATTTTCTTTATCTTCTCGGCCTTTCATTTTGAGGGTACAGCCTCATGAGCATGCTAAAGCCTGAAGCCTCGGCCTAGTGTCAGGTGTGCTTACATCTTTATTAATTAGACATTGCACATATGTGTGTTACACATAACGTGTTGTGAATTTCACCTTCCTGCGCCTTGTATTTAGTCTTATTTTTTAAACATTCTGTACACCACCATTGAGGCCCGGTTGCATGTCACCATCTACATTTCCAAAACAAGAGACTTACTCTTTAATGGAAAATGTTTTTCGAGTTGTTTTTTTTTAATCGTGAAAAAATAGTCCGTAGTGAACAGTCATGTTAAAATGTTGGCCTTTAAAATCCTTCTTAAATCATCCTTATGAAGTGGGACAGACATCACACAAAAATACACACATATTGTGTTTTCTATGGAAGATATTACGAATTGGACATCCTCGTCTTCTTCGTGTTTAGCCTGCCCTCCGGAGGGAGGGAGCGGGATATTGTAATAGTCCGGTTTGTTTGTCTGTTTGCTTGTTTGTCTGTTTGTTTGTTTGTCTGTCTGTCTGTTAGCAACTTTACGGCAAAGTGGCTTTAGCAAACACTATCAAATTTAATCCACAGGTAGGCAATGAACCTTGGACAACCCCATTAACTTTTGGGTCCAATTGGATCAAAGGTCAAGGTCACGAAAAGATCAAAATCGTTTTTCGCTCATAACTTTGTCAAAAATGATCTGATTTACTTCAAACTAAGCTTAAAGTGAACCTTATTGTATTTGTCACTTGTAATCCTCCCCATTCCTATAGTGAAAAATGCATATTTGTGAAGATCGGTAGGGTCCGAAGACTTTATGTCTTAAATGGGCAGGATTTGTTGTGCCTGGCACCACTAGTTTATTTCTGTAATAGTTGTTCCACGTGCTCTTTTCCTGGTTTCTTTTTAAACATTTTATGAAACTCAATTATTTATTATTCCTGTTGATTTCTGGGTCCGTTCACTTTGTGAGCGAATAAATTGGCAGCAGGAACACGTGAGTTTGGTTCTCAGCATGTGTAACCAAATTGAAGATCTATACGTTTTCCCGAGTCGCCGTTGTCGCTTTCCAATTGAAATTAATGCCTCCACTCGGTGTCCAGGCAGTTTATCTCCAGCAGTCTCTCACATCGCCCATGAGGGAGCCGAGCCGACAACACGGCCGACTTTGGAGTGGAATTCTTGAACCCATTGAAAATCTGTAACACTGGTGTTCAGAAACGTGATGAGGAAAGCATGAAGAGGCATTGATGATGAAGTTATTGCAAATGATGGAGAGCATGAATAAATAGATGAAGGACCAAATAGGAGGAATAAAAGAGTAGAGGGGAGAAATAATAGAGGAGATGGGAGAGGAGATAGATTAAAAGTCTCGTCATTCTGAAAATGCTCGAGAATGAGAATGGCTTTGAAAGGCTTATGACTTCATTCTATATAGTTAGCTTTTCAGGAAATGAATTTAGGCACATTTGATGGGGCAGCTATTATTTCCTCATTCAATCTCTACATATGGAGTGCACCACAACAGCATACTCCATGTTAACTACTTAATAATTATAACTCCACATTAACCCAAAATCATTTTCATAACAATATGTAAACACCGAACATACATTTGTAAATATATACCAGTCTAAACCGCATATATATATACACACATAAACACAGGTCCAAGGGAGGTGCAAATCCAGAAAACTGAAGTGTTTTATTGTCCCAGCAACACAGGGTCTTGGGGTACATAGGTGGGTCGTGGGATACCCCACCCCCCTGAATTTTTTTTAAATAATAGCCTTCAATACAATCATTTCCCACATTCTAGAGACTATTTGGGATTGGAATCTCTCATGTAGAGCAGGAGCTAGGTGACTTTTATTCAACATGGAAGGTGCAGATGTTTAAGGGTGCCATTGGTGTCGAGTAGGGTTGGCAGATCCCAGAAACCCAATTCTTAAGTTGCGCCAGTGGTGGGTGTGGTGGGTGGCGCCACCCAAATCCACGATGGCTGCCATAGATATAGGCTAAAACCAATATTGTCAAACATCAAGTAATACTAGGCCGATTCCAATGATCTTGGTATGCATTCTGATAGTTTTGGGTATGCCCAATCTAATGGAGAGGGTGTCATTATCATCCAATGTCAATGTCATGAGATAAAGGTCAATATCACAGTTTTTTGTCAATTTTATGCCTGTTTAACCTTGACCCTTTGATTCAAGGTCAAATCTGATGACATGAAATGATTCCCCATACATGATTTCCTATTAGTGCCCAATACATACCTAAGCTCTCGGGATGCACTAGCAAAGCTGAAGGCAATTGATGGTAACATGATTCCTCCCTGTGTATCAGAAATTTCCCAACACATAAAACGGTTATCATTTGTAGCAAAGATGTGGGCCAATGCTGATTTATCAGGATTAAATGAGCATCCATCTTCAAATGATGGCTGGGAGTTGCATGAAGAGCAGTATGAAATCATTTGGTTTGATGGTCAACAGCTTCCAGAGTCACTGGTTCTGGAGGAAGAGAATCACTCACATCAAGAAAGCTCTGATGATGACCTCAATGTGTCTTCATCAGATGAAGACTGTCTATCCTCAGATGAAAACTAACTCTGATAACAACACAATACCATTCATTGAACTTAAACCAACCCTGTTAGTATAAAAACAGAATTTTTTCAATGTGGGTTTTATTTTAAATAGTCAATTATGCATATCCATGGTGGTGATAGATAAAATAGATCCCTAAATTTATAGAAAGTGGTTGATTAGTTCTATATGTATATATGCATGGTGGTGGTAAATAGGTTAGGTAATATATAGAAGGAGATTGTAGTGGGGCATTGTCGTGCAAACCACAACAATAAACAATTTGTTCTTTTCCAGAAAAATTCATGCAGGTGGTCAAAATAAATTTATTTGAAAATTATGACACATTTTCCAATCAGAACACATTTTTGATGAGTACAAAATTGTATAAAATGCCAAGTCACTAGATCTACACTTTGTGATAATGACTGAATGTAATGGTTACAAATGAACTATATATGTAAAATCTGCCATACTTATAAATCTGATTAACCTTGTTCTTAAGTAAGCTTTCCACCACAAATCCTATTCTAAAGGCCCTCACCCACTGGCCATATCTGCCCCCGACCGGCCCACTCGAACTGCCCCACCGACCTGCCCGACATGGGCCGACTGGGCCGACTGGCCCCAGACTGGACCGACTGCCACATCTGGCAGGTCTAGGGAGGTCGGGGCAGGTCTGGCAGGTCGGAGGCCAGTCCCTCTCCTTCCTCTTCCCCTCTCCTCCTCCCAGGCTCTCCTCCTGGCTTCTCCTCATCCCAGCCTCTCCTCCTTGCTCTCCACCCCCTTTCCTCCCCCTCCCTTCCTCCCCCTCTCCGCATCCCCTATCCTCATCCTGGCCTCTCCTCATCCTGGCCTCTCCTCATCCTGGCCTCTCCTCTTCCTGCCCTCTCTTCATCCTGGCCTCTCCTCATCCTGGCCTCTCCTCCCTCTTTCCTCCTTGCTCTCCACCCCCTTTCCTCCTCCTCCACTCCTCCCCCTCCACTCCTCCCCCTCTCCGCATCCCCTCTCCTCATCCTGGCCTCTCCTCATCCCCTCTCCTCCCTCTTTCCTCCTTGCTTTCCCCCCCCTCCCCTCCTCCCCTCTCCGCATCCCCTCTCCTCATCCTGGCCTCTCCTCATCCTCTCTCCTCCCTCTTTCCTCCTTGCTCTCCACCCCCTTTCCACTCCTCCCCTCCTCCCCTCTCCGCATCCCCTCTCCTCATCCTGGCCTCTCCTCATCCCCTCTCCTCAACCCCTCTCCTCATCCTGGCCTCCCCTCATCCTGCCCTCTCATCCCCTCTTCTCCTCCCACTCTCCTCCTCCCCCTCCCCTCACTCCCTCTCCTCCTCCCGACCTCTCCTCCCCCATTTCCTCCTTCCTCTCCTCTCCCTTTCCTCCTTCCTCTCCTCTCCCTTTCCTCCTCCCTCTCCTCTCCCTTTCCTCCTCTCCTCCAAGAGAGGTGGAGGAGAGGGCATGAGCAGAGGGGGAGAAGAGGGCATGAGGAGAGGCCCAGAGGAGAGGGTTAATGACACCCGACCTACCCAACCAACCCCACAATTTTGAACATGTTGAAATCTCGACTACCACATCCGAGCATAGTTGACTGTCCCCGATCAGATGCTCGGGGGGGGGGGCAGTTCTGGTGAGCCGGTAAGGGGCAGGTTGGGGTTCGATCGGGACAGTGAGCGTGGACCTTAAGGTTATTTTTTTTTTTCATTCAATGTACTTATCCCTGTCAAATGACACTGGATTGGTATTTGCACTTTAGGCACTAATAGGAAATCATGTATGGGGAATCATTCATGTCATCAGATTTGACCTTGAATCAAGGGGTCAAGATAAAACAGGCATAAAATTGGCCAAAAAAACCTATGATATTGACCTTTATCTCATGACATTGACCTTGGATGATAATAACACCCTCTCCATTAGATTGGGCATACCCAAAACTATCAGAACGCATCCCAAGATCATTGGAATTGGCCTAGTATTACTTGATGTATGACAATATTGGTTTTAGCCTATAGTGATGGCAGCCATCTTGGATTTGGTGGCGCCACTGACCACACCAACCATTGGCGCAACTTAAGAATTTGGTTTCTGGGATCTGCCAACCCTACTCTACACCACTGGCACCCTTAAACATCTGCACCTTCCATGTTGAATAAAAGTCGCCCAGCTCCTGGACGAATGGGCTTTGCAAATTTTCGACTGTTTCTAAAAAAACCTCAATTTTCAATTTTTCAACAAATTTATAAAAACAAACAAACTGGTCTGTCGAGTTTGTGATTCTGATTGTTTGTCTGTCTGTATGCCAATCGCCTTCAGGTCATAACTTAAAACTGATCTTCACAAAACTTCACAAAACCAAATTGTGGAGTTGATCAAAAGGTCAACATCAGCCCTCAGGAGAGGGTGAACAGGTTAGGGTTAGTGCTGAACACCCAATCTTGTATATTATTTCCGAGTTTGTGGTTTCGTGTCGCGCTATCTTCGACTTTGTTCTGCACTCAAGTAACGTGATATTCGGCTTACATTATCTCAAAAACCATATGAGGTGCATGGTACAAAAAAGTAAATAAAATGGGTCTGAAACAGTGAAATCGTATTCCACTTACTGCATTAAAGTAAAATTACTACTGATACTCTGCATCAGTTCCTTTCTCAAACACACCCACCCCAACATGTCGCGCAGAGCGCGGGTTATGCTAGTTATTCTCATTCTCTGGACAGATATATATATATATATATATATATATATATATATATATATATATATATATATATATATATATATATATATATATATATATATATATAGTGAGAGAGGAGAGATTGAGATGGTTTGGACATGTGCACAGGAGGGAAGCGGAGTATATCGGGAGAAGGATGTTGAAGATGGAGCCGCCAGGCAGGAGGAGAAGAGGAAGGCCAAAGAAGAGGTTCATGGATATGGTGAGGGCGGACATGCGGGTGGTTGGAGTGTCAATGGAAGATGTGGAGGATAGAGTGAAATGGAGACGGTTGATCCGCTGTGGCGACCCCTAACGGGAGCTTGCCGAAAGAAGAATATATATATATATATATATATATATATATATATATATATATATATATATATATATATATATATATATATATATATATATATGTACACCCCATGTTGCAGCATTTCTGTTCTTTCAGCTGTTCCATGAAAATATGTATTGGGTAGTAGATGTAGTCGAAAAAAAAAAAAATGTGATTTTTTTTTCTGCCCTTATAATTATCAGTTTGTCTGTCTGTTGGGTCGTCGATGTAGTCAAAAAAAAAATTTTTTTTGAGATTTTTTTTTCTACCCTTATTATCAGTATTTCCGTCAATTATGTTTGTCTGTCTGTTGGGTAGTCGATGTAGTCGAAAAAAAAAAATTTGAGATTTTTTTTCTACCTTATCAGTATTTCCGTGGATATGTTTGTCTGTCTGTCTGTTGGCTGCTCTTAGAGCACCCTTATTCTGGACATTTCCATCTGTCTGTCTGTCTGCAAAACTTTGGTCAAGCCTCGGGGCTAAACCACTCAACCGATTCCAATGAAATTTGGTAGGTAGGACCAATATTTCTGGGAATCGTGTGCTTTCGAATATGGGACCTCGGGCCCGAGCAACAGCATAGCAACGGCCCTTTAAATGTGGTCAAAAAATCGAAAAAAAAATCGAGAAATCGAAGCTTACAGTTCTGTGTGCAATCTATCTGGCTCCCTTCATGCCAATTTGCAGCCCTAACAAAAATATTTTTTGGAGGAGATAGGTTTTGGGCTAGTACATGTCCAACATTTCAGAAACGGTTAATTGCGAATATCTCTAAGAGAAAGAGTCTGATTTTGATGAAACTTGGGTGAAATGTGTACAATGTGGCTTGCATGTACACAAAAATGAATGCTTGCTATGCACACCTCCGTTGCTTAGCAACAGCTAAAATACTTTATTGTACATCGTACACTTATTGTGGACTGTACAAAAAAAATCAATACCTCCGAAACTGGACCTCCGATGGACCTGTTTTTTTGTGTGCCCAAGGAGAATGTCTTACAGCATCATATAAAAAAATAAAATCTATAGCGAATAGATAAATGGAATTACCAGGGCTGCCATTTGTTAGAGTCTCTTTGGAAACATGCCTGAAATTTCACAAGGCAGGTTTCTGGGTGCAAACTAAGAGGGCTGTGATAGTCATATTTATTGTGCTAAATTGATTGATAGCATGTACATGAATATCGGCGAGTCACGTCGGCCAGCTTTCCATCGAGAGCGAGCAGCCATGTCGCCTACTGGCTTGTCTGTATGTATGTCTGTTCGGTTCAGTGCTCCATTAATACAATGGCGATTTCGATGAAACTTGGTTGGTAGGTTCATACCATCACCAAGTTGTGTGCAAATGAGAACCGTTGCTATGGACACCACCGTTGCCTAGCAACAGGACTTTGAAATTTTTGAAAAATCATAAAAAAATAATTTTTTCGAAAATCAAAAAAGGGCCACAAGCGACTGTGGGCAGTACATTCAGCCATATTGTCAAAAATTTCCAGCCGGATCCTATGAAAACTGTCGGAGAAGATAGACTTTGAATGAACCCTGGTCGAAAACAATAAAAAAAACGAAGTTCGTTATATCTCAGAGACTATGAGTCAGATATACATGAAACTGGTATGGTAAGTTCATGGTTTGTCCTAGTTATGTGTGAGAAAGAACTGTTGCTATGGACCCCTCCATTGCCTAGCAACGGTCGACTACCCATGTCCACCTACTGGCGTGTGTGTGTGTGTGTGTGTGTGTGTGTGTGTGTGTGTGTGTGTGTGTGTGTGTGTGTGTGTGTGTGTGTGTGTGTGTGTGTGTGTGTGTGTGTGTGTGTGTGTGTGTGTGTGTATATATATATCCACACATATTTTCATGTTAATGTTCTGCAAGCCCAATTTTCTTTGTCTTTAGTATGCAGCTCAAAGTTGTGGGTAACAATACCTGCTGGGAACACAGCTCTCTGCCCCTGATTCACTGCCTCCTGTAGGTTAGAACAGGATTTGGGATTTGGCCAGGATTCCAGCCATATTTTGCGAACTCTTAGTGACAGTCACCATGATATCTTTACCATGCATTACTTTATGCTGGAGGTCAGGACGCACAGTTTCACGTCCCTCCAAGAGATGGCATACACAATGAAAAATCACTGTGCCTCAGAATCACCAGGGTGACAGTTTATAGCTGGACCGAGATTCAAAGCTAAGCTGGACAGCTCAGAAGCATGCATACCTTTTGCCTATCACGTCAGCCCGAACACCCAATGTCGCTCAATATTACAGGTATTCTTCGTTCATCAGATTCCTCTTTAATCATGAATGTGTACCTACCTTTCTTACTGTCCTCACTTGAAAGTTTTTCTGTTGTACTCTTACCATTCTCATGCCATACTTCATAATACAATGGTGAGAACCAAAAAGTTGGCACGTTGCTCATTCTTCTTGTGTATCACAGTCATAAGCAGTTAAAAGATTCTGACATAATTTACAGTTCGTGTCAACATGCTGGGTTGTTGAAAGGCAAACGGAATTGTAAAGGTCAGCATGCTATCGGTAGTTCCAAGCTGGCAGCAAATAAAGAAATTCAGCATCCAAAGTTAACAGGATGCAAGAGTCATCACCAAATTGGTAGTGCCCAACCCAAACTTGTTTTTGAGGAACAAAGGTAAATGAGGATTCTAATGATTGATATTTTGTCAACATGCATCTCAGAGACAGGTTTGCATTTGAAATGAAACTGAAAAGAAAATCACACTACATTATGCCAGGTGCACCAATCCATCTGTTCAGACTCTATCATTAACATCTGCTTGCCAATCTGCAGGTATATATACATTGCCAAAGCTCAGGCTGGAAAGACTGGCAAAGTATCAAGGTAATTGGCTATGGATCAGTCGGGCTTCACATAATGTTTACAGACAAGTCCCTGGAGACATCCTGAAGAACAGTACCCATACGAGCTGACATAACTGCAGGTGAACTAAATTTAATTATCCTCAAGAAGCGTGTTGCTGCTGTGTTATTTAGAAGAACATACTTCAACCCAAAGCTGTGCCATTCGGATGGCATATAGTGGGGGTGCCAATATATTTTCTTGGACATGGAATGCTATTTTTGGCAACCACAAAAAATGTATTCTCCTGGGTCCTAGTAACTTTAAAAATGATGTTGCCATTTTTTCTGTTGACCTTTGATAACCTTGACCCAAGGTCAAATGTCAAACACCATTTTTAGGCCAAATTCTGTTTTTCCGTGTTTTCGGCTTTTTGTTTCTAGCCTAAAAGACATGTTTGTGCAAGGATACCATACAGATATACTATCTTCATTTAATATTTATGCTCTCTTCAGTGCAATTCATGCTCTTGCTGGTTAATCCTTCATGTGACAGACATGTCCTGAAACTGGACCAGCATCAAGACACTGTTTATTCACAGCAAAGGATCTTCATCATCCTCCTCATCATCATCAGTTCCAAAAGCATGTCCATGATACATATTGGTGCAAACTTCATCATCTGCACTACACATACAAATCTCTGTGCAGTTCGTATTCTGTGATCTGCAGGAGCAGTGGGAGAAGCATCTTGTCTTCTTACAACCACACTTCGTATGGTGTATGATTGCATTAGGGGCATGAAGCTGCATTGTTGGGATGGCCACCAGTCCATCACCCTCCACTTTCCACCCATAGTCTGTCACTGGCAGGAGCTGTAGGTCAGGCACATCATCTTGGAACCACTTCATTGCTTGGTAATGTGCACATGCAATAGTTTAATTCAAAGTTCCTCGAGTTGGTGGCAACTTTTGGGCTTCCGATTGTTTCTTTGTGAGCGATCTCCGGTGGAGATCATCAACATCAGAAGTGGATGTCCCTGGCTTGTATAGATGACAGACAAACTTTTCTAGAACCGCAGTTGTTTCTGGTGATGGCTCAATGCGTTTCTCAAGGGCAGCAAAGGCAGATACCTCACCAGGGAAGACGTATTCAGTACCTGTTAGCAGCTGGGCTTGCCCTTAGCAGCAAACGTTCCAGTTTGATCTGCTCCAGTGGAAGCCTGGCAGTGCAGCAGCCTTTTCCTCACCCAGTGCATGGAACATGGGTGACAACGGGTTGACTCGTTTCTTGTTCCCTGTCCATGTGACAAAGTAGGTGTCTTTGCATCGTCATGGATAGTGTCTGATAATCATAACGAGGACGTCTTTATCGGGGGACTGTGTACAATTCCACAGCTCCTCAGTTTGCAGCATCTAGGCTGTGTAGGATGATTCTAGTGACAGCTTATTTATGTGTTGCAGAGGTGCTGTACGTCAACAGTGTTGAACATCACGTCTTTCCTTGAAATGACAATGAAGATCTTGGTTTTCTTCTTAAAGAGGTGAAAGGCTTTCTTTGCGAGGTACACAGTTTCTTCTTTATGCTTGAAAGCAACTGATTTGCTGAAACCTCCTCTATCGGCATGTTGTCGTCCACGTGTTAGAAGATAGTTGACTTTGTAGCCTCCTTCAGTGATGTTATGACACCGTAGCAATCAGACACGAGATGCACCTCATCATAGTCTTTGGCCTTGCTGTCCAGTGTAGCAGTGAAATGATCAGGCAGCTCTGCACATTTTTAACTCACCTCTGGACTTTAGTCAAGTGAGCTTATGCAATCAAGCAGTATCTATAGGTGAGTGAGTCAGTCAGTCAGTCTGTAAACACTTCAGTCATTATCGCTTGAACCAAACACATAATTTTCATGAAACTTTGCCACAAGCTTCATATGTGATGCCGAATGAAGGTTTATTGACCACATCAAAATCTGCACTCATTGAGGGGGTCTACGGGGGGGGGGGGAGTTGAGCCACCAGAATAGGTACTATTTGCTCTCCTCTCTGAAACCGCACACACAATTTCGATGAAACTTGACCACAATCTTCATCACCCATGATGTACCAAAAATTTGTTCAATGCATAAAAAAAAATCAGGGTGTATGGGGATCTGTGTGGGTTTGAACCCGCCCCCCCCCCCAAAAAAAAGTATAATAATAAAATTATTATAATGTAAGTATAAGAGTATAATAATAAAAAAGTAGAAAAGGTATTTGCTCTCTTCTCAGAAACTACACACACAATTTCAATGAAACTTGACCACAACCTTCATCACCCGTGATGTACTAAAGTTTGTTCATGCTATTAAAAACAAAGACAAATGTGTCCAAGAGCCGCGTCCCAAAGCTTTTGTCTTCACCAGAAGAAGAACAAGAAGCAGAAAAAGAATAAAAAAAAAAACAACAGCTTCCGATATTTCTTCACGTGCCATCACGTCACGTCCGTCATGGACGACCTTCGTTCATGACGAGAAAATAGTGTATTTACGAAATTACAATACATTAAATGGAATAATCTTTAAATAGTAACGTGAACTTTTCGAAACTTAAAAGCAAATGTCCGAATATATTTAAAAGTTCATGATAGACGCTCTCAAAAAGCACCCTAAATACAAGGATGTGTACAGGTGTTTAGTATTTAAGGAGATCCTGATCCTGTATATAAAAGAGCCGAATCCGAAAGGTTTTGTCTTAAGAAGAAGAAGAACAACAACAGCAATGCCGAGCTCTCTTAGAGCAGCGTTCGCTACGCTACACGCTGCTAAAAATCAGCGTCGAGGGGGGTATGTGGGGGGCTTGAGTGACTGTTGCTCCTGATCCAGGTGAGCTTCAGGACTCGTCCTATTTTTTTATCCATGCTGGCTTGCCCATTGCATACACCACAGCCATGCCATCTATGATGGTGACCATCTTCTGTGAAAGTTGAACATCATCGATTGTAACATTCTCTGGTAGCTGAACACAATCAGTTGCCCCATCTTTAGGGATCTGCTCAAGTCATGCAGAACAGAACTCATGGGAGTGAGGTGAATTCATATTGACCAATGGCTTCCTTGAGATTCACCTGTGGCCGGGACCTGGCAGCAATCAGCATTCGGGCAAACAATTCCCCGTTATCCTTCAGCTCTATTACTTGATCAACCAGTTCATGCTTCACCAATTTTCTTGCACTTGTCTATATTTTCAGCTGAACCTTTTTCATTCTTGCCCAGATGTGAACCTTGAAACTGTTGATGCATTCTTCAACGAAGGTTGTTACATCATCGCCGGGCGCCGAAGGCTTTCAGTGCCCGTCAATGACACGCGTTGAAAGGGCATACTCAGTTTTCACTCCGTTTGTTTTTGGGTCGCCGAAATAGGTGACCCTTGTTGTCAGTAATTCTGTCTGTTTGTTTGGATGTTTGTTTGGATGTTTGTTCGTTTGTCATCAGCATAATTGGTAGTAAACGTGGGTGGATTTTGACCAAACTCGGGTGGTAGGTACATCTTATGACCTCGTGCTTTAGAAATTGTGATGGTTGCTCGGGACGCTTTGGTTCCCTTGCAACAACCGAAAAACCTTCAAAATCGGTACCGTTCGTGCGAAATGAAAGCCATTATCCCACATAGCGTTATGAAATTTGGCACGGATGATCTACAGGTGATGCACGATCAAATATATTCCGGTTTTTTGTGATTATATGGAATACTTTACCCACAGCGCCCCCTACAATTAGGGTATGCGTGAAAATTGGCGAAAATTGAAGGCCCCCTAGCGACCAGGTGAGTGCATCGATACGAATGAAACTTTGCAGGTTCATGGTACTCAATGAGTACTACAACTTTGCCTCAGGATGTATTGACTGATTTCGCTTCGGTCAGGGGTCAAAGGTATTGGTGCAAAAATCGATAATATGCGAGAGCTGGAGGTGCCTTCACGCCAAATGCTACTCCTAGGGTTATGGTCGGATGGTCATGAAAATTCACACTAATCGTCTGGAATACATTGTGCACAAACAATCGAGCCGGATTTTCGATTTAGATCTTTGTTCACCCACAGCACCCCCTCGAACTTTGGGGATTTCCGATTTCAAACCGCATTTTCGGTACTTTTCATTCAAATGGATACCGAGTAGTTATCAGGAGCTGGAACTGGATGAGATTTGATATGCATAATCTTAAGGTGATTCCCTATCCACTATATGACATCCATTTTGCTCTATATCTTATAGTTTCCATACTCGGCGACCCATCTCCGCCTACCGGCTTGTCTTTTCTTTCTTGTTTTCTTGTTTGTTTGTCTGGGCGATATCTCAGCCATCCTTTTGGGCTGGGAAGCTGAAATTTGGTCACAATAGTGAAGATGTGCTGAGGAAAAAGTCATTTTTATTTTTTAATGAATCAATTAATTGATTAATTACTTAATTATATTAATTTTTTAAGAACTTATATATTTTCTTTCTCTTCTGGCCATTATCTCAGGCACCTTTTGAGCTCGGAAGCTGATATTTGGACATGACAGTGACAAAGTGATTTGGCTCTGAAGGGTATTTTTGAGTTATTGATTAATCGATTAATAAATGAATTATTAAATGTTTCGATTAATCACTTCAATTAATTTTCAAAAAGACAGATTCAGATGAAACAATGGTGGTTTAAGTATGCTGTTAGCCGATGGATGAAGAAATTAATTATTTTATGATTATTATTTATTTATTTTATTTATGCAATTAATCAATCAATTATTGTACACCAGTCCCTCCAATTTCCATCTCCATGTGCTGCACTGTGGAATCGCCGGGCAGCGAGGGCGCTCTGGCAATGTTGAGCGCTGGAGGATATGTTATTTACTTATTTATTTGGAATGGAAGTGGTGTACTTTGAATATATCTCTACTTGTTTTAATATTTGTTCTATCTCGATCCGCACAGGTCGTCCTGCATTTTTGACAATTTATGTTATAGACACAGTTTTGGATTGTATGCTTTTTAAAATATAATTTTTATTCATCTTTCCCTGAAAACAATATAAATATTATATGAAGATATACATACAGTACATATACTGTATATATATATATATATATATATATATATATATATATATATATATATATATATATATATATATATATATATATATATATATATTGTTGTGGTTGACGAAATTCGCAAACCACCATTCAGGTCCCTTAGGTGAGATATCTCTGTAAGTATATGTGTAGTTAGGCCCAAACCCGTTGTTTAGAGGGAATAAATGTCATTCATTCGGGCTGCGACCCTTCAGGATAGCCGTTTTTCTTTTACTATCTTTATTTTGGACCAGCCGCCATTACTACCACCACAACCACCACCAACCACGTCTCAACAGCCATCACACAACAACCACCAACCGCAACGCCGCTTCACAACAACAGCCATGACCCTTGCCGTCACATCTAGCTCTCGCAACCATCGCATCACCGCCATTCCCGCGCCGCTTGTGGGCGCCGATCCTGGACTCGTGCAGGGCGCGCACCGAGCAGCGGGTGCAAAAACACCAGCCTTTCCGAAGAAATCGGATCAAAAACGATTCACGCCCACTTCTGTTCCGTCCTATCGGCGAGCGTGGGGCGATTTGGCCCCGCCTCCAGGTGCGTCGGAGTATAATCGCTATATGCAGATTCGTGGATCAAAAAGCATTCACGCCCACTTTTCCTCTGTCCAATGGGGAGCCAGCCAGAGGTAAAGGGTCGAAGGTGAAGGAGCGAAGCCCCGGGGGCTATAAAGGGCCGCGTTCGCTCGCCGAAAAGGAGTAGTAGGAGTCAGTCAAGGAGAGTTGAGAAGGGAAGAGTCGGAGTTGGAAAGAGTCAGTCAAGGAGAGTGGAGAAGAGAAGAGTCGGAGAAAGCAGTTGGACGGAGCTGTGGAGAGTGGGAGAGTTGGAGAGGTGGCGGCGGAGAAGGCAGTCGAGAGGGCGCTCGTGTCAGAGTCGGGGAGCTGCGGAGAGGGGAGGCCGATAACGCGACCGAGGTCGCGGTGGAGACGCTCGTCGCGGGACCCAAGCCAGCGAGATATCCTCATTCCCCTGAGCATCAACAACCCCCTCCTGTTTCCCCCCGCGCTGAGATAGTGTGAGAAGGGGGCCCCGTTCCCACCCCATTTCCAGGCAGTGCCAGCGAGGCCCGCGGAGTCGGGGCGCCACCGCCATTTTGCGGCTCATCACCAGACGGGTAGGCTCGACGCGGTCTCGGCCCCAGGCCCGTCTGCCCCCATCATCGTTGAGGGTGGTCCCTTTTTCTTTTGCTTTGAGTATATGTGTTGTCGGCGCCGTCTGTGAAGTAAAACTGTATGTGTTGCCGTGTGCTCGGTAGTCGGTGGTAGATCTGCATTGTGTTTCACTTTTACATTTGCTTTTTGTGCATTATTGTTGTGTTTCTTCCACCTTTACATTTGCTTTTGGTGTATAATTGTATATGTGTGCTTTCCGTTTGCCGCGGAATAAATGTGCTATATGTTGAACTGTTTTTCCCGTTTCGCTTCGTCTTTTCTTTAATTGAATCTCCATCTTACTTCACGTAAAGGGTTGGTCGTGGGCTAAATACGCCCAATAATTAATCGAACCGTCGAGGCCGACGATAACACCGCTCGGTTATCCCGATAGTACGGAACGGCTCGCTTAAAGTGGCCCGTGTCCGAAGTCGACCTGCGGCGAGGTGCGATCGCCCGGTCTACCCTCCGTGTGGGTACTTAGGTAGGTCGAATTTGGCGAGCAACCCTATCCCACGCGGGGGGCCGATTGGCACGATCGTGGTGAGGCCGAAAGGCCCACCCGTGACTAGTTCCCGGCGTTAGTCCGAGAGGTTCACGACGGGATTGTCCGTACGGTGTGCGACGTGCCGCGATTTGAGTTACGTGGCCGCTCGCACGCCGGCGGGCGCGAATCCGCAACAATATATATATATATATATATATATATATATATATATATATATATATATATATATATATATATATATATATATATATATATATATATATATCTATATATACATACATATACATATATATACATATATATATACAACTATATATATATATATATATATATATATATATATATATATATATATATATATATATATATATATATATATATATATATATATATAATCCCAATGTCACGTAAATGATAAATGTCACGTAATTAGATAGGGACACGTGATAGGGTAAGTGTGTCTGCGTAAACCCCTTTTGGTATTCTCTGAAGACTGGCCGTGACGTCACAGGACAGAGCAGCGGATGGCTCCGCCCCGTGATCACGATTGGCAGAAGGCGACAGCAGTGGGCCAATAAACGGCTCAATTGGAGGTGACGAGGGCAGAAGGATAAAAAGGTTCTGTTCATGGTTGAAAGGGGAGAAGAAGAAGATTACAACCAGAACGCTCGTGTTTTTTTGGTGTGGAACGTGTGGCGGCAGAGAGCGTCCTGGTGGCTGTGCTGAGTTGATCGTGCTCTTGATCGTGTCTGGGAGCCTTGCCGAGCCTCGTGCCTCACCTCGGTTGGCTCTGGGGTTCTGCTGACTCGGAGTACGGGGTCAGGCAGTGGGCGGACCTGCCTCCCTCTCCTGCTCGCGGCTTGGCACCACGGGAGCTGGTTCCCTGGCGGCTGTGGGCGGACTTGGGCCAGGACCAGGAGGTCGACAGCACCGCGGTTTCTCCTGCCCCCCCCCCCCTGGCGAGAGCAAGGCCGGCTCGTCCGGCGCCGATCCTGGGACAGTTGCGTCCACACCACGGTCCAGCCTGACCACCAGAGATAGCTACGTTTTGTGTGTGTGTGTGTGTGTGTGTCTGCTTGGCGCCTTAGAGGGATTGAGAACTGTATATTCATTGGTATTGTCTGTGTTTTTCCCCACGCCCGATCCCACACCATCCCGTCGAATCGCCCCGGATCCCTCTTCTTGCCGAGTCTTGTTATTTCTGGTAATTATAAAAACGAATAAACATCATCAACTCAGTGAAAAGTGACTCGTGCCACCTTCCTCGTCCCGTTTGCGGTAGGGCGATTAGAACCGCCGTCTTTGGGTTATATAAAAATAAATCGCCTCCATCGTTTCGGCTCATTCTACGTTGGCGGGACTGTTTAAGTCCCGTGGACGTCACATTGGTGTCAGGGTGTTGGATGTTCGAACCCCTCTAAATTATATACCAGGATTAAAATCTTGCCACGAATTGGAATATAAAATTACTAGAGAAAAGCGCGCGAGCGTGGGAAAATTTTGGCGGGATTTTTCAAATTGAAATTAATTGGCGGCAAACGGGACTTCTGCACCATGGCGGATGTGCAGATGTTTGAGGAGGAAGGCCACGTGTCTGGCAGCGAGTCGGGGGAAGAGGGGAGAGACGGGGGTAGGGTTGGAACCTCCCCTATTCCGAGCGTGGACCGTGCTTCATTGCCCGTAACGGGGCCGGCAGCGCCGGAAACCGGCGCGATGTCGATCCAGACAATGTTGGAACGTTTAATAGGGGACATGACGGTACAAATGACAAATCAATTCGTGGCACAGAGGGCAGAAATGACGGCACAGAGGGCAGAAATGACGGCACAGAGGGCAGAAATGACGGCACAGAGGGCAGAAATGACGGCACAGAGGGCAGAAATGACGGCACAGAGGGCAGAAATGACGGCACAGAGGGCAGAAATGACGGCACAGAGGGCAGAAATGACGGCACAGAGGGCAGAAATGACGGCACATGGGGCAGAAATGACGGCACATGGGGCAGAAATGACAGATCAATTGGGGGTAATGGGGTACATTTGGGTGCACGGATTGATTTAATGAGGGATGAATTGGGGGAAAAGATGGAGAAAATGAAAACTGAGATGCAGGAGTGTGTGGATGTTAAATTGGGAGAAATGCAAAGTAAGTTTGAGTATAGATTGGAGGAAACAAAGGTAGAAATTACATTGGAGGGGGAAAATAAACGAAAAAAATTGGTAGATTTTTGATGATGCAACGAACATTCGGGTTGATAAAGTGGAGGAAAGCCTGGAACGTCATCGTGTCTGTGTGGATGCTTGTATGCAGCTGCAGGTTGAAGAGTGGGGAGAGCTGAGGAAGCAAGGGATGAATTTGGCGGAGGAGGTAAAAGGATTGGAGGCTCGTTTGGACGAACAAGATAAAATTATGAGCCAAGATGAAGGTTTTTTTTTTTTTTTTTTTTTTTTGTATACCTTGGTCGAGGCTCGTATGAGAGCTAACACACAACTCACAGCAAGGAGGCATGAGACAAGAGGGGCGGGAGTGGAAGGGACAAAACATTGGGGAACAGACACAGGTGAACTGTGGAAGGGAGAGGGATGGGGATGGGACGGGGAACATGGTGAGGAGAAGATGGACATTACAGGGACTTTCAGGAAGGAAAGCAGGAGAATTGAAGGAAGTGGGCTTGGGTGGATTATCGGGGGTAGAAAAGATCGAGGATTTGGATGGGGGAAGATAAGAGGTGGTGGTGAACAGCTGTTTTGAAAGCCTGGAGGGAAGAATGGGAAAGAATAGAGTGAGGAAGTTTATTCCAAAGGCGGGAAAAAAGAGGAATGAAAGAGTGAAGATGAGCAGTGATTCGTGATTTTGGTAGTTTTACCAGAAGGGGGTTGTTGGCGGACCTTGAGCGCCCTGTGGAAATGTGGTTGGGACAAATCGCAGAGAGAGCAGGGGGGCAAGGCTGGAGAGGAGTCGGTAGAAGACAGAAAGACCACCGACCAACCTGCGGTGATTGAGTGAGAGGCCCAAAGACTCAGCTTCATTGCGGGAGATGCCAATGATCTTAAAAGCCCTGGTTTTGACAGCGTGAAGTCGAGAAAGGTGGGAGGCAGGAGCACCAGCCCAGAGGGGAGAGCAGTACTCCATCAGGCTACGGACAAAAGCTTTGTAAGTAGTCAGGAGCTCAAGAGGGCCGAGGAAGGACTTTGCACGACGGAGGATTCCCAGTCGGCGACTGGCTTTTGAGGCAAGGTTGGAAATGTGACTTTCCCAGGAAAGGTCATGGCAGATAGTGAGACCCAGAAGCTTGAAAGAAAAGACTTCTTCCAGAGGATTGTTGAGAAAGTGGATAGGGGGGTTTTGTAAACGGTCCTTTCGAAGAGACATAGTGAGAGTGTGAGATTTGTGTGGATTGAAAGACATGTTCCACGTGTTGGACCAGTTTGTGATTTTATCCAGATCTGCAGTGAGCGAAGAAGCTGCTGCCTGCCGGTCTGAGGGATGACAGATGGTACGGCAGAGGGTGGAGTCATCGGCAAAGAGAAATAGAGGATTTTCCAGAGAGTCCGAGAGATCATTGATGAAAACCAGAAAAAGAACAGGGCCCAGAACGCTACCTTGAGGAACTCCAGCCTGCACAGGAAGAGGGGATGAAAGAACTCCATTTAGGGCCACACGTTGACTGCGACAGGAGAGGAAGTCTGCGAGCCATGAGTGGAGATGGCCTTGAATACCATGGGAAGAGAGTTTGGTGAGTAGGGCAGGGTGCCAGACTGTGTTCAAAGCACGTGATATGTCCAGGGATACGGCTCGGATTTCCTGTCTGGCATTGAGGACCTCCATCCATTGATGGGAGAGCAGTAGCAGCATATCCAGGGTAGAGTGACCTGGTCTGAAACCAAATTGATGATTGGAAATCAAGCCATTGGAGAAGAGGAAGGATTTCATGTCTGAAGCGATGATGGATTCCATAACCTTGCTGATGATTGGGAGAAGGCTGATTGGTCTGTAGTTACAGGGATCTGTTTTTGCACCTTTTTTATGCAGGGCAGTGATGTTAGCAGATTTCCAAGCAGATGGCAGATGACCTTGAGAAAATGAGAGGGTGAATAGAACAGAGAGAGGGTGAGCAAGAGCAGAAGAGCAGGCTTTGAGGACACGTGGGCTGATGCCGTCTGGACCGGTTGCAGAATCTGACTTGAGGTTTGAAAGCAAGCTCTCCACCTTGTCAGGAGAAAAGGATACAGAGTCCAGGGACAGTTGGGTGCGACTGGGTAAAGTGGGTAGAGATAGTGATGGGTTTGGGACACAAGATTTAGCTGCAAACACCGAGTTTAGACATTCAGCTTTATCACGTGTGGAATCAGCAGTGCGGCCATTTGAGGTAAGGGAGGTAAGGGAGGGGATGGAGGGGGAACATACACCAGAAACAGATTTGATTAAACGCCACCAGGATTTTGAGGAGGGAGAGAGGTTTGAGAGTTCAGACTTGAGATGAGAAAGATGTTGTTTTCTGGCTCTCCTGAGGGTAGATACACACTTGTTCCGAGCTTTGTGGAAAGAACTGAGATTGCCCTCAGTTGGGTTTGCTTTCCATGAGGCAAAGGCAAGTTGTTTCAGGACAACTGCCTCGCCACAAGCTTCAGTAAACCAAGGGCGGGAGGAAGGGTAAGACAACTGAACATGAGAGGGGATAAATCTGTGCACGAGGGAGAGCAAGTTTCTTTGAAAGAATTCCCAGGATGAGTTGATGTTTGAGAAAGTAGTGATAGGAGACCAGTCTGTAAGTTTGATGGCTGCTCGGAGACCCTGCCAGTCGGCTTGAGTGAAATGCCAGACTCGACGGCGGTGAGGTGGTTCTCTGATGACAGCCAGAGAGATGTCCACTTTAACAAGGACGTGGTCAGAAGAACCAATTGGAGCGAAGGAAGAGCAGCAGATATTGTCAGGGAAATTTGTCAAAATCAGAAGTCTTGGATAAAGGCCTGGTAGAGCCGTCTTTTGTAAGTAGAGTGTCCGGGTTGGTTGAGGAGCAGCTACAAACTCGCGACAGAGTCTTGGAGGAGGTTGTGCGGGCCCAGAAGATCCTGCGGGAAGAGGTGAATCGGTCCATTCAACGTTTGGAACAGGAGGCAAAAGTGACCCATGAGACCCTCACCACAAAACATCGTTGGCCACAGTGGGCTCCGAAATTGGATACGCAGCCACAAGGGTGTTTGATCCCTGGGCTGGATTCGGACAAGGGAGAAACTGAGAAGCGGGCCACCGTAAAAGTGATCCCCCTGGTAAATTTTGACAGGTCAGGGAGCGTTGAAGCTTTTCTGACGCAATTTGAGTGCATTTCCCGACTAAACGGGTGGAATGAGCGGGTACGTACAGGGAATTTGGTGGCAACGTTGCGGGGACCAGCCGCAGATGTGTTCAACGTGATCGCGGAGGGGATGTTGACCAGCTCCCACATTTGCGAGGCGTTGAGCCGTCGGTTTGGGTTCGGGGCAAACTGTGATCTGGTGCGGGTTCAGCTCCAGCACCGCAGATTAAAGCCGGGTGAGACAGTGCAGGAGCTGGCACAGGACATTTACCAATCAGTCAGGATCGCGTATCGGGACCTTACAGTGGAGGCATGGGACAGACTGGCACTAGAGAAATTTTTAGCTGCTCTTCCTGACCCTGAGGTCCGAGCGCTAGTGGAGCTACAGGATCCACCCACCGTGCACCGAGCGGCCGAGTGCGCAGCCAGGCTGGCCTCGTGGAGGCGGCCGTGTCGGGTTCCAGAGATGCCATCGGTGACGATCCGACAGGCAGAGATCCAGGATCAGGGAGGGGGGCTGGGAGAAATTGGCATTACCCAAATGTTTCAGGAAATTTGCCAGAAACTGTCAAGTTTGATAAGGGGTAATTCGGTAGTTGGTGCGCCAAAGCGGCGTCGTCCAGCCCAGCCAATAGAGCAATTCGATTATGGCCGAGGGGGTCCGGAACCGGAAGAGACATTACACCGATACCCACGGGGGCCTTTTATGGGGAGTTGTTTCCGGTGCGGGCGAAGAGGACACATGCAACGATATTGCCGGTACCCGGCGATGGAGGGACCCTCCAATAGACTTTTAGACTCGGAGAGGGTGAATCCTCCTGCTGAACCGCCAGGTCTATCCGAGATGCCCTTTCATAGGTCGGGTCCGGAGATCACTGTCAGGGGTCCGGGAGACTAGATCGGGCTGAGCATATAGGGCCATGCACGGCTGCTGAGATTGTGGCGAAGTGCCTCCTTTAGTGGAAAAAAAAATGAATTATGGAAAAATTGGCATGGGTTTGTAAGTTCTGCTGGGTTTTAGAGTGACAATCGGGACAGTGGGTACTTGGTAACAAAGCGGGCACAAGTGGCTGTCCAATGGCTGGTGCATGGATCGGGTGAGAAGTGCTGTGTGAGTTGTTTTTAGTTAAGAAGTGAAATGTATGGTGCACACATTGATTTTTTATTGGACATGGTGTGGTAACAGGGAAGGTCATGTTCGGCAAAGTGTTAGAAATGCAGGTGTCACATGTAAGGCCGATGGGGTGGGGGAGTCATGTGGGTTTTGTGGGTGGGGATGATGTGCTTGTCCACAGGGATTGCTGAGGCTCACGGTGAGCGGGAATTGCGACCCCCTTCAAGGAGATTCACCACCTGGTGGCTAATGGTGACAGTGTCTGGAGGCAACTGGGAGAGGGTCTGGTTGGGCGACCAAGGCGGGTAGGACCTTGGCAACCCAGGAGGCCAGAGGAGCCAGTGAGACCCCTTCCAGAGTGTTGTACGGGATTAGAGCTGATGGCTACCAGGGGGGAGGGAATCAAAGGGAGCGGGGCGGAGAAACGTCCGGGTTGGACTAAAGCTTACTTGTGGGCATGGTTGCACCTGAGATGCCCCCATCATCTTGTGGTAACCCACCCCACGGCCATGACGGGATTCAGCCTGCATGATTAAAATGAAGACCATGACCTAGAAATGTGATGATGACCATGGTGTGAGTGTTGTGAAGACGTGTGAGTCCCACCCGATCCCGCACAACTTGACAGGTGCAGCAAGGGCATGATGTCCGCATAATTTTGGGGCAAGCAAATTTGAAAATTGGCTCCCAGGTAACGCTGGGTCTATTAGCATCCACTGGGGGAGGCGGTCAAGTGTAAATATCCTGTGAATAGTGTCGTTAAGGCTTAGAGTAGGAATATAAAGTATAAGTGTTGTGTTTTTGTGGAACCTTTTGTTTCCCCTCCCCAGATCACTGAAAGAGTGCTGGGCAAGAGCGATGATCCGGAGGATGGAGTGCAACTTCGCTCAGTGCTCTCATGAAATGAAATAAAAAAAAAAACAAAAAAAAACGAATGATTGTTTATGAGAGGATAAGGTCATAAGGGGGTAGTACATTAAGCAGGATAGGTAAGTTAGCTGCGACTCGCTGCCCATTGCCCCTCCTACTTTATTTCGTTAGGTTAATTAGGTGTGAGTCAGTAAGTGTTAAGGCTGGTACGGTAGCGCCTGTGATATACCTTGCAGGAGCTGCGGTACCAGAGTAGGGGGCAGTGTTACGTTTGAGGGGGGTTATGCATTCAAAGGGTAATTAGGATGTTTAATTAGGTATGCCATACTGTTCGAGTTTACCAGGATCTCGATGTAATAAGTAGTAATTCAGTGGTGATAAGTTGTCTAGTAAATGTTCATTTCTTCAAGGGGGAAATGATAAATGTCATGTAATTAGATAGGGACACGGGATAGGGTAAGTGTGTCTGCGTAAACCCCTTTTGGTATTCTCTGAAGACTGGCCGTGATGTCACAGGACAGAGCAGCGGATGGCTCCGCCCCGTGATCACGATTGGCAGAAGGCGACAGCAGTAGGCCAATAAACGGCTCGATTGGAGGTGACGAGGGCAGAAGGATAAAAAGGTTCTGTTCAGGGTCGAAAGGGGAGAAGAAGAAGATTACAACCAGAACGCTCGTGTTTTTTTGGTGTGGAACGTGTGGTGGCAGAGAGCGTCCTGGTGGCTGTGCTGAGTTGATCGTGCTCTTGATCGTGTCTGGGAGCCTTGCTGAGCCTCGTGCCTCACCTCGGTTGGCTCTGGGGTTCTGCTGACTCAGAGTACGGGGTCGGGCGGCGGGCGGACCTGCCTCCCTCTCCTGCTCGCGGCTTGGCGCCGGAGCTGGTTCCCTGGCGGCTGTGGGCGGACTTGGGCCAGGACCAGGAGGTCGACAGCACCGCGGTTTCTCCTGCCCCCCCCCCCTGGCGAGAGCAAGGCCGGATCGTCCGGCGCGGATCCAGGGACAGTTGCGTCCACACCACGGTCCAGCCTGACCACCAGAGATAGCTACGTTTTGTGTGTGTGTGTGTGTGTGTGTGTGTGTGTGTGTGTGTGTGTGTGTGTGTGTGTGTGTGTGTGTGTGTGTGTGTGTGTGTGTGTGTGTCTGCTTGGCGCCTTAGAGGGATTGAGAACTGTATATTCATTGGTATTGTCTGTGTTTTTCCCCACGCCCGATCCCACACCATCCCGTCGAATCGCCCCGGATCCCTCTTCTTGCCGAGTCTTGTTATTTCTGGTAATTATAAAAACGAATAAACATCATCAACTCAGTGAAAAGTGACTCGTGCCACCTTCCTCGTCCCGTTTGCGGTAGGGCGATTAGAACCGCCGTCTTTGGGTTGTATAAAAATAAATTGCCTCCATCGTTTCGGCTCATTCTACGTTGGCGGGACTGTTCAAGTCCCGTGGACGTCACAATATGTATATTATATATATATATATATATATATATATATATATATATATATATATATATATATATATTGTTGCAGAAATGGCCCTTAACAGGCTACTAAATATAGGATTAGCTCAGATCCCCCATTATATGCATGTTTAGCCAGGTTGTTCGGTAAAATGGACGTTACATGTGTGTCGGGAGGTGTAGGATGCATGCTTAATTGTTCGTACAAGGGAGGTGTGCTGAGGGCTTCTTCTTCTTCCTTCCCGATCCCGGACGAGGCCCCGTCCAATTGGCTGAGAGGGAGTGGCCAAAAAGAGGGAGGTGGAGCTAAGGGGAGGAGTTTGTCGGCTTCGTAAAGGGGAGGAGCGAGTGGCTTTGAGGCAGCGAATGAAGACCTCTCTTGGAATGGTTCAGTTTGGGAAAACAGTCGGTTTCGAGGCATGCTCGGGGTCGACGCGAGCGAACGGAAAAATAAACTGTGCTGAAACTGAGCGCCGAGGTGGCGCCGATCGGCTGTACATGGGACAGCTGTGTCTGTTTTTCGTGAGGAACAAGCCAAAAGAAAGGGAGGGAAGGCAACAGAGGAATGACGAGTGTCGAGTCGCGATCTGCTGGATGAGCAGTGGCTTGGGAAGCGAGCAAACGAAGGAGGGACAATGTTGAATCTGCCGGGAGAGAAGCTGAACCTGAGCGTGCCGATTTCTGCCAGTTTTGGTAGTAAGAGAGGCGGCCTGCACGTCGAGTCGGCGATCGACCCTTATGAGGAGGTGATCGACAGGTTGAACCTGCGTCTGGCCGCGGAGCCTCCGTCCTTACTCACCTCACGGCTCGACACATTTGTCGATCCGCCTGCGGAGCCTGGCACCTCGAGTTGGCCTTGTCTGGTGAACAGGCCAGGCCTGGACTTGTGTGCTGGACCTTGAGAGAAACCAGCTGGGGCCCATCGTCGATCTGACGGTCTGAGCCGTCGACCTTACGCGGGGTCAGAGCGCGCGGAGGCCGCGTGCGGTGTGACAAAAGAGGACGAGCTCCATTTTGCCACGCGGCGTGTTCGAGCTTGGGCTCGAATCCGTGGACACCGGCTTGTTACGATCGACATTCATGCTTTCGACATTTTCCTCTCGAACATGAAATATCACCAAGTACTCTGTCTTGTCTGCATGCTGTCTATGTCTTGATTACATGTTGTTTCAGGTATATCTCGGTAGGGACCCCCCTCAAAACCTGTAATCCATAGTTCCCTAGTTAAGAACGGGTTGAAGATTCATTAACACGTTGTCGTGAATGTTTTGCTTGTTGTGTTCTCCGATGTTCCCCAATAAATCTGGTTGATTCGGATGAAGTTGCCGCTTTGAGTTATTTCGTGTCACGTCGAGGAACGATCCGTTCGATTGGTATATAAAACCAAAATGGTTGCAGACTGGCAGAAAACGCTCGGCATCTGACAAAACCAGTCTGTAATCGGGGTCTATCTCCCCAACTGGTAAGGTCCAGGATTACGTTGGTATAGCGATTGAAGATGCGTGACCCGAGGCCTGTGCCGAGCCAGCCGGCGTTATAAACCCCGGAGACGGCCGGAGTGGGTTGAGAATCCCTGCGTCGCTGAATCCTCAACAATATATATATATATATATATATATATATATATATATATATATATATATATATATATATATATATATATATATATATATATATATATATATATATATATATATATATATATATATATATATATATATATATATGCCTGGTGTTGGCGCAGTGGTTAGGGCAGCGGCTTGGGATCCAAGAGGTCCTGAGTTCAAGCCCCGTTGGGCCACTGAATTAATACACCAGGGGGTTGACTCAGCCTGTCATCCTTCCGAGGTCGGCGAATTGAGTACCAGTATACTGGGCCGGTGTATACCCCGTTAAAATAGGTGTACCATATCCCTGTGTCGTAAGAGGCGACCAGAGTTGCGTCAGGAAGGGCATCCGGCGTAAAACATGTGCCAAATCACTATGCGGATCATAAGGATGATCCGCTGTGGCGACCCCTAACGGGAGCAGCTGAAGGAGGAAGAAGAAGATATATATATATATATATATATATATATATATATATATATATATATATATATATATATATATATATATATCTATATATATATTGTGACGTCTACGGGACTTAAACAGTCCCGCCAACGTAGAATGAGCCGAAACGATGGAGGCGGTTTATTTATTTATAACCCAAACATGGCGGTTCTAATCGCTCTACCGCAAACGGGCCGAGGAAGGTGGCACGAGTCACTTTTCACTGAGTTGATGATGTTTATTCCTTTTTATTATTACCAGAAATAACAAGACTCGGCAAGAAGAGGGATCCGGGGCGATACGACGGGATGGTGTGGGATCGGGCGTGGGGAAAAACACAGACAATTCCAATGAATATAGAGATCTCAAACCTTCTAAGGCGCCAAGCACACACACACACACACACACACACACACACACACACACACACACACACACACACACACACACACACACACACACACAGTAGCGATTTCTGGTGGTCAGGCTGGACCGTGGTGTGGACGCAACTGTCCCTGGATCGGCGTCGGACGAGCCGGCCTTGCTCTCGTCAGGGGGGCAGGAGAAACCGCGGTGCTGTCGACCTCCTGGTCCTGGCCCAAGTTCGCCCACAGCCGCCAGGGAACCAGCTCCGGCGCCAAGCCGCGAGCAGGAGAGGGAGGCAGGTCCGCCCGCCGCCCGACCCCGTACTCTGAGTCAGCAGAACCCCAGAGCCAACCGAGGCGAGGCAGGAGGCTCGGCAAGGCTCCCAGACACGATCAAGTGCACGATCGACTCAGCACAGCAACCAGGACGCTCTCTGCTGCCACAGCTTCCACACCAAAAAAACACGATCGTTCTGTTTGTAATCTTCTTCTTCTTCCTTTTCGACCCCGAACAGAACCTTTTTCTCCTTCGTCCTCGTCACTCCCAATCGAGCCGTTTATTGGCCCACCGCCATCACCTTCCGTCAATCGTGCTCACGGGGCGGAGCCATCCTCTGCACTGTCCTGTGACGTCACGGCCAGTCTTCAGAGAATACCAAAAGGGGTTTACGCAGACACACTTACCCTATCCCGTGTCCCTATCTAATTACATGACATTTATCATTTCCCCCTTGAAGAAATGAACATTTACTAGACAACTTATCACCACTGAATTGCTACTTATTACATCGAGATCCTGGTAAACTCGAACACCATGGCATACCTAATTAAACATCCTAATTACCCTTTAAATGCATACCCCCCCCTCAAACGTAACACTGCCCCCTCCTCTGGTACCGCAGCTCCTGCAAGGTATATCACAGGCGCTACCGTACCAGCCTTAACACTTACTGACTCACACCTAATTAACCTAACGAAATAAAGTAGGAGGGGCAATGGGCAGCGAGTCGCAGCTAACTTACCTATCCTGCTTAATGTATTACCCCCTTATGGCCTTATCCTCGCCTCAACAATCATTCGTTTTTTATGTTTTTATTTTATCACATGAGAGCACTGAGCGAAGTTGCACTCCATCCTCCGGATCATCGCTCTTGCCCAGCACTCTTCCAGTGATCTGGGGAGGGGAAACAAAAGGTTCCACAAAAACACAACACTTATACTTTACATTCCTACTCTAAGCCTTAACGACACTATTCACAGGATATTTACACTTGACTGCCTCCCCCAGTGGATGCTAATAGACCCAGCGTTACCTGGGGAGCCAATTTTCAAATTTGCTTGCCCCAAAATTATGCGGACATCATGCCCTTGCTGCACCTGTCAAGTTGTGCGGGATCGGGTGGGACTCACACATCTTCACAACACTCACACCATGGTCATCATCACATTTCTAGGTCATGGTCCTCATTTTAATCATGCAGGCTGAATCCCGTCATGGCCGTGGGGTGGGTTACCACAAGATGATGGGGGCATCGCAGGTGCAACCATGCCCACAGGTAAGCTTTAGTCCAACCCAGACGCTTCTCCGCCCCGCTCCCTTTGATTCCCTCCCCCCTGGTAGCCATCAGCTCTAATCCCGTACAACACTCTGGAAGGGGTCTCACTGGCTCCTCTGGCCTTCCTGGGTCGCTAAGGTCCTACCCGCCTTGGTCGCCCAACCAGACCCTCTTCCAGTTGCCTCCAGACACTGTCACCATTAGCCACCAGGTGGTGAATCTCCTTGAAGGGGGTCGCAATTCACGCTCACCGTGAGCTTCAGCAATCCCTGTGGACAAGCACATCATCCCCACCCACAAAACCCACATGACTCTCCCACCCCATCGGCCTTACATGTGACACCTGCATTTCTAACACTTCACCGACCATGACCTTCCCTGTTACCACACCATGCCCAATAAAAAAAACAATGTGTGCACCATACATTTCACTTCTTCACTTAAAACAACTCACACAGCACTTCTCACCCGATCCACGCACCAGCCATTGGACAGCCACTCATGCCCGCTTTGTTTCCAATTACCCACTGTCCCGATTGTCACTCTAAAACCCAGCAGAACTTGCAAACCCATGCCAATTTTCCCACAATTCATTTTTTTCCACCAAAGGAGGGTACTTCGCCACAATCTCAGCAGCAGTGCATGGCCCTATATGCTCAGCCCGATCTAGTCTCCCGGACCCCCGACAGTGATCTCCGGACCCGACCTATGAAAGGGCATCTCGGATAGACCTGGCGGTTCAGCAGGAGGATTCACCCTCTCCGAGTCTAAAAGTCTATTGGAGGGTCCCTCCATCGCCGGGTACCGGCAATATCGTTGCATGTGTCCTCTTCGCCTGCACCGGAAACAACTCCCCATAAAAGGCCCCCGTGAGTATCGGTGAAATGTCTCTTCCGGTTCTGGACCCCCTCGGCCATAATCGAATTGCTCTATTGGCTGGGCTGGACCCCGCCGCTTTGGCGCACTAACTACCGGATTACCCTTTATCAAACTTGACAGTTTCTGGCAAATTTCCTGAAACATTTGGGTAATGCCAATTTCTCCCAGCCCCCCTCCCTGATCCTGGATCTCCGCCTGTCGGATCGTCACCGATGGCCTCTCTGGAACCCGACCCGGCCGACTCCACGAGGCCAGCCTGGCCGCGCACTCGGCCGCTCGGTGAACGGTGGGTGGATCCTGTAACTCCACTAGCGCTCGGACCTCAGGGTCAGGAAGAGCAGCTAAAAATTTCTCTAGTGCCAGTCTGTCCCACGCCTCCACTGTAAGGTCCCGATACGCGATCCTGACTGATTGGTAAATGTCCTGTGCCAGCTCCTGCACTGTCTCACCCGGCTTTAATCTGCGGTGCTGAAGCTGAGCCCGCACCAGATTACAGTTTGCCGCGAACCCAAACCGACGGCTCAACGCCTCGCAAATGTGGGAGCTGGTCAACATCCCCTCCGCGATCACGTTTAACACGTCTGCGGCTGGTCCCAGCAACGTTGCCACCAAATTCCCTGTACGTTCCTGCTCATTCCACCCGTTTAGTCGGGAAATGCACTCAAATTGCGTCAGAAAAGCTTCAACGCTCCCTGACCCGTCGAAATTTACCAGGGGGATCACTTTTACGGTGGCCCGCTTCTCAGTTTCTCCCTTATCCGAATCCAGCTCAGGGATCAAACACCCTTGTGGCTGCGTATCCAATTTCGGAGCCCACTGTGGCCAAAGATGTTTTGTGGTGAGGGTCTCATGGGTCAGTTTTGCCTCCTGTTCCAAACGTTGAATGGACCGATTCACCTCTTCCCGCAGGATCTTCTGGGCCAGCACAACCTCCTCCAAGGCTCCGTCGCGAGTTTGTAGCTGCTCCTCAACCAACCCGGACACTCTACTTACAAAAGACGGCTCTACCAGGCCTTTATCCAAGACTTCATCTTGGCTCATAATTTTATCTTGTTCGTCCAAACGAGCCTCCAATCCTTTTACCTCCTCCGCCAAATTCATCCCTTGCTTCCTCAGCTCTCCCCACTCTTCAACTTGCAGCTGCATACGAGCATCCACACAGGCACGATGACGTTCCAGGCTTTCATCCACTTTATCAACCCGAATGTTCGTTGCATCAATTATATCTACCAATTTTTTCCGTATATTTTCCCCCTCCAATGTAATTTCTACCTTTGTTTCCTCCAATCTATCCTCGAATTTGCTTTGTATTTCTACCAATTTAACATCCACACACTCCTGCATCTCAGTTTTCATTTCTCCATCTTTTCCCCCAATTCATCCCTCATTAAATCAATCCGTGCACCCAACTGTACCCCCATTACCCCCAATTGATCTGTCATTTCTGCCCTCTGTGCCGTCATTTCTGTCCTCTGTGTCACGAATTGATTTTCCATTTGTGCCGTCATTTCTGCCCCCTGTGCCGTCATTTCTGCCCTCTGTGTCACGAATTGATTTTCCATTTGTGCCGTCATTTCTGCCATTTGTGCCCCCTGTGCCGTCATTTTTGCCCCCTGTGCTGTAATTGCACTCATTAAACGTTCCAATATTGTCCAGATCGTCATCGTACCGGTTTCCGGCGCTGCCGGCTCCGTTACGGGCGATGAAGCACGGTCCACGTTCGGAATGGGGGAGGTTCCAACCCTACCCCCGTCTCTCCCCTCTTCCCCCGACTCGCTGCCAGACACGTGGCCTTCCTCCTCAAACATCTGCACATCCGCCATGGTGTAGAAGTCCCGTTTGCCGCCAATTAATTTAAATTTGAAAAATCCCGCCAAAATTTTCCCGCGCTCTCGCGCTTTTCTGTAGTGATTTTATATTCCAATTTGTGGCGAGATTTTAATCTTGGTATATTCTCCCGATACCAAATATAATTTAGAGGGGTTCGAACATCCAACACCCTGACACCAATGTGACGTCCACGGGACTTGAACAGTCCCGCCAACGTAGAATGAGCCGAAACGATGGAGGCGGTTTATTTATTTATAACCCAAACATGGCGGTTCTAATTGCTCTACCGCAAACGGGCCGAAGAAGGTGGCACGAGTCACTTTTCACTGAGTTGATGATGTTTATTCGTTTTTATTATTACCAGAAATAACAAGACTCGGCAAGAAGAGGGATCCGGGGCGATTCGACTGGATGGTGTGGGATCGGGCGTGGGGAAAAACACAGACAATTCCAATGAATATAGAGATCTCAAACCTTCTAAGGCGCCAAGCACACACACACACACACACACACACACACACACACACACACACACACACACACACACACACACACACACACACACACACACAAAATGTAGCTATTTCTGGTGGTCAGGCTGGACCATGGTGTGGACGCAACTGTCCCTGGATCGGCGTCGGACGAGCCGGCCTTGCTCTTGTCAGGGGGGCAGGAGAAACCGCGGTGCTGTCGACCTCCTGGTCCTGGCCCAAGTCCGCCCACAGCCGCCAGGGAACCAGCTCCGGCGCCAAGCCGCGAGCAGGAGAGGGAGGCAGGTCCGCCCGCCGCCCGACCCCGTACTCCGAGTCAGCAGAACCCCAGAGCCAACCGAGGCACGAGGCTCGGCAAGGTTCCCAGGCACGATCAAGAGCACGATCGACTCAGCACAGCAACCAGGACGCTCTCTGCCGCCACAGCTCCCACACCAAAAAAACACGATCGTTCTGGTTGTAATCTTCTTCTTCCTTTTCGACCCCGAACAGAACCTTTTTATCCTTCGTCCTCGTCACTCCCAATCGAGCCGTTTATTGGCCCACCGCCATCGCCTTCCGCCAATCGTGATCACGGGGCGGAGCCATCCTCTGCACTGTCCTGTGACATCACGGCCAGTCTTCAGAGAATACCAAAAGGGGTTTACGCAGACACACTTACCCTATCCCGTGTCCCTATCTAATTACGTGACATTTATCATTTCCCCCTTGAAGAAATGAACATTTGCTAGACAACTTATCACCACTGAATTGCTACTTATTACATCGAGACCCTGGTAAACTCGAACACCATGGCATACCTAATTAAACATCCTAATTACCCTTTGAATGCATACCCCCCCCCTCAAACGTAACAATATATATATATATATATATATATATATATATATATATATATATATATATATATATATATATATATATATATATATATATATATATATATATATATATATATATATATATATATATATATATATATATATATGTGTCGAGATCAGGGTCTGCAATCAAGCAATGACTACACCAATCGTCATAGAGAAGAGTGTTTAATGCGCATCAAAAGTGTACATGAGAGTAGAAA
>NC_140968.1:85038814-85096314 GCF_056783735.1 Eptatretus burgeri
TTGTTGACATCCACATTGCACTCGTACAATCCCAACCATATCATTTAAAACCTGATTACAACAAATAAATATTTCACAAACACTTTCTTTACCAATGTTAGTCATTCTTGTGAATAAGAATAGTGTGCAGATACTCCCATTTGAAACACGGGAAATTATCCAAAATACAAAACATTGGGAACGAGAAGGGCACTCGGTAGAGCGCATACCTCTGCCACGTAATACCTTATCCACGAGAACATATCGGGCACAATTCTGTACGTTTTTGAAATATCATGCTATACAGCACTATATCGTTTTTGGCCCGATCTCTCAATGGTGAAGAATTACTTTAAGAGTTAAATAATTCTCGTATCCAGATCCGGATTTGGATCTTCACCAAAATTGAACAATTCGTCTTTGCGACGCACTCAACCTGTCCATCAAGTTTCGGCCGAATCGGTCCACACATTTTTGAGACATCCTGTACACAAACAAACAAACAGACAGAAAGGGGTGAAAGCATAACCACCTTCACTTTCAGTGTTGGAGATAAAGATCCGATAATCAGTTCAATTAACATGCAATCAAAAATGTGAAAATGGTGAATAAGTTGGTGTATTTGTTCAAGGTTTTATAAATGACACAAAGAGCATTTCAAATTAGGGCTTTGAATGGAGAAAAACTTTAGTTGTATAGATATGTAATTATTCCTTGTGATAAATTTAGCTTCAAATGTGAATATCACTACATGTAAATTTCAGAGCTAGCTCGTCCATGAGCCGAGATTTTTCAGAACAACAGCTCACAAAGACGAACAAGTGTTGCAAGCCAACACTATAGAGTGTTTCGAGTGCTCATGAAAAGTCATGAACATTTCCATGGCTGAGAACCAATCACAGGTCACCGCTTTTTTGCAAGGTGGTAGAAATTTCAACTGAGCAGCCATGAGAATTAAACGCGAAGTAGTGTAACCCTTCCCGGATTGGCAGTGCCAATCGGCATTTGTAGTTGCTGAGCAACTTGCCGGTGTGCGGAGTTATCTGTGCCCAGCGGCCTCAGAACCAATTTGGGAAGAGCCCGAGTGCTTTCCCTCGTGGCGAGCATCAAACCCTGATTTCGCAGCAATATGATGTTTTAAGATCCCACCTTGCTTCACATAGTTACAAGCAAATCCTCTCGGGATCCAAAAAGACCCCACCTGGTTTCATTAAATTTTTTGTATATATGATTATTTCACTTGGTATTTGCATCGATCAAGTCCACCAATTATTTTTTTATGCTTATCTTTGTTTATTTGTCACTAAAACATCAACAGATTGAATGGAATTTAGTGCTTCTGCATTGGGGTCATGAAGGTCCCCAGTTGGTGGGTTAATTTTAGATTTTATTTTTATTTTTTATTATATTTGTTGATTTTATCAATATAACACCATATTTAGTCATTGATGAGAAACTGGCAGATTTCGTGAAATTGAGAGGTTTTTGAGTTGGGGGCCAAAAATACCCCGGTTGGTAAGATTAGGTAGAAATATATTTGAGTAGGACTGAGGTTAAAATATTTCAACAATGATTTTATATTTTTGTTTGAAGAAGCAACGAACCACACACAAGCATCTGACACTGACCTTGACTAACTTCATTGAAATGACAAAATACTGCCAATCTCATTCGTCATTCTCAGTTGAATATATTGCAATATTGATACCCTTCATCTGTTCCTTTCAGAGTTATTATCTTGCCAAAACGAAGTTTTTGCAAGATATGTTTTAACGTCAGCTTGTATGTTTTTTTTTTTGTTTTTTTGTTTTTTGTTTGTTTGTTTGTCTGTAATCACGTATAAAAATTTCTGCAGAGCACAGTTATCATCGGAAATTTTTGTAACTTCGCATATCAGAGGCTTAGAGAGGTCCCTTTCAGTGCACAAAATTTTGAAGGTCAAGGTCAAAGGTCAAGGTCACTTTGGCGCAAATCAGGTGAGTGGACGAAACCCTTATTTTTTGAGTAATTTTGATCGGATCGTCTTCAAACTTCATGGGAATATAGTTCATGGTCTGGCGCTCAACCGATTAATTTTTGGTGGCGATTGGCCTTGACCTTCATATGGTTTTTTTTTGTTTGTTTTTTTGTTTTTTTTTGGTCTGTAATCACATATAAATCACTCTGCAGAGCACAGTTATCATTGGAAATTTTTGTAACTTCGCATATCAGAGGCCTATCGAGGTCCCTTTCAGCGCATAAAATTTTGAAGGTCAAGGTCAAAGGTCAAGGTCACTTTGTCACAAATCAGGGGAGTCGACGAAACCCTTATTTGTTGAGTAATTTTGATCGGATCGTCTTCAAACTTCATGGGAATATAGTTCATGGTCTGGCGCTCAGCTGATTAATTTTTGGTGGCGATTGGCCTTGACCTTCATGGTTAGCGCCAAAGGTCAAACATATTTGACCCCAAGATCAAATTTTCAAGTTTTAGGAACCATATCGTGTAGTACCTCAAATTGAACACCTCGATGAGTGCTTTCTAGATATGTCAAGCTTGAGACATTATGACGTCATTTGGTGACGTTATGAGGCAAACGCATATTTTTCATGGTTACTCTGTAGAACGATTCTCATCGGAATCTCTCGTCGGCAGATATTCCTCAAGGAGTCGCTCCTCGTGGATAGCAGCTCTATTCACCTCAGTGTGACCTTAAAGAATTTACACGTGGTCACCTTTTGGCAAGATACGGGTCACCCTGCGGGTGACATTGGTTTATTTTTTTTGTTTGTCTGTAATCACGTATAAAAAATTCTGCAGAGCACAGTTATCATTGGAAATTTTTGTAGCTTCACATATCACAGTCCTATAGAGGTCCCTTTCAGCGCATAAAATTTTGAAGGTCAAAGGTCAAGGTCACTTTGTCGCAAATCAGGGGAGTCGACGAAACCCTTATTTTTTTTGAGTAATTTTGATTGGATCGTCTTCAAACTTCATGGGAATATAGTTCATGGTCTGGCGCTCAGCTGATTAATTTTTGGTGGCGATTGGCCTTGACCTTCATATGTTTTTTTTTTGGTCTGTAATCACGTATAAATCACTCTGTAGAGCACAGTTATCATTGGAAATTTTTGTAACTTCGCATATCAGAGGCCTATCGAGGTCCCTTTCAGCGCATAAAATTTTGAAGGTCAAGGTCAAAGGTCAAGGTCACTTTGTCACAAATCAGGGGAGTCGACGAAACCCTTATTTGTTGAGTAATTTTGATCGGATCGTCTTCAAACTTCATGGGAATATAGTTCATGGTCTGGCGCTCAGCTGATTAACTTTTGGTGGTGATTGGCCTTGACCTTCATGGTTAGCGCCAAAGGTCAAACATATTTGACCCCAAGATCAAATTTTCAAGTTTTAGGAACCATATCGTGTAGTACCTCAAATTGAACACCTCGATGAGTGCTTTCTAGATATGTCAAGCTTGAGACATTATGACGTCATTTGGTGACGTTATGAGGCAAACGCATATTTTTCATGGTTACTCTGTAGAACGATTCTCATCGGAATCTCTCGTCGGCAGATATTCCTCAAGGAGTCGCTCCTCGTGGATAGCAGCTCTATTCACCTCAGTGTGACCTTAAAGAATTTACACGTGGTCACCTTTTGGCAAGATACGGGTCACCCTGCGGGTGACATTGGTTTATTTTTTTTGTTTGTCTGTAATCACGTATAAAAAATTCTGCAGAGCACAGTTATCATTGGAAATTTTTGTAGCTTCACATATCACAGTCCTATAGAGGTCCCTTTCAGCGCATAAAATTTTGAAGGTCAAAGGTCAAGGTCACTTTGTCGCAAATCAGGGGAGTCGACGAAACCCTTATTTTTTTTGAGTAATTTTGATTGGATCGTCTTCAAACTTCATGGGAATATAGTTCATGGTCTGGCGCTCAGCTGATTAATTTTGGTGGCGATTGGCCTTGACCTTCATATGTTTTTTTTTTGGTCTGTAATCACGTATAAATCACTCTGTAGAGCACAGTTATCATTGGAAATTTTTGTAACTTCGCATATCAGAGGCCTATCGAGGTCCCTTTCAGCGCATAAAATTTTGAAGGTCAAGGTCAAAGGTCAAGGTCACTTTGTCACAAATCAGGGGAGTCGACGAAACCCTTATTTGTTGAGTAATTTTGATCGGATCGTCTTCAAACTTCATGGGAATATAGTTCATGGTCTGGCGCTCAGCTGATTAATTTTTGGTGGTGATTGGCCTTGACCTTCATGGTTAGCGCCAAAGGTCAAACATATTTGACCCCAAGATCAAATTTTCAAGTTTTAGGAATCATATCGTGTAGTACCTCAAATTGAACACCTCGATGAGTGCTTTCTAGATATGTCAAGCTTGAGACATTATGACGTCATTTGGTGACGTTATGAGGCAAACGCATATTTTTCATGGTTACTCTGTAGAACGATTCTCATCGGAATCTCTCGTCGGCAGATATTCCTCAAGGAGTCGCTCCTCGTGGATAGCAGCTCTATTCACCTCAGTGTGACCTTAAAGAATTTACACGTGGTCACCTTTTGGCAAGATACGGGTCACCCTGCGGGTGACATTGGTTTATTTTTTTTGTTTGTCTGTAATCACGTATAAAAAATTCTGCAGAGCACAGTTATCATTGGAAATTTTTGTAGCTTCACATATCACAGTCCTATAGAGGTCCCTTTCAGCGCATAAAATTTTGAAGGTCAAAGGTCAAGGTCACTTTGTCGCAAATCAGGGGAGTCGACGAAACCCTTATTTTTTTTGAGTAATTTTGATTGGATTGTCTTCAAACTTCATGGGAATATAGTTCATGGTCTGGCGCTCAGCTGATTAATTTTTGGTGGCGATTGGCCTTGACCTTCATATGTTTTTTTTTTGGTCTGTAATCACGTATAAATCACTCTGCAGAGCACAGTTATCATTGGAAATTTTTGTAACTTCGCATATCAGAGGCCTATAGAGGTCCCTTTCAGCGCATAAAATTTTGAAGGTCAAAGGTCAAGGTCACTTTGTCGCAAATCAGGGGAGTTGACGAAACCCTTATTTTTTGAGTAATTTTGATCGGATCGTCTTCAAACTTCATGGGAATACAGTGCATGGTCTGGCGCTCAGCTGATTAATTTTTGGTGGCGATTGGCCTTGACCTTCATGGTTAGTGCCTCAGGTCAAACATATTTGACCCCAAGGCCAAATTTTCAAGTTTTAGGAACCATATCGTGTAGTACCTCAAATTGAACACCTCGATGAGTGCTTTCTTGTTATGTCAAGCTTGAGACATTATGACGTCATTTGGTGACGTTATGAGGCAAACGCATATTTTCATGGTTACTCTGCAGAACAATTCTCATCGGAATCTCTCGTAGGCAGATATTCCTCAAGGAGTCGCTCCTGGTGGATAGCAGCTCTGTTCCCCTCAGTGTGCCCTTAAAGAAGTCACACGTGGTCACCCTTTGGCAAGATACAGGTCACCCTGTGGGTGACATTGGTTTATTTTTATATTGGATAATCTACCAGCACTTATTTTACGATTTCAAGTAATCACATGTTCTGGTGAGGTTGATCATGGGGGAAGTTTCGCCCAGGCCTTTCATGAACTGACTGGACTTGCCCGATATTTGATTGGAGACCATTTGGGCAGGGATTTGGAATGCAATACGATCATGATTTTTCCATCATCAACAAGAAAAAGAGCAATCAGAGATTGCAGACCCTTGTCAGGACTTGCTTTGTGTGGTGTTTGTGTATTGGTGTGTTACGTAATTAATATGAGGCATAATTAGCACTGCCACTTTATAACTACTGGCAGTGATGACAGGTTACCAAGATGTCCCACTTTGATGCAACCCCACTTTGATTGGACACCTGACCCATGATGTTTTTCATTATTATTCAATTGAATTTAAATGGGATTAAAATAAATTAAATTCAGATCAAATGGAAGACCAAATAGGTACATTCCTGCATTGGAGTAATGAGAAGGAACCTGAACAAGAAGAAAAAAAAAGATGAAGTCATCAGGAGGAACCTGGATAGGATTTGCATTTCAGCTGCTACTAAAAATATAATAATAAAAAAGAACCCAGATAAAAAATAAATAATTCTGGCTGCCAAAGAATGTGTCTGACCGATCAAGTTGAAATTTAAAACATGTACATGCATTCCCCATAACTACTCGATCATAATTGTGAAGTTTCACATCGATTGATTTAGCAGTTCTGGAGAAAACATTGCTGAATATTTTTCTTTAATCCAATATGGCTGCCAAACCATGTGACCTTTCAATTATTCCAAAACAAACTTGTACATCCAAAGCTTGGGGAACATTTGTGTGAAGTTCCCCCTTGATCTGTCCATCCGTTCTGGAGAAGAAGAATTTTTTTTTAATAGTGATTAGGGTAAATCCAATATAGCTGCCAAACCATGTGACCTATGATGTCATATGTGTGAACCTTTTGTTTCTCATGGATAGGCTGTCATAAGTGTAAAGTTTCACCTCAACCTGTTCAGCCACTTCAGAGGAGAGGATTTTTGAATGTTTTTTTTTTCAAAAAAAAACAATATGGCTGCCAAATCAGGTGACCACTGACGTCATCATTTTTTTTTTCCGGTGGACCATTTTATCCCTAGATGACCCTCAAAAATTTTCATACTGATCCGATGTAGCGTTCTACATTTGCAATAATAACGTCATAATGAAGGCACCTATGATGTCATAAAAATCACACTTATTCCCCATGAGGAGTACTTTCCGTTTGCCAAGTTTCAATTTTTTCCTTTGGTGGTTTCAGAGATACAGAGTTCCAAATTTTTTCAATTTTTTCCAACATGGCTGCCACACCACGTGACCTATGGCATTATAATAATCATTAAAACATTCCACGAAAGTAGTCGCACCTTTGGTGATAATTTTGAGACAACCTTGAGACTCTCAACCTTGAGACAACCTTGAGATTTGTCTCAACCTTGAGACAACCTTTGTTGGTTTATCTCAACCAACAAGCGGTTGCAGAGAATAACACAAAAGTTCTGGGTGGACAAACAAAAAACACCCTGCACTGCTCACCAAACTCTCTACCTATGGTATCCAAGGCCATCTCCACTCATGGCTCGCTGACTTCTCCTGTCACAGTCAACTTGTGGTCCTAAATGGAGTTCTCTCATCCCCTCTTCCTGTCCAGGCTGGAGTACCTCAAGGCATCGTTCTGGGCCCTGTTCTTTTTCTGGTTTTCATCAATGATCTCTCTGACTCTCCAGAAAATCCTCTTTATCTCTTTGCTGATGACTCCACCCTCTGCTGCACCATCTGTCATCCCTCAGATCGGTATGCAGCATCTTCTTCACTCTCTGCAGATCTGGATAAAATAACAAACTGGTCCAACATGTGGAACATATCTTTCAATCCAAACAAATCTCACACTCTCATTATGTCTCTCCGAAAATACTGTCTGGAACCCCCCCCCCATCTTCTTTCTCAACAATCCTCTTGAAGAAGTCCTTTCATTCAAGCTTCTGGGTCCCACTATCTGCCATGATCTTTCCTAGGAAAGCCACATTTCCAACCTGCCCTTCAAAGCCAGCCGCCGACTGGGCATCCTTCATCATACAAAGTACTTCCTTGGCACACCTGAACTCTTATCCACCCACAAGGCTTTTTCCCGCAACTTGATGGAGTACTGCTCTCTCCCCTGGGTCCCTGCCTCGCACATTGCTCAGATTGACATGGTGGAAACCATTGCCTTCAAGATCACTGAAATATCCCGTGATGAAGTTGAGCCAATGGGCTTATCACTTTGCCATCACAACAGGTCAGTGGTCTCTCTGTCTTCTCCCGCCTCCTTTCTGGTGCTCTTTCCATGCTTCCCCCCACAGCTTTTGCATGGTTTACACGGTCCACCGTGAACCTACCTAAATCCAGGATTACTGTTCATCTCCACTTATTTGTTCCTCTTTTTGTCTGCCTGTGGCATTAACTTCACCCCATTATAATCAAATGGGGTTTTTTCTGATTTTATTATTGCCAAACCTCAGGAATTTTTCAAGATATCAGATTGAAACTTACAAAGCTTATTTGTATGTATGTGTACTGTAAGTGTATAAAATCTCAAAAAAAAATGAGACAAAGGTCAAGGTCAATGCAATCCAAAACATTTAAACACCAATTTGGCGGCAATTAGAAAATGTAGCAACCAAATGTGTTATGCACAACATTCTATCATGTAAAACACTTGATTGGTCAAAATTTACAAATCACCAAATTGCTGTTTCCATGACAACTATTGTTTCTTTGGATTTTGCAGGTCTCATGCTATGCACGACATCTTTCTTGTTTAGATATTGGCAAGAGTTACAGCTGTCAGAACATTTTGACGTGGATGATCTGCAACTGGGTTCCGACCATCTTTGAACCCATTAGCCCATTCAAACACTTCTTCTTGAGTTTCAAAAGTTATCAACAAACTGTTACAAAAGTCTTCTGTGAATTTCAATCAGTGTCATGTTCTCCTTCAAGAAACACCTGATGACACATTGCTATTTCACAGCACACAATACACCACCTGGCACCATCTTAGCTCTACCCACAAAGCTATACCCATTTATAAGTCAGCTTCTTTCCAACTTGCTGATAAAGCATGGCGTTGGCACTACTCAGCGAAAGAATGATTCAGTTTGGTTCCTTTGACGAAAAGGAATTCTTTACTCCAAAGTGCAGGTATATCTCAACCTCCTTCGGACACCAGTGTTAAAGTGGCATCAACAATAATAACTATGGATAAGATTTAATTTGAACTTTATGGGATGTAAAATTTATTACCTCTACCATCGAAGGTGAAGGAGGTTATATTTCCACCCCTCTCTGTCTGTGTCTTTGTCTCTTAACCATTTGTTTGTTTATGTGCAGGACATCTCAAAAAGTTTTTGACGGATCCGGATGAAATTTGATGGGCATGTTAGGTGTGTCACAAGGACGAACTGATTAGATTTTGGTGAAGATCCGGATCCGGATCTGACTACTAGAATTTTTAAAGTGATTCTTCACCATTGAGAAATCAGGCCAAAAAGGATATATAGCACGATATATCAAAAGTTTTTGACGGATCCGGATGAAATTTGATGGGCAGGTTAGGTGTGACAAGGAAGAATCGATTCAATTTTGGTGAAGATCCGGATCCGGATCTGGACATGTTATTTATTTAATTTATATTTTTAAAGTGATTTTTCACCATTGAGTGATAAGGGCCAAAAACGATAAAGTACTGTATAGCATGATATTTCAAAAATGTATTGGGCCTGATATGTTCTCGTGGATCGGGCATTCCGTAGCGGATGTATGCGCTCTACCGAGTGCCCTTCTCGTTAAGAATGCATTTGTTAGTTTACATTTGTTATTTTTTATGCTCGGCTATGGCACAGGCTTGTGGAAGTCCTAAACAATGATTGATTCACTTATAGGGGGTTGAGGTAACAAAGGCTGACAAATGAGGCAACAGAGTATAGCAAGTCACAGAGATAAGGTGGGTGACAAGAGACACCCTAAAATGTGAAGTCGATGGCTAAAGGAGTAGATCTGGTTGGAATGGAGCAGTCATTCCAGAAAATGAATGAGAGATTAAATTACAGGACCTGAGCTTAATAGCTTGAACATAAAAGGAGCATAGCAGAGAAAGTCTTTGATTTATGAGATCCCTCAAACATTGGATAGCTGCTTTTAATTATGTGGGTCCTTTTGTTTGAAGGTGGCCATAAATAATGCAACTTACACGTTACATGCGTCAAAAAACGAGTTATTGTAACTCGAAGATGAACGTGAACACCCTGTGTTCTTGTGTTCATGGTTGGTTCTGTACAATGCCCATGATAACCCCAATGCCTCTGTGAAGAGTGTGGGCATACCATGACCTTGACTTATATGTGGCTTCAACAGGTTTCATACAGTTGTGGCAGCTTGAATGGTTGGTTGTTAATGAATCACTGTGCAAATTATAAACATGTGTTCTGGGGGTGTGATAGGGATAACAGGTGTAAAATAGATTAGTTATTGCATGAGTACAAGTTCAGCATAAGTATGCTGCTTCTGTGTACAGATGTTAGAACATGTGTCGTCGTTTGTTCAGAAAATGCAAATTGTGATTCCTCCACATCCATCATGTGTCTACAAGCTTTCCTCATTGTCCTCCCTCATTAAGTCTTTAGATCATTCTCTTTGTAATCCGTCTATTTGTTTTCCTTTTAAAGTGAACTGCCGACAAGCCAGCACCACAAGCCCAGTGAATCCCCATTGCTCCCCACCCCGACGACAGCAATGGTAATGCCCCAATATCGTGTGCAAAGGTAAGGACCACCAGAACTGCCTGAAACTGATTGCAGTGGTGGATGTGGCACAAGGCTTGAGAGGCCGGCAGAGAACCAAGCGGTACACGGTCGCGACGTAAGAAGAGGCGAAGGTCGGGGAGAGTTTGTGGGAGCTCGGGACGTTGAGTTAGGCAGAGAGTTAGTTTTAGTGCACCAGAACGAGGGAGTTGAGCTCGGGTAGTCTAGTATAGTGATGAATGGAAAGCTTTGGATGAACAGCTCAGGGTGCATAATGACGAGAGTGAGATGGGGTTCAGCAACACTGAACAGACACACAGCCCTGAGACACTTCAAAACTGGATGCGGTTTGCCAGACCATCTCTTCCCGCCTAAGCTCTGCCACCATAGCTCCCCCTCCCACCTTGAACCACAGCACTGACCCCATGTAAGCATTGTGTGAGGACAAGATATATTTTGTGTCTTGTGGCCTCTGCCTGTCTGAATATCTATCGAATGTAGGAGATAAGGTGATGCGATAAGCCATCCAAGCTTATGGACATGAGAGATTAATTGTATGCAGTGAATCACTGTGATACCTGTGTTTTTCTCCTCCTCCTTCTCTCCATTTCCTTTCAAAAGATTTATTACCTCTGCCACCGAAGATGGACGGACGTTATATTTTCGCCTCTGTCTGTCTATTTGTCTGTCTGTGAACAGGATATCTCAAAACTTGCACGGATTCGGACGAAACTTGGTGGACACGCTGTGTATGACAAGGACGAATTGATTCAATTTTGATGAAGATACGAGATCTGAGACTTTTTAAAGTGATTCTTCACCACTGAGTGATTGGGCTAAAAACGATATATAACATGATATCTCAAAACGTTATGGACTGATTCGGAACAAACTTGGTGGATGAGCTGGGTCGGTGATAAGAACAAGCCTATTAGATTTTGCTTGTTGTCTGGATCCAAATCTGGCCAATCAGTGAGATACAGAATGTAAATTGTTCAGCCTGGTAGATGTATGTGCTTGAGATACCGAGTGCCATGCCAGTTTATTCTTGTCTTTGTCAAGGAACCAGCCATGCTCATCTGGGCTGGGTAAAGAGACAAAGGTGATGGTGACTTTCCAGTGAATTGCGGCTTGGTTCTTGGCATGCTGGCATGCAGATACAGTGTCCTTCATAGGTGGCAAAGATTGATCGTTGACTGGGTGAAGGCAGAACAACTTACAGCAGGCCTCGCTCACATCTTCCCCCCTTGCAGTTGCACAGCTCACAAACAAGGGCTTCCAAGCCAACCACAATTTCCAGAAGTAAATAAAAACTTTCTTTTTTCCCTTAACATGAAACAGACTTGTCGTGTCACACCCAGTGAAGGTGTGCAAGGCAATTAGGGTATGGCACATTTAAACAGCAATACTGGTGGCTGGACGATTGAGAGTTACGAGACAACTACTTCCTCTAACACCAGTTATTCAGAACCCATGGGATGGAATATCCTTAAGATGTGCATGGATTAACACAACAACATCTGTGTCTGGTGTTTTGATGACAGCATCATCATTCGTGTCTGATGCACGCTTCCCACAAAGAAAGATTTTGGTATCAGCATATTCATGGTCAGAACAGAATTCTTCAACAACATTCATGTAATTGTTGCCTTTGATGACAAATATCTCATGGCAGAGTGTGCCATGGGAGCTACAGGGTGGTGGATCATTGCTCCATCAACAGTTTTCCACACCTCATCCACAAACTCAATTTGTTTTTCATTGTTTGTCCCACTGGATAGAACGTTTTTCCACTGAATGAGAAGTTTTTGGTCCAGGCCATATGTTCTTTGAAGGTTTTGGGTTGTATAATTCCACCACAACCTTTCAGTGGCTTTGATACTCACGGCAGGATAGCGATCACATCCAAAGTCAATTCGAGTATGATGTCCTCATCGAGAGAGATGGACTATGTGCATCAGGCTGGAAATGGCAAGGTCGCCAAATGTTCTGGGAAAAATTCATTGGAATTAAGGGAATGAATCAGTGCAAGATCATCGATTATCAGAGCACGCCTGTCTGGCATTTTTTTCGAATGTTGCGTAATCTTCACTTTCCATGGTTTTCACCAGGGCAGCTTTACTCGTTTTGGCGAGAGCACCATGAACTGATGTTGGAGCCCCAATTGAATGACGGTATATGATGTAGGTCGATGTGCCATTTCCTGGCAATCACAATCAGCTATGCAAAGGCTTTTCCTGAAATTTTGATCATTGTTTCTTTCCCTTTGGAGACCGTGGTGGTTATTTGGCCTCCTACTGGTTTCACTGGAGGGGACTACAGCTTTGCTCTCTGCCTCTCCATCCGTCCCACCTGTGTTTTTACAGACTTTTTTTCCCACTCCTTTAAACATATTCAACTGAAACTTAGTACGCAGCTTTATTATGATAAGCTCGAGAAGAAGTTTGCGTTTCAGGGCGTTTCGTCAATTTTTCATTTAGTTATGCCCTTTTTATACTTAGAAAATATCACGTATTATACATGGGTCAGTGTTCAGCTGCCCTGACTCCACTCCACTGCTTTACCCCAATTGGCTGGACAGCTGGCCTGACTTCACCTCAATAAAATCATGTGCCGCCATCGTCGCATGAAGCAGTACAGATTGACAGGCCTCAGGCCTGGGTATGAATCCATGGCCCAGTTCAATTGGAATTATCCCAGGTATATAACCACAATGTATTATATATGCACATAAGCCGTAAGCACATTTTTGCTTCATGTAAGTACATCGGGGTTTTTAAAATTCGAAATTGGCAAAGCCTAGATGTGAACGAAACATGGTGGGTCTTAAGGGTTCTTCTTCTTCTTCATTTTTATGCCAGTATCGGCTTGAGCGTGCATTAAAGCAAATTAATTTTTATCTCCGGTTTGTCATCATCCTTGTCTTTATTGTTGTCTAGTCCACAAAATATATCAGTAAATGAAAATTGCTTTTCTTTTTTTTTGCCGAATGGACCCAAACACGGTGGGTTCTTGGGTTTCTTCTTCTTCATTGGGACTTCTCGGGGACATCCATTGCAAAGCAATTATCTCTCTTGTTTTATGACGTTAACATCGTTTCTAGGCACATCTTCGTTATTGGATCATGAAAACTAGTTTCACTTTAAATGAGGTGGGCCTCAATGAGAGATTGACAGGCTTGCTTTCCCACTTGATGAGCTCTTTCTTCATCAGTGGCAAAATCACCTGTCAATACTTAATCAATGTCATTAAAAATAAAGCTTGTACACACAATTTTAGCAATTCAAAATCTCCATTGCTACATACAACACAAAACTTATGAATTTCCAAGATATTAAAAGTGAGTGCTTTTTGAACAGGTACATGTGTGATTTATTGGTGGTAAAGATCAGGAGAAGATTCAAATATAGTCGAAGATTAATTAACACCAATCTCCAGCAGGAGTAATGAAGTTATGGCCTCGGAATGAATAATGTGGCAGATCTTTTAAAATCCATTACATGAGTTTGGGTTCGAGGAATGAGAAACTGCAACGAGTGTTAGCGACTCCACTTCTTTCTAGTCTAAAGGGTGTTGCTATAAGTCAGGTAGTTTCCAATGAGTTACTTTGCCATTAAATGGGTTCGGGCAGGAAGGCAGAGCCAAAAAAAGTCTTATTCCAATCTTTCTTACTCTGGAAGTCACCATTTTGAGCAAGATTGAATATAAAATGTCAGCATTAAGGAGACAGATTTTACAAATGCAAGGATGTTTCTCAGAAGCTTTGCTCAAATTGTTTTTTTTTTAATCATGGGCAGAATGCACCGTCGCTTGGCTGGGGCAGAACTGTGAGCCTGCAGTAATGAGAGCCTGCGAGCACAACTCATGTGGAATTGTGCATATCGGATGGCTTGTGCAGCATCGGTTAGTTGTTGTTCATTTATCTGCATTGCGACTATGGCCTGCAGGTATGCAGCATAGCTAGCCGCAGCATAATTTTGTGCTCATTAGGACGAGCTCATTAACGCACGTGGGTTTTAAAAAAAAGAAAAGGAAGAAGAAACTGACTTGTCACATTCGTTAGCAACAGCCATCATTTGGGGATATTAGAAAATATCCCATTAGTGGCAGCATGTTGCAAAAATCGAGAAATTTCTATGGAAACCACCTTTGGTAGATAGGAACAAGAACAGGATAATTCAACTGCTATAAAAAAAATTGTCTAAGTGCTTGTCTGTCCATCGCAGCAAGCTGGTTCTTCTGTTATAGACTTCGGCAGGATTGTGAGTCCATGATATTAGGTTTTGTCATTTTCCAAAGAAAGAGTCATGGTATGGGCATTATGTCCATGGGTCTTGTGTAACAAATGGCCTGGGCCCTTAGGGCACATGGTGCCCCACAAGTGAATTGAAATGGTGCTCATAGCAAACTGTATACCATCTGTCCTCGTGGAGCCAATGGCGAGTCCACAACCTGGAACACGATTTGATAAACATATGTTCCACTCCAGTGAATTCATCATGTTATGTAATAAGTTCTTGAAATGCCAGAGCATAACAAGGTTTGTTTTTTTAGGATATGGTTCACAGCATTAATTCACATACGAAAATCACATAAAAAATACACTGTAGTATATAACTCCAAAAATTGCACCCAGCATCTGGTATCACAGACACCCAAGAAAAGCAAAAATAATTCCTAAAGACGATCACGACACTCGGTAGAGTGCATACCTCCGAAAGGCTGGACAGTTTACGTTTTGTATCCCACTAATAGGCTGGATCTGAATCCAGACCTGAACTAAACTCGAATCGGCTTGTTCTTATCATCTACCCAACTCATACACCAAGTTTCGTCATAAGCCATCCACAACTTTTTGAGATATAATGCTATACATAGTTTTTGGCCCCATCTTTCAATGGTGAAGAATCACTTTAAAAAAAATTGTTTCAATTTCTATTAACCGGATCTGGATCTTCACCAAAATCGAATAAATTATTCCTTGTCACACACCAAACCTGTCCACCAAGTTTCGTCTGAATCCATCGACAACTTTTTGAGATATCATGTTCACAGACGGACAGACAACGGTGAAAACATAACCGACGTCCACCTTTGGTGGTGGAGGTAATAGTAATACCAACTTTAGGAAGCCTCATGGCTCAAATAATGTTTCAGAAAAAGTTGAACTTTAAAGTGAAACTAAACTCAAAACTGAGTACAACAGGATCTGATCATGATCAAGGCTGTCTTTTTTTTTTTTTCTTAACACCATTAAGTATTTCATTCAGCTTTGTGAATTTCCCAGTAATTTATCTGGAGGTAGTCACATGCCTTTGCTTTGTGGGTCCCTGATTGGCTGTGAAATGTATATTCATGTCAAAATTGACGTCACTATCCTTTTCAACCTAATATGAGAAATTAATTTTTTGTCTTTATTACCTCCACCACCGAAGGTGAAAGAGTTATGTTTTCACCCCTTTCTGTCTGATTGTTTGTTTATGTTTGTTTGTTACTTTTGCAAAATTGAAGATTTTTCAAGTATATTGGTGAAGCGATTTGGTTATTGTCTGTCTGTTTGTCTGTCGGTTTGTTTATCACCTTCTTCTTCTTCTTCTTCTTTCGGCTGCTCCCGTTAGGGGTCGCCACAGCGGATCATCCGTATGATCCGCATAGTGATTTGGCACATGTTTTACGCCGGATGCCCTTCCTGACGCAACCCTGGTCACCTCTTACGACACAGGGATATGGTACACCTATTTTAACCGGGGTATACACTGGCCCAGTACACTGGTACTCACTTCGCCGACCTCAGAAGGATGACAGGCTGAGTCAACCCCCTGGTGTATTAATTCAGTGGCCCAACAGGGCTTGAACTCAGGACCTTTTGGATCCCAAGCCGCTGCCCTAACCACTGCGCCAACACCAGGCTTAGTTTGTTTATCACCTGCAGGTCACAATTTTAAACTGATCTTCACGAAACTTCACCACATGGTAGAGTTTGTTATAAGGAAGAAGCCTTTTGTTTTTGTGGTCAAAAGATCAACATAGGCCAAAGGTCAATAACTAAGTTGGTATTTCTGAAATCCTCAGTTTTCATCCGATTGACTTGAAATTTGAAGAGGATTTTCAGATCAGGTCACTGAATTCAACTAGCCAATTATTTTTGAGGTCATCGTCGGCCAAAAGGACAACATGGGTCGAATTTCTAAAATTGTCAATTTTCATCCGATTGACTTGAGATTTGAAGAGGAGCTGCATATTTGGTCAATGAATTCAACCACCAATTACTTTTGTGGACAAAATTGTTTTATATATTTTGCAAGCATCACGCTCTGTATGATGACTTCTTGTTTGTTTGTCTGTTTGCGTGCAAGATATCTCAATAATTTGTGGACGGATTCGGACGAAACTTGGTGGACATGTTGGGTGTGTGACAAGAAAGAATTATTTCAATTTTGGTGAAGATCCGAATCCGGATCTGGATATGAGAATTTTTTTTTTTTTAAGTGATTCTTCACTATTGAGAGATTGGACCAAAAACGATATAGTCCAGTATAGCATGAAATTTCAAAAATGTATTGGGCCCGATATTTTCTCCTGGATCAGGCATTATGTGGCAGAGGCATACGCTCTACCGAGTGCCCTTCTAGTCTTCATTTGTGACTACCTGCTATCCCACACACTTCCCATCTCACTTCTTTTCAGCTTCTGCTTTTGCGCATCTAATGGTCATGGTAGATCACATGTCATTGGTTTCACAGAGCTTGTATATCTGTTTTGCTGGATGAGCTGGTCCATTTATTGTTATAGCTCATGCAGGTGAAAGCTCAAACGGAGCCCGTAATGATTGAATAAAAGCCTACTCATGGCAATGCAGTTATTTATTGAAGGGGTCACCGAGTAAACTAGGAGGAAGAGATGGAGGAGAGGAGAGTCTAAAGTCATGCCCAAGCAATAATATAAATAATCAGAAATGACCCACAATCTAGAACATGGCATTTCCGTAGAGAAGTCTCACAACCATACATTTTCACTCTGAAATGATGGCTGTAAAAATCATCTTATCATTTCGCCCCTGTCTCTCTGTGAACAGGATATCTCAAAAGGTTGTGGATGGGTTCAGACAAAATTTGGTGGACAGTTTGGGTGTGTGACAAGAACGAAATTTGGGGATTTTGGTGAACATCTGGATCAGAATACTATTAAAATAAAATTTAATTTCAAGTGATTCTTCACCATTGAGAGATATAAGTTGGTGTGCACTGGATAGCGCTGCACTTAGAAAATGACTCCCATTGCACTGTTTGACAAACATTTAGCACTTACCTTTTTGCAGCCACATAAGTTCATTTTTGAGCAGTTATGGAGGTGCAAGATCCTGTGTCATCCAACATACCGAGATCCCATCGTTGTTAGTAATCCCTCCTTGATCATTTGGATGAGGAGCGTGATAACAGAATTGATGATCGACAATCTAGAGCCACTTGGTAGTTGCATCTCTTCATATGTTGGATCAATGCATTTTGTAAAGGAGGCAGTCTCTACTCGTTGAGTGATTTCGAGCAGAAAAGATGGTAGCAGACACTTCATTGGCAGATGTAACTGACTGGGACTGCCCGTATGGCTCGCACACAAAATGCTCAAGTGCTTTCTCGAGATCGCTTTCGAGCTCAAACGAGGTATCCAGAGAACGAAAAGCGTTTTGATACAATGGTTTTGGCATCTGGATTTCAAATGCTCATTGTTTTCCATTTACCCTGAAAGGAGCTGGTGGTATCTGCAGCAGTGAATACATGAAGGTCGACCAAACTTTCTGAAATACACTTCACCGCGTCCACAGCTAAACTGGTCATATTGAAGACCTGCCGTTTCTCCTTCGATCCGCTTCCTATCAGCCAACGTGATCATAACGACATCAGAATCTGGGCTGCTGTTGGTAACAGCTGGATGGGATGATGCGGCGTGATGTGTATGTAGAAGTAAGCGTGTATCAGCCTCAATGTTGTCACATTTCAATTCCTCCACTTGTCGTACTTGTCATTCCTGCCCATCATACAGCAATGCATGACAGACACCTTGATGGGCCACATTAAAAAAAAAAGACAACCAAAAAAAAAAAACGATTGTGTCAAGGCCTTCAGACATCCACTGTGAATACAGAAACTCAGCCAGTTCCTCCATGGTTTTACTGACAAGTAAGAAATCTTTCCATTGTGTTGGTACTTTCTGTTAAGGCTTGAATATTCGTTGCATGTAGGGAGTCTTATTGATGACATGATGTTCTGAATCTTTGAGTGAAATGTCCAGATAAGTGTCGAAAACAACATCCACTCCAGCATAACCTTGGAATTAAATTAGATGGTGGATCCTGGCGAGAACAATGGCAGCGAACTCGCAGAATATGTTCGGTAGAAACGACAATTGGAGACCGTGATTAGGACCATACCGTCGATGATGAGAGCGGCATCTTGGATTATGTTGTAACCGTGACTAGATCATCTATGTTCCACAAGATCCAACAGTTTTGACTTGCTGGGAATGAAACCCGTCAGTGCTCACCAATGGGAATGAAACTGGACCCAGGCTATACAACAGTACATCTCTTGGAGGAAGTTTGTTCTTTGAAGATAATCAGCCGTGTGAATAAATGGCAACCACTAAGTTTACTGCTTCGCTTGGCTTTTACCTTAGATTTAGCTTTCATGGAGAAAATCTTCAGCTTCAGTCTTTTAATTGCCTAGTGAAGCATGGAATGGTCATCCGTGATTTTTCCTGTGAACTTTTCTGCAGCCTCTTCTCCAATCTCATGTTCTTTCACCAGATCATTCTCGCATTGTTCTGAAGCAATGACACCAGTGAACGAGTTCAGGAGTTCTTCATGATACGTGAAGAAAGGGTCCAGCCTATCGTCGATGGTCTCTATGACTGGTGACTCGGACTTCATCCCTCCTTCTTCACATGATATCTAAATCCTTCCTCGAACGCATCTTATCATGAAAGCTGGCGGATTTCTCACATTGGTAGGTCATTGCAGCGTATTCACCTTGTGAGAGTGCCAATCTATGTACTGCATTATGACAAAGGGTGATACCAACGAAACCACCAGCAGGTTTGCAGTCCTTGTTGATCGTTTGTTTTATTACTTGATCTTCCGCTGTTGCTGAAATCCATATAGTCCAAGAGCATTAGGTCAAAATAGGCCCTAACCTGGACATTTTTGGAAACAAGCTGATTTTTTCAGGATAGGTCCAGGAATATGTCTAGAATAACATACTAAAAGTCCTCATAAATCCTCCTTGAGCGTTTTCCGCAATCCAAGATGGCGTCCAAAATGGCCGCCTCTTCTGTTTTTCTCATAACTTTGCAAGCAGGTTTCCCCAAAACACACTTTAAATGTCTACATATATGTTTTGAAGTATGAGGAACTCATTAGAATACATCTTAAGAGATGCTGAAGCACGCAAGTACCAATAAGACCTCTTGAGTTCTTCCAAAAGTCCAGGCAGAAGCAGACGCCGACACCCTGATTGTCTCCACAGCACTAGCACTGGCAGAGTCAGAACATGTGCCAGTTGCTGTCGTTGGTACGGACACAGACTTACTGATGCTAGTTGCTCGGGCAACCTCTTCCACAGATGTGTACATGCTATGCCGCAGTAATCCTGTCACGGTCTTCAACATTCATGAGATTCAGCATGCCATAGGGGACACAAGAAATCACTTGATGTTTCTTCATGCTGTGACGGGATGTGACACGGTCTCTGCGATCTATCGTCAGGGCAAGCGTAAAGCTTTCAACATGGTGCACAAGAAGTGGGACTACGACTTGCTGGATACCTTCACAAACAGTGGAAGCACCCATGACGAGGTGGAAAAAGCTGGGGAAGGCTTCATTCTTAAGCTTTATGGAGCCAGCAGTTTTGAATCTCTTGATGACTACCGTCACGTCGCATACAAACGGGCAATCGGTCGCAGTTCCCTGAGTTCATCCTTTCAGCTAGAAAGTCTACCTCCAACTAGTGCTGCAGCAACGCAACATTCATATCGCGCCTATCTTACCGTCCAGGAATGGATGGGTAACTCCTTATCTCCAACAGAATGGGGCTGGCGATTTCAGGACGGGACTCTTACCCCGGTAGAAACAGACATTGCTGTTGCACCCGACACTTTGCTGAACATGGTGGCATGTGGGTGTAAACCAGATGGTTGCAGAAGCATGACATGTAGCTGCAAGAAGCTTGGGCTCTTTTGTACCTCAATGTGCAGTAAATGCAGTGGTCTCAATTGCAACAATACAGCACCAACTCTTATAGATGCCGACGATGATATTACCCCAACTTCAGAGGACATCAACATTGAAGATACAGCATCCGACGATGAAGACAATGACTGATGCAACTAGGTGTGTGCATGCGTAAGGTAAAGATTCATCTGAAACTTTTGAGGTTTGAATCTCTAGCATGATCTTGTTTTGAATGTCTTTGCCTCTTGAAACAGGCTAAAACAGCAGTGTGTTGATAAGTGGCGGACATTTTGAGCACCATTTGAATTTCAGAAAGAACTTCAGCGGTTTTATTGTTTCCTTTGTACTTCAAAGTATCTGAATGAGTTCCTTATTTCTCAAGACATAATATATTTAGAGATTTAAAGTGCATATTGAGGTAACTTAGTCACAGGGTCATGAGAAAAACAGGAAATTGCAACCATCTTTGGCGCCATTTTGGATTTTGGGACTAGTTCAAGTAGTTTTATTGGTATAGATATATTGTATTGAGTTCCTTATACTTCAAAACATATGTGTAGACATTTAAAATGTGTTATAGGTAAACCTACTTGCAAAGTTATGAGAAAAACAGGAAATGGCGGCCATTTTGGACGCCATTTTGGATTGCGGAAAACGCTCAAGGAGGATTCATGAGGACTTTTAGTATGTTATTTCACACACATTCCTGGACCTTTCCTGAAAAAATCAGCTTGTTACCAAAAATGTCCCGGTTAAACCCTAATGCTCTTGGACTAATAGTGATACCGCTGTTGAACGACCGATTCTCCAGCACAGAAACTATAAAAATGTTAAAGAATGTGTCGATTCCACCAGCTCTGTCGTTTCCCTCAGGTAGATAGGTCAGTGACGAGAGTAGTGTACTAGATCATACCCCAAAAAAACAGGCAAGGAACTGTCTAAACCAATACTTATGGCTGTCCCAGTCTGCAGTTTGCGTACTCTGGATGACTTGCAGGAGACCATGGACCATGTCAATGTAAGAGCCCCAGTTTGCAAATGTCTTTGATGTTTAATCTGATTTGTCAGAGATTTCTGATTTTTGTGACTCAATGCCTCTGACTAGATGATAACAGTGGCTGCCCATGATAGGTCTCACAAACAATTCAAATTTGAGGAATCTCAACCAGCTAGGACGATACTAGGACTCCGAGCAAAACATTTAGCACATTCTGCTGCAGAATGTAAGGGTGATGTAATTGTTGAGAAATGATTCAATTACTCACCACCATCCTTTGTTTCAGCACGATCGAATGTATCATGTTTTCTTTTACATCCTTTCTATACTAAATGGTCCTTTGTCCCACAGATGATGCAAACAGGGGGAAGTATGAAGGATGACCTCTGTATAAGCCCAGAAATACTTGATGTAGGCCTCGTTGATCGCAATGCTTTTCTTGTTGGAATGCCGTGCCACTCGGATTCATCATAAACATCACTTACTGGAGCAGGATCGCTTGTCATGACCGAATTCGCTCATGTTTATCTCGGTGTGCTTATATACTCTCTATTTGTGAAGCGAGAATAGCATCTACGATGATGACCATAACTTTCTGCCACAGCCAACTGTTCAAGTGACCAAGTTCATGCATTGGTTTCCACAAGTGTCTTTTCTGAACTATCAACCGCTCTCTTTCGCTCAGTACATGCTTTAACCTACACCCAACACTTTCCGTGAATTTAGATGCTTCTAAAGAGGTTGAATCGCCCACACGATGCAATAAACAACTTATTTCATTGCCAAATGAGGACAAAAGCATGTCAACTGGACGTGGCCATTTTGGAACTGGGTTTGGCCTCCAAGGAGCACCAATCGCCAATACAGGAAAGCTTGGACTACACCCTATGGTGATTTTCCACTTTCAGGTGCTGTATTCCCCCATTTGTTCTACACTGTGCAAATGTAAACAGTGGGGTTTGTTTTCATGATACTTTGAACTATCTTTCAGCCAAATTTTGTTCTGTTCCATGATAGGTGCAATGATAAAGTTCCATAGGTGCCAGTGCACCTTTGCCTAATAGGGCCAAAAACCATGATGTCTCAAAAAGTTATGGACATATTCAGCCAAAACTTGGTGGATGCGTTGGGTAGGTGAGAAGAACAAGCCTATTATATTTTGGAGGTCCAGACCGATATCTGACCTATCAGTGGGATACAAATGTAAACTTCAACCTGGTGGAGTTATGCATTCTACTAAGTGCCCTTCTCATCTTTTCACTGTTTCTTGAACTCATTCTGTAAACCGCAGTATTTTCAGCTCCTCTGCCTCATCATCAGGATATGACCTGTCTTAATGATAATACCATTCCTTCCATGCTATCAAGGCACATGGGGCTGCCAATGCAGTTTCATTGGCAAGGAGTACAGTCCTGGACAGGTCACCACTCCACCACAGGTTACCTGTCCAAATGGTTATTACCCCAGTACACTGGTACTCATTTCACCAACCTTTGAAGGATGACAAGCTGAGTTAACTACACCTGGTGTTAATATAACGGTATAATGGTCAACAGGGGCTTGAACTCAGGACTCTAAGGTACCAAGCCAGGCACCTTAACCACTAAGGCAACACCTGGCTATAATGACCTGACTTAGAAGGAACAATTTTTCCCCCAACTATTCACTTGTCAACTGTTTGCTTACAACCTGTCATTTAACTCTTTCATAATCTTATGACCTCAACAGAAAAGAACGAAGAACCTGTGGAAACTTCTATCTCATCACAAAGTGCATCTTGATGCGATGTTAGCTTGGGATCCATCCTCTGATACGTGCACCGGTGAGTGTTCTGTGCAATTATTGTAATTTCTTCAGTCGAGTTTTGAATCTCTCTTGTTGTTTGAAGCCAAATCCTAAGGACAAAGGGTAGAGTCATGAATCTCAAGGGTTGAGTCTTGAATCAGGACCAGACTCTCAAGGGTGAAGCCTCGAGTCACACAATACAGTGTTTTAATCTTCAGCTTTCTATGTGTACTTTTCCTCCACCACCACCACCACCACCACCACCACCCATCTTTGGCACCCTTCCTTCCATCTTTCTCCATTAATTTACTTGATCATGTTCACAATTTTATAATTTAAAACACTCTTTTTAACAGCATGCAGTGAAACCAAATTAATTACTTGATTAAGTTGTGGGATTCAATTCAAGAATTGAACCTGAAGGTTCAAGTCCCTGGTCTAAACAAGTATTCAGCCTCCTGATTCTCATGTTTAAGATAAATGCAACGAAAGAAATAAATAATTCAGTCTGAATATCTGGCTTCGAGATTACATCATGAGGAATTAACATTAGCAAAACCACCAGATTGATGATATATTTATTCCAAGTGCCCATGACCCGAGGAGGAATCGAATGAAAGCCGGCCAATTGTTTCTCTTGAAATAGTCATGAAGAAGAGTGAATCTTGTACCTGCAAAGACGATTTAGCAAAAACAATGAGGAAATAATGGACGATGAGAAATACAAACCTGACAAGTATATAAAAAGGCACTACCAATGAAAGCATGTGTTTTGAGATGACAATGAGCCGTGACCATCTCACAGTCTATTTGCAAGCAATTGATGCCCCCCACCCCATTACCCCACCAAACCATCCTTCCTTCCATCCACCTTTCCCTTTTTCACCAAAGGGTTTCCCTCCTCCCAACTCCCCTCAAGCGATTGCTGTAGTTGCTGGTGGCTTTTTCAAATATACTCTTCTAAAAACATGCTTTTCTTCACCAACAAGTATGTTACCCAATCACGGTCAGAAAGTACAGAACGCATGTAGTCATAGCTCATGGGGATGTCACTGAAAGTGAAGAGACGACGTGAGCTAATATGGTTTCATGTTGTATCCGTAGAGAGATAAATTATAAATCAAAAGAGGTAATGTTAATGCCACCCACCAGACTTGGTGGTGTAATGGTTGGTTAGAGTGTGTGTCCACTCTGAGTCTGGTAGGTCGGTGGTTCGAACCCTGGTTGAATCATCCCAAAGTTTTTTTTTTTAAAATAATGGTACATCGTGCTGCTTACTTGCTTGACACCCAGAACTTAAAATGGATTAGAGCACGGACTAACAACCATAAGTTTGTCATAATATTGCAGGTTTTGATAGGCCTCGTGGCCTCCACCTGCTTTGAAGTTCCTTGGAAGGGAACTCATATTTATGGAGTTAAAAACGAAAAACAAGGTCTGTTCGTGAAGCTGTCCCTGAAGTGGTGAAGCCATGTGACTATCTGTCGATTAGTTATATACTGTTTGAATATCAGTTGCACCCAGACTTCACACACACACACACCTCTATTAATTACGTACTATTGTAATGTACCTTTTGACCCTTAAGACTGTTTAGACGCCTTCGACCGTTGACCCTTTCAGACCCCCCCCCCTGAGACCCAGAGTATCCAAAAGACCCAGATGACCCAAGGACCCTGATAACTCAAAAGACCCTGAGGACCCAAAAGACCTGGAGGACTCAAAAGACCCTGAGGACCCAAAAGACCCTTTAAGCCCCCTTTTACCTTTAAGACCATTTCAACGATTTAGACACCTTTAGATCCCTTCACCCTTTAGTCCTTCTATACTCCTTTGACCCCAAGAACCTTTAGACCTTTACACCCCTTAATTCCTTTTGGACCTTTTAGTCCTTAACACAATTTAAACCCCTTACACACTTTTCAGACAGATTAGACAGCTTAAACCCTTGACCATTGGGAGCTTTAGACCACTTTGACCTTCTTATATCACATAAATTTCAAATGAATATAATATCAACAAAATGACAAATCAATTTGGACAAAAGAAGTGTTTGTATTATGATTGGTGGAAATCATGACAACACAGCGAATGTGTGACGTCAATCTCTGGAATGACGTGTGGAGGAGCGAGCGTAACGAGCCGATCCACGCAAGTTCTGTTATATTATTAACTCTGTATAAGAATTAGCGAGGCTTCATATGTAATATTGTGTACAGTTTTAAGGTCATGACATGTGAAGAAGGACATAGCTTCCATGGAGAGGGTTCAGTGTCGAGCTACTACATTGATTCCAGGGCTCGCTAGACTAAGCTATTAGGAGTGACTGCAGGAGACAAGACGTTTTACATGACAAAGGAGTCAATCACGAGAGAATCTGATAGAGATGTTTCAGATAATGATGGGTATAGACAGAATAAGTACAGAATATTGTACAAGTACAATAGACACTGACAGGATAAGTGGCCACAGTTTCAGAGTAAAGGCGATTAGAGTTCGGATGGGAGTAAGGCACAAATCTTTCACTCAAAATGCTGAATGCATGGAATGGTGTCCCTGCAAGGGTAGTGATAGTAGAGTTAGTGTTTAGTTTTAATATTTAGTTGGATAGGTATCTGTAAGTAGTGGGTATTAGGAGGGGGGTCACCAAGATATCGGCACTACTACGCAGGCTCTATGGGCCGAACGGCCTCCTCTTACATTTTAAACTTAAGCTGGTTTTAAATCAATATGTCGTCTCTGTAAAAAAAAAAAAAGTGTCAATTAAAAAATAACTAAATAGAATATCGTAAACCCCGTACGTGTTGAAAAGCTCGACCCCCTCTCTGTACAAGACAGGTAGGTGTACAGTGTACACAGTAATGAGATTTAATTTCACCAACAAGGTGTAGGATGAGCGCAGAGATTTATAGTTGCCATCTATTCCTCTGGTTAGCTTTTCGTCACTGCAGTATTCTTTGCTGTGAATTCTGTTTCGATAAAAAGTAAATATATCCCATCATGATGGTCTTTCAAGTTGTGGAGCTCATCATTTTGAGGAGTGTAATAGTTTGAGCTTGATGTGTTGTATTCTTCCTCACATGCAACGGTGGTGTGATCATTAATCTTGTTAAAAAGTGAATGACATTTCTGTACACTTGACACATAAATTGAAAGGCACTCAGATGTGTAACTTGGTTATTAAATTCTCGAAGGGGAGTTTATGGTAAGAATATATCTAACGATTGTTTTTTTTTACCCAAGCTTCTTACAATGATTTCCTCTTTCACAGATCTTTATTCTGACACAACGTCTGTGTGGGTGATTTGTCTCACCTACACAGGTCATTTCAAAAGTTTTGTGCAAGACGTTGAATGCAATCTATAGAAAGATGAATACTGGCAGAGGTGAAAGAAATGGCCTCCACGCTTCCACATCTCCACCCTAGGGTTAAATGCACTTTTGATGGCAGTATGGCAGGCAATTGTCAGCATCAAAGCAGGTAGAGATGAATGTAGCGGCGCCCGCACGGTATCGCTGATCTCCTACTAATATCCTCACAATGGTCCCTTCGTCTTTGAATAAAGGAAGTAAATGCTTGGTGGCAGGTCGTAATAACGACGAGGTATGGGAGTAATTTTCAACCCAACTTCTGCAGTAAGGATTGCACGTCAAGCTGGCGATGAGGCATTCCATTATATTGCAGGGAAATCATGCCATCCCATAGCAAGCAATTCAAGTTGCTTACAACACAGCGCTGGACACATGATTTATTTTGCATAAGTCTAATCTTCGGGACATGGGATGATTGAGCACAAGGCCATGGTGGGAGAAGAATATGAAATGCATTACCTTCAGCGCTCTCAGGCTGCAATGAGCAATTTCTTTCTTGGAGACTATGGTGACTGCCATTCTGCATTTTGCCTCTTCGACTGTGTATATATGTATGTAAAAAGGCTTCCAATGTGCTTCACCCTCAGGATGTGCTTCAGAAGCATGTCAAGTTGCCAACACTGCAGCTGAGTATAGTGCACATGAACACGTGTGTGGCCAGCTGATCATCGAATATTTGGGGAATAAACTGGTATTTTGCACAAATCTTCCTCTATCACAATCTTTTTTTCACGCAGTATGCCAAATATGCTTGCAGGTGAGATGCCTGCAATAAAAGTGGAGGGAATGCCTAAATTCGACTGCAGGATGGTGTAAAACTTCTGAACGTGTCCCTCGTCGGTCGCCATCGTTGATACACGTTCACACGTAGTATCTTAGAAGTCCTCACAAATCGCTTGTCTGGCATTTGCCCACTTTGGATGGTTTCATATGAACAGGAATGGTCTCTAAAAGCCTCCATCAAAAGCTGATATCATCCCCTGTGGAGATCTGCCCAGCAGAAAAGGAAATTTTCGAATCGCACTCAGTTGAGTATCATGCTTCAGAGTAGCGACCTGTTAAGGATTGTAACCTGAGCCAAGAAAATGCTTCAGCAGAACTGATGCTTTGGACAGAGCCATAGTACATGATGATGATGGACCACTTCCTTGATTGATATCTATCACTATTTTTATCCTCTATGTTCATACCACAAAAGCTTCATGTCAAATAAATCCCACTTTGGCAATTATCTATTCCTGACGTCTTCAATTTGGAATAACTTTGTTTAGTTAACAGCAGGAAATACACCCACACACTCTCATGTGCAGCCTTGTGGCTGCTGGTTGCATCATTATTTAGAGACTCAGTTATGCCACTGATGCTGTGCCCCTCCCTATACCAGTACACCAGTACTCATTTCACCAACCTCTGAAAAATGACAAGCTGACTCAACCCCACCTGGTGTTAATTCAGCAGCCAACGGGGCTAAAACTCAGGACCCTAGAATCCCAAGCCAGCCACCTTAATTGTGAAGCCAACATCAAGCTTACACAGTAAGAACTAAGATTATTATAAATGGTGTTGTTATATAACAATTTATTGTATCGTAAATTACCAATATGATCATTTTTAATCAATCAAAAACTGAACGTTGTAACAACATGGTTTTGATCTGTGTTGGTTTTGGTCTCCAAATGAGTTTGTGCCATTTGAGGTTTTTTTTAAATAAATAAACTTCGGTGATGGAGTTTGGGGAATGGCTCATGTGAGATTCTGGCTCCTATTAAACTTTTGCTGATGTTCCACTGGGTGTATGACAAAATTTGGTGTCAGGAATTTTTCACCAGAACATATTGGTTTCTACAGTTGAAAAACAAAGTTCAAACATGGAAAATAAAAGAAAAGAACTACAGACAGATTTACAGGTCAGTAAGTAATTGAACACAAACAAGATAAGTTTATCAAATGACTTTTAACGATTCCCCTACAGAGATGATAGGTGCCTTCCCTGTAATTCCTTTAGTAAACACCTTAAGTATGAAGAAACTTAAGTGAAGTGATGGAGCATGAAATAGCAGAATTAGATGAAAGAGTAAAGAGAAAATTAGTTTGTTTTCACATTAATACAGATGCGTTATGAATATCAACCTCCTGTGGCTGCAGTTCACACTTTCCTCTATAAAATGCTCCGCTTGTTCCTGGGAACTGCGTTGCTGGGTCAAACAGCCGAGGAAAAGATTTGGCCCACAAAGCAGGGGATGACAAAATCAATTCACTCTCAAAAAAGCTCCCGTGAGATTGCTTGCTCAACATGCCGATTATTACGTCTACCGTCAAGACGACACCGAACTGAGAGTCATGCTGAGTGGCAGCTCTGAGAGGCAGAATGTGGCTGAAGCCACTTGGTACATCAATGTCTTTAAGAACCCTGACCCACAGGATTACATTTGAGCACACCCGGCTGCTGTAACATTCAAATATTTTTTTACAAAGACGTCGCAGCCATTACATCTTTGAATCTGCAGCACAATTCATATATAAAGGACCTTTAATGGTATTCGTAAGACAAAATGATTCGGGGTAAAGCTCATGCTGTCAGCTGAAAAAGGATGTATGCAACATTGCAGAAATTTATTTTCATATATTTTGTAATGTCAGTGTGTTTTGGTGGATCACAGCCTTGCTGGGCATTTCACCCAAAATAAACAAAAGACCCGAAGAGCCAAATTTGAATCGGGTGCGATAACAGCCATGTGAAGCGCCAGTTCGCATGCGAACCAACAGTTCCTTGCTACGCCAGTGGGACTTTCTCCACCAATACAACAGAGGATTATGGTGGACTAACATACTTGCTAAACAATTTCATAACAACAATAAAAACAAAATGTGTTGTTGAATACATTTTTACGCACACGCGGTCGGTACAAAACTAAAGGAACCTCGGGACAGGACGGACATAAAACAAGCACACTCAACGTCTTACAACATTAAACACTCCCACTACTGCCATAGTTCCTTTAAGAATTACAGTAAGGTCTGGGAAGGTGTGAAAGCAAAGAAAGAAATCAAAAGTAATGGACTTTCGGTTCCGGTATTTTTGAACGTGTTACTCGAATCTTCAGCTGCCACTTCCACCTCATGAAAGCAAAGTTTTCCGAAACAGAGCTGTTGGGTTTTTCTGTTATATCTTCACCCCTGTGTTGATGTTTTTGTTTACATCCAATTTTCCATGTTAAATCAGACCTTGTTGTGATATATTTGTCAAGTTATTTTTGAGGTTGTTCGAAGGCCTACTCCTCGGATAGCTGCTGTGAAAAGTTTGTGTCCCTTTTGTCTCCGTGGTACTCTTTATGCTTCTTTCTTCCAAAATATTGCACTATCTACCTTCTCAACATTATCCTATATGCTTCTTCACTTCAAAAAAAAAATAATAATAATTGTTATGTTTTTTTCTCTCCACAACAATCTCATTCTACAATTGAATTTCTTTCTGCCTGTACTTCCAGTTCTCCATTCTTTTTTCCAACTATTTCTCAAAATCTCCAAACTGAATTTTCAATGAATATAAAAAATGTTATTAAATATGTGATTAAAAAAATGTTATTACAGTGGCCTCTGCCAACTCTCCTCCCACACAAACAGCACCACCTTTCTCCATGGTTTCAACAACAATTCTTACCACCTATCCCATGATATGCACCGCATATACGTTTCTCCAACTTGGGAATTTGGAATCAGCACTCTTCCATTTAATGTCCCCTCTTTCAGCTTCCCGCCTCACCCCACCAACTCAAACGTTCACACACTCCCTTTCTGCATCCCTCCTCACACCACCCTCTCAATACTTCTCCCCTCACTCCATGCCACTCAACCCTGACCCGTTCTTCTAGGAAGAGAAGGCAAGTTGTTTCAGAGCCACTGCCTCAACACAGGATTCAGTGTACGATGGGTGGGAAGAAGGGAAGGATAATTGAAGACTAGATGGGATGAGTCTGTATCTCTGCTCTGCAGTATTTGTTCATCACTCGCTATAGATATGAATATTGACTTGTTAGTAACCAAGTACATATTCTTGACTGTTTGCTTTATTGATTTTTAATCCATTCTGACTCTAGATTTGTGGATCAAGCACTTTTATAACGTTCTTAGTGAACACAAGAAAAAAACGGAGAAAAACATAGCTGTAAGAAAGTGGTCATATCTGTGTGTGTCAGTGGCCTCTGGTGTGGTATTGATCTTTATATTTGAACAATCACAATTATTGTTTGGCTGAGTTATTTGTTGCCTCAATAAAGTCGCTTCCATTGTTGATAAGTTTGGGGGTTCGCCGTTGTTCATCGATCGGGAGTTCCAGACTTCATAGGTGTTACAGCTGCTTCCAGTTTTAATCCATACGTTTTAATAAAAATAAAAAATTGTTTACACTGTCGAGGCTCGTATGAGACCGAACACACATAATGTACAACAAGGAGAGCAGGAGATGAGAGGGACGGGAAAGGGAAGGACAAAACAGTGGGGAACAGAGACAATAGATCTGTGGAAGGGAGAGGGATTGGGCAGGGTACACAGAGTAAACAAGATAGACACGACAGGGACTTTCAGGAAGGAAAGCAGGGAATTTGAAAGAGGTGGGTTTTGGGTGGGTTAGCGAGGGTAGAAAAGATTGTAGTTTTGGATGGGGGAAGATAAGAGATGGTGATAAACAGCTGTTTTGAAGCCCTGGAGGGAAGAGTGGGATTAAAGAGAGTTTGGGAGTTTGTTCCAAAGGTGGGAAAAAGGAGCAATGAAAGAGTGAAGGTGAGCAGTGATTCTTGATTTTGATAGATTTACCAGAAGGGGGTTGCTGGCTGGCCTTGCACGCCCTGGAGAAATATACTGGGGGGGGGGGGGAATATCTCACACAGAGCAAGGGGGGCAAGGTCGGAGAGGAGACGGTAGAAGACAGAAAGACCACTGACTTGCCTGCAATGAGAGAGTGAGAGACCCAAAGACTCGGCTTCATCCTGGGAGAAACCAATGATCCTAAATGCCTTGGTTTCCACAGCTTGAAGCTGAGAAATGTGAGAGGCGAGAGCACCAGCCCAGAAGGGAAAGCAGTACTCCATTAGGCTGCGGATGAAAGCTTTGTATGTGGTCAGGAGCTCAGGTGTGCCAAGAAAGGACTTTGCACGATGGAGTATTCCCAGTCGGCGACTGGCTTTGGAGGCCAGCTTGGAGATGTGAAAGTTCCACTCTTCTGTCAAATCATGTGGACATATTATACATGAGAATTTTCTGGAGAACACATTGACTGAGGTCAGAAATCTGACAATAATAATTTCCTCCACTTTTGTACACCGCTCCTTCCCAATTCCATATGCAGATGATGCATGACATCATCGCCGGGTGCCGAAGAAAGGGAGTACTCAGTTTTCACTCCATTTTCTTTCTTGTTACTTGCAAAATCTAAGATTTTTGAAGTGTTTTTGTCAGTCGATTTTGTTGGGTAGTCGATGTCGTCGAAAAATTTTTTTTTGAGATTTTTCTACCCTTATTATCAGTATTTCCGTCGATATGTTGGGTAGTCGATTGAGTCGAAAAAAAAAAAAATTGAGATTTTTTTTTTCTACCCTTATCAGTATTTCCGTCGATATCTTTGTCAGTCAGTTGGGTAGTCGATCTCATCGAAAAAAAAAAATTTGAGATTTTTTTTTCTTCCATTATTATCAGTATTTCCGTCGATATGTTTGTCTGTCTGTCTGTGCTTGTTGGATAGTCGATCTCATCGAAAAAAAAAAATTTGAGATTTTTTTTTTCTTCCATTATTATCAGTATTTCCGTCGATATGTTTGTCTGTCTGTCTGTGCTTGTTGGATAGTCGATCTAGTCGAAAAAAAAAATTGAGATTTTTTTTTCTACCCTTATTATCAGTATTTCCGTCGATATCTTTGTGTCTGTCTGTGCTTGTTGGAGAGTCGATCTTGTTGAAAAAAAAATTTTGAGATTTTTTTTTTCTACCCTTATTATCAGTATTTCCGTCGATATGTTTGTCGATCTGTCTGGCTGTCTGTGCTTGTCGGGTACTCGATCTAGTCGAAAAATTTTTTTTTGAGATTTATTTTGTCTACCCTTATTATCAGTATTTCCGTCGATATGTTTGTCTGTCTGTCTGTGCTTGTTGGGGAGTCGCTCGAGACAAAAAAAAAATTGAAAAATAAAATTTGAGATTTTTTTTCTCTTCCACCCAAATTATCTGTATTTCCGTCGATATGTTGGGCAGTCGTCCAATCGAAAAAAAAAAAATTCGAAAAAATTTTTTGGATTTTTTTTTCTTCTACCCTTATTTTCAGTATTTCCGTCGATATGTTTGTCTGTCCCTCTGTTCGGTCCAGTGCTCCGTGAATACAATGGCGATTTCGATGAAACTTAGTTGATAGGTTCATACCATGACCTCGTTGTGTGCAAATGAGAACCGTTGCTATGGACACCACCGTTACCCAGCAACGGGACTTTGAAATTTTTGAAAAATCATAAAAAAATTGATTTTTTCGAAAATCAAAATCGGGCCAAGAGCGACTGTGGGCAGTACATTCAGCCATATTGTCAAAAATTTCCAGCCGGATCCTATGAAAACTCTCGAAGAAGATAGACTTTGAATGAACCCTTGTCAAAAACAATAAAAAAAACAAAGTTCGTAAAATCTCAGAGACTATGATTAATTTATATATGAAACTGGTATGGTAAGTTCATGGTATGTCCACGTTATATGTTAAAAAGAACCCTTGCTATGGACCCTCCGTTGCCTAGCAACGGCCGAAAAACCTCTAAATGTGGCGGTATTTTAACGAAAAAACAATCTGCAGCATTAACCCTTGAATCTCGAATCATGAATTTCCTTGTGCTTAATCTTCAGGTCATTCCCCAATCGAACTGGCCCATCGTGTCAGGTTCTATTGGGTAGTTGACTGTCGACTACCCATTTCCACCTACCGTCTTGTCTGTCTGTCTGTCTGTTAGGTCGTCGATCTCGTCGAAAAAAATTTTTTTGAGGTTTTTTTCTACCCTTATTATCAGTATTTCCGTCAATATGTTGCGTAGTCGATGCAGTCTAAAAAAAAAAATTTTTTTTTAAATTTTTTGGGGAATTTGATCAACCCTTATTATCAGTATTTCCGTCGATATGTCTGTCTATTGGGTAGTCGATCCAATCGAAAACATATATATTTTTTAATTTTGAAATTTGTTCTTCCCTTGTTGTCAATTTTTCTGTCGATATGTTTGTCTGTGCCTCTGTTCGATCCAGTGCTCCTTCAATATAATGGCGATTTCGATGAAACTTGGTTGGTAGGTTCATACCATGACCGAGTTGTGTGCAAATGAGAAGCGTGGCTATGGACACCAGCGTTGCCTCGCAACGGGACTTTGAAATTTTTCAAAAATTATAAAAAATTAATTTTTTCGAAAATCAAAAATCAGGCTACGATCGACTATGGACAGTACATTCATACATTTTGTCAAAAAATTTTCAGCGGGATCCTATGAAAACTGTCAGAGAAGATAGACTTTGAATGAACCCTGGTCGAAAACAATAAAAAAAACGAAGTTCGTAAAATCTCAGAGACTATGATTCAGATATACATGAAACTGGTATGGTAAGTTCATGGTATGTCCTCGTTATGTGTGAAAAAACCGTTGCTACGGATTTTGCCTAGCATTGCCTCCATTAGCTAGCAACGGCCGAAAAACCTCTAAATGTGGGGGTATTTTAATGAAAAAACAATCTGCAGCATTAACCCTTGAAGCGAGAATCATGAATTTTCTTGTGCTTAATCGTCAGGTCATTCCCCATCGAACGGGCCCATCGCGTCAGGTTTTTTTGGGTCGTAGACTGTCGACTACCCATTTCCGCCTACGGGCTTGTCTGTCAGTTTGTGAGGTCGTCGATATAGTCGAAAAAAAAATTGAGATTTTTTTTTCCACCCTTATTATCAGTATTTCCGTCGATTTGTGAGCTCGTCGATCTAGTCGAAAAAAAAAATTGAGATTTTTTTTCCACCCTCATTATCAGTATTTCCGTTGATATGTTAGGCAGTCGATGTCGTCGAAAAAATTTTTTTTGAGATTTTTTTTCTACCCTTATCAGTATTTCCGTCGATATGTGAGGTCGTCGATCTCGTCGAAAAAAAAAATTGAGATTTTTTTTCCACCCTCATTATCAGTATTTCCATCGATATGTTGGGTCGTCGATCCAGTCGAAAAAAAAAATAAATAAAAAAAATTGGGGGGAATTTGATCTACCCTAATTATCAGTATTTCCGTCGATATGTTTGTCTGGTGGGAAGTCGATCTCGTCGAAAAAAAATTTGATTTAAAAAATTTTGAAATTTGTTCTCCCCTGATTATCAATTTTTCCGTCGATATGTTTGTCTGTCCCTCTGTTCTATCCAGTGCTCCTTTAATACAATGGCGATTTTGATGAAACTTGGTTGGTAGGTTCATACCATGACCGAGTTGTGTGCGAATGAGAACCGTTGCTGTGGACACCACCGTTGCCTAGCAACGGGACTTTGAAATTTTTGAAACATCATAAAAAAATTATTTTTTCGAAAATCAAAAACCGGGCCATGAGCCACTGTGGACAGTACATTCAGCCATATTGTCAAAAATTTTCCAGCCGGATCTTATGAAAACTGTAGGAGAAGATCGACTTTGAATGAACCCTGGTGGAAAACAATAAAAAAAACGAAGTTCGTGAAATCTCAGAGACAAGTAGTCAGATATACATGAAACTGGTATGGTAAGTTCATGGGATGTCCTAGTTATGTGTGAAAAAGAACCCTTGCGATGGACCCCTCCGGTGCCGAGCAACGGCCGAAAAACCTCGAAATGTGGGGGTACTTTCACGAAAAAACAATCTGCAGCATTAACCCTTGAAGGTTGAATCATGAATATTCTTGTGCTTCATCCTCAGGTCATTCCCCATCGTACGGGCCCGTCACGTCAGGTTCTATTGGGTAGTCGACTGTCGACTACCCATTTCCGCCTACCGGCTTGTCTGTCTGTCTGTCTGGTAGTCCATCCAGACGAAAAAAAAAATTTGAAATTTGTTCTCCCCTGATTATCAATTTTTCCGTCGATATGTTTGTCTGTCCCTCTGTTCGATCCAATACTCCTTTAATACAATGGCGATTTCGATGAAACTTGGTTGGTAGGTTCATACCATGACCGAGTTGTGTGCAAATGAGAACCGTTGCTATGAATACCACCGTTGCCAAGCAAAGGGACTTTGAAATTTTTGAAAAATCATCAAAAAAATTATTTATTCAAAAATAAAAAAATCGGGCCACGAGGGACTGTGGGCAGAACATTCAGGCATATTGTCAAAAATTTCCAGCCGGATCCTATGAAAACTGTCGGAGAAGAAAGACTTTGAATGAACCCTTGTCGAAAACAATAAAAAAACGAAGTTTGTCATATCTCAGAGACTATGAATCAGACATACATGAAACTGGTATGGTAGGTTCATGGTATGGCCGCGTTATTTGTGAGAAAGAACCGTTGCTATGGACCCCTCCGTTGCCTAGCAACGGCCGAAAAACCTCTAAATGTAGGGGTATTTTAACGAAAAAACAATCTGCAGCATTATCGCTTGAAGCGAAAATCATGAATTTTCTTGTGCTTAATCCTCAGGTCATTCCCCATCGAACAGGCCCATCGTGTCAGGTTCTATTGGGTAGGCAACTACCTATGTCCGCCTTCCGGCTTGTTTGTCTGACCCTCTGTTCAATCCATGCTCCATTAATACTGTGGCGATTTTGATAAAACTTGGTTGGGAGGTTCATACCATGACCGAGTTGTGTGCAAATGAGCACCATTGCTACGGACCCCTCCGTTCCATAGCAACGGCCGAAAAACCTCTAAATGTGGGGGTATTTTAACGGAAAAACAATCTACAGCATTAACCCGAGAAGCTGAAATCATGAATTTCATTGTGCTTAATCCTCAGGTCATTCCCCATCGACTGGGCCCATCGCGTCAGGTTATATTGGGTAGTCGACTGTCGACAACCAATTTCCGCCTCCCGGCTTGTCTGTCTGTCTGTTTGGTTGTCGATCGAGTCGAAAAAAGAAATTTGAGATTTTTTTTCGACCCTTATTATCAGTATTTCCGTCGACATGTTAGGTCGTCGATGGAGTCGGAAAAAATGTTTTGAGATTTTTTTTCTCCCCTTATCAGTATTTCCGTCGATATGTTGGGTGGTCGATCTAGTCGAAAAAAAAAATTCAAAATAAATGTTGAAATTTGATCTACCCTTATTATCAATTTTTCCGTCGATATGTTTGTCTGTCCATCTGTTCGATCCAGTGCTCCTTTAATACAATGGCGATTTCGATGAAACTTGGTTGGTGGGTTCATTCCATGACCGAGTTGTGTGCGAATGAGAACCGTTGCTATGGACACCACCGTTGCCGAGCAACGGGACTTTGAAATTTTTGAAACATCATAAAAAAAATTATTTTTTCGAAAATCAAAAACCGGGCCATGAGCCACTGTGGACAGTACATTCAGCCATATTGTCAAAAATTTCCAGCCGGATCTTATGAAAACTGTAGGAGAAGATCGACTTTGAATGAATCCTGGTCGAAAACAATAAAAAACGTAGTTCGTTATATCTCAGAGATTATGAGTCAGATCAACATAAAACTGGGATGGTAGGTTCATGGAATGTCCGAGTGATGTGTGAGAAAGAAACGTTGCTATGGACCCCTCCGTTGCCTAGCAACGGCCGAAAAACCTCCAAATGTGGGGGTATTTTTATGAAAAAACAATCTGCAGCATTTACCCTTGAAGCTGGAATCATGAATTTTCTTGTGCTTAATCGTCAGGTCATTCCCCATCGAATGGGCCCATCGCATCAAGTTCTATTGGGTAGTCGAATGTCGACTACCTATTTCCAGCTACTGGCTTGTCTGTCTGTCTGTCTGTTAAGTCGTCGATCTCGACGAAAAAAAAAATTTTGAGTTTTTTTTTCTACCCTTATGATCAGTATTTTATTTCCGTCAATATGTTGAGTCGTCGATGTAGTCGAAAAAAAAAATTTTCAAAACAAAAATTTTTGGTAATTGACAGTATTTCTGGAGATATGTTTGCTTGTTGGGAAGTCGATCCAGTCCAAAAAAAAAAAAATTATTTTAAAAATTTTGAGATTTGTTCTCACCTTATTATCAATTTTTCCGTCGATATGTTTGTCTGTCCCTCTGGTCGATCCAGTGCTCCTTCAATACAATGGCGGTTTCGATGAAACTTGGTTGGTAGGTTCATACCATGACCGAGTTGTGTGCAAATGAGAACCGTTGCTATGGACACCACCGTTGCCTAGCAACGGGACTGAAATTTTTGAAAAATGAGAAAAAAATTATTTTTTCGAAAATCAAAAACCGGGCCACGAGCGACTGTGGGCAGTACATTCAGCCATATTGTCAAAAATTTCCAGCCGGATCCTATGAAAACTGTCGGAGAAGATAGACTTTGAATGAACCCTGGTCGAAAACAATAAAAAAACAAAGTTCGTTATATCTCAGAGACGATGAGTCAGATATACATGAAACTGGTATGGTATGTCCGAGTTATGTGTGAGAAAGAACCATTGCAACATACCCCTCCGTTTCCTCGCAACGGACGAAAAACCTCTAAATGTGGGGGTATTTTGACGAAAAAACAATCTGCAGCATAAACCCTTGAAGCGAGAATCATGAATTTTCTTGTGCTTAATCCTCAGGTAATTCCCCATCGAACGGGCCCATCGGATCAGGTTATATTGGGTAGTCGACTGTCGACTACCCATTTCTGCCTACCGCCTTCTGTCTGTCTGTAAGGTGGTCGATCAAGTCTAAAAAAAAATTTGAGATTTTTTTCTCCACTTATCAGTATTTCCGTCGATATGTTAGGTAGTCGATGTCGTCGAAAAAAAAATGTTGAGATTTTTTTTTCTACCCTTATCAGTATTTCCGTCGATATGTTGGATAGTCGATCCAGTCAAAAAAATTTTTTTTCAAAAAAAAAAAAATTTGGAATTTGATCTTCGCTTATTATCAGTATTTCCATCGATATTTTTGCTTGTTGGGAAGTCGATCCAGTCGAACAAAAAAATTATTTTTACTTTAAAAATTTTGAAATTTGTTCTTCCCTTATTATCAATTTGTCCATCGATATGTTTGTCTGTCTCTCTGTTCGATCCAGTGCTCCTTTAATACAATGGCGATTTCGATGAAACTTGGTTGGGAGGCTTTTTAAAAAATTTTTTTTATTATTTTGGAATTTGATCGACAATTATTGTGAGTATTTCCGTCGATATGTTTGTCTGTTGGGTCGTCGATCCAATCGAAATTTTTTTTTTTTTAATTTTGAAATTTGTTCTTCCCTTATTGTCAATTTTTTCGTCGATATGTTTGTCTGTCCCTCTGTTCAATCCAGTGCTCCTTTAGACAATGGCGATTTCGATGAAACTTGGTTGGTGGGTTCATACCATGACCGAGTTGTGTCCAAATGAGAACCGTTGCTCTGGACAACACCGTTGCCAAGCAACGTGACTTTTAAATTTTTGAAAAATCATAAAAAAATTATTTTTTCGAAAATCAAAAACCAGGCACGAGCCATTGTGGGCAGTACATTCAACCATATTGTCAAAAATTTCCAGCCGGATCCTATGATAACTGTAGAAGACAGACTTTGAAAGAACCCTGGTTGAAAACAATAAAAAAAAACGAAGTTCATTATATTTCAGAGACGATGAGTCAGATTTACATGAAACTGGTATGGAAGGTTCATGGTATGTCCTAGTTATGTGAGAGAAAGAACCGTTGCTACGGACCCCTCCGTTGCCAAGCAACGGCCAAAAAACCTCTAAATGTGGGTGTATTTTAACAAAAAAGCAATCTGCAGCATTAACCCTTGAAGCTGGAATCATGAATTTCTTGTGCTTCATCCTCAGGTCATTCCCTATCGAACGGGTCAATCGCGTCAGGTTCTATTGGATAATCGACTGTCGACTTCCCATTTCTGCCTACCGGCTTGTCTGTCTGTCTGTCTGTCTGTCTGTTGGGTAGTCGATCCAGTTGAAAAAAAAAATTTTTCAAAATATTTTTTGAGGAATTTTATCTTCCCTTATTATCAGTATTTCCGTCGACATGTTTGTCTGTTGGGTAGTCGATCCAGTCTAAAAAATTTTTTTTTTTTTTTAAATTTTGAAATTTGTCTCCCCTTTTTATCAATTTTTCTGTCGACATGTTCGTCTGTCCCTCTGTTCGATCCAGTGCTCCGTTAATACAATGGCGATTTCGATGAAACTTGGTTGTTGGGTTCATACCATGACCTCGTTGTGTGCAAATGAGAACCCTTGCTATGGACACCACCGCTGCCCAGCAACGGGCCTTTGAAATATTTGAAAAATCATAAAAAAATATTTTTTTCGAAAATCCAAAATCGGACCACCAGCGACTGTGGACAGGAGATTCAGACAAATTGTCAAAAATTTCCAGCCGGATCCTATGAAAACTATTGGAGAAGATAGACTTTGAATTAACCCTGGTCGAAAACAATAAAAAAACGAAGTTCGTTATATCTCAGAGTCTATGAGTGAGATATACATGAAACTGGAATGGTAGGTTCATGGTATGTCCGAGTTATGAGTGAGAAAGAACCGTTGCTAAGGACCCCTCCGTTGCCTAGCAACGGCCGAAAAACCCAAAATATGGGGGTATTTTAATGAAAAAACAATCTGCAGCATAAACCCTTGATGCTAAAATCATGAATTTTCTTCTGCTGTATCCTCAGGTTATTCCCCATCGATCGGGCCCATCGCATCAGATTCTATTAGGTAGTCGACTGTCGAGTACCCATTTCCGCCTCCCGGCTTCTCTGTTTGTCTGTCTGTCTGTTGGGTCATCGATCCGGTTGAAAAAAAAAAATTTCAAAAAGCTTTTTTGAGGAATTTTAACTTCCCTGATTATTATCAGTATTTCCGTCGATATGTTTGTCTCTTGGGTAGTCGATCCAGTCGAAAAAAAATATATTTTTTTGAAAATTTTGAAATTTGTCTCCCCTTTTTATCAATTTTTCCGACGAACATGTTTGTCTTTCCCTCTGTTCGATCCAGTGCTCCGTTAATACAATGGCGATTTCGATGAAACTTGGTTGGTGGGTTCATACCATTACCTCGTTGTGTGCAAGTGAGAACCGTTGCTCTGGACACCACCGCTGCCCAGCAACGGGCCTTTGAAATCTTTGAAAAATCATAAAAAATTAATTTTTTCGAAAATCAAAAATCGGGCCATGAGCAACTGTGGACAGTACATTCAGACATATTGTCAAACATTTCCAGCAGGATACTATGAAAACTGTCGGAGAAGATAGACTTTGAATTAACCCTGGTCGAAAACAATAAAAAAAAACGAAGTTCGTTATATCTCAGAGACTATGAATGAGATATACATGAAACTGGTATGGTTGGTTCGTGGTATGTCCGAGTTATGTGTGAGAAAGAACCGTTGCTACGGACCCCTCCGTTGCCTAGCAACGGCCGAAAAACCCTAAATGTGGGGGTATTTTAATGAAAAACCAATCTGCAGCATGAACCCTTGAAGCTAAAATCATGAATTTTCTTCTGCTTTATCCTCAGGTGATTCCGCATCGAAGGGGCACATCGCGTCAGGTTCTATTGGGTAGTCGACTGTCGAGTACCCATTTCCACCTCCCGGCTTCTCTGTCTGTCTGTCTATCTGTAAGGTAGTCGATCTTGTCGAAAAAAAATTTGAGATTTTTTTTTTTACCCTTATTATCAGTATTTCCGTCGATATGTTGGGTAGTCGATGTAGTCGAAAAAAATTTTCTTGAGTTTTTTTTTCTACCCTTGTCAGTATTTCCGTCGATATGTTGCGTAGTCGATCCAGTCGAAAAAAAAAAATTTTCCAAAATAAATTTTGGAATTTGATCGACAATTATTATGAGTATTTCTGTCAATATGTTTGTCTGTTGGGTCGTCGATCCAGTCGAAAATTTTTTTTTATTTCAAAAATTTTGAAATTTGTTCTGGGCTTATTATCAATTTTTCCGTCGATATGTTTGTCTTTCCCTCTATTTGATCCAGTGCTCCTTTAATACAATGGCGATTTCGATGAAACTTGGTTGATAGCTTCATACCATGACCTAATTGTATGCAAATGAGACCCGTTGCTCTGGACACCACCGCTGCCCAGCAACAGGCCTTTGAAATCTTTGAAAAATCATAAAAAATTATTTTTTTCGAAAATCAAAAACCGGGCCACGAGCGACTGTGGGCAGTACATTCAGCCATATTGTCAAAAATTTCCAGCCGGATCCTATGAAAACTGTCGGAGAAGATAGACTTTGAATTAAACCTGGTCGAAAACAATAAAAAAACGAAGTTCGTTCTATCTCAGAGACTATGAGTCAGATATACATGAAACTGGTATGGTATCTCCTAGTTATGTATGAGAAAGAACCGTTGCTACGGACCTCTCCTTTGCCAAGCAACGGCCAAAAAACCTCTAAATGTGGGGGTATTTTAACGAAAAAACAATCTGCAGTATTAACCCTTGAAGCGAGAATCATGAATTTCTTGTGCTTCATCGTCAGGTCATTCCCCATCAAATGGACCCATCGCGTCAGGTTCTATTGGATAGACGACTGTTGACTACCCATTTCCGCCTTCCGGCTTGACTGTCTGTCTGTCTGTCTGTCTGTTAAGTCGTCGATCTCGTCGAAAAAAAAAATTGAGATTTTTTTCTTCCCTTATTATCAGTATTTCCGTCGATATGTTGAGTCGTCGATGGAGTCGAAAAAAAAAAATTTCAAAACAAAAATTTTTGGAATTTGATCTACCCTTATTATCAGTATTTCCGTTGATATGTTTGTCTGTTGGATCGTCGATCCAATCGCAAAAAAAAAAATTTCTTTTTAAAATAGTGAAATTTGTTCTTCCCTTATTGTCAATTTTTCTGTCGATATGTTTGTCTGTGCCTCTGTTCGATCCAGTGCTCCTTTAATACAATGGCGATTTTGAAGAAACTTGGTTGGTAGGTTCATACCATGACCGAGTAGTGTGCAAATGAAAACCGTTGCTATGGGCATCACCGATGCCGAGCAACAGGACTTTGAAATTTTTGAAAAATCATTAAAAAAAAAATTTTTCGAAAATCAAAAATCGGGCCATGAGAGACTGCAGACAGTACATTCATCCATATTGTCAAAAATTTCCAGCCTGATCGTATGAAAACTGTCAGAGAAGATAGACTTTGAATGAACCCTGGTCGAAAACAATAAAAAAACGAAGTTCGTTATATTTCAGAGACGATAAGTCCGATATACATGAAACTGGTATGGAAGGTTCAGGGTATGTCCTAGTTATGTGTGAGAAAGAACCGTTGCTACGGACCCTCCGTTGCCAAGCAACGGCCAAAAAAACTCTAAATGTGGGGGTATTTTAACGAAAAAACAATCTGCAGTATTAACCCTTGAAGCGAGAATCGTGAATTTCTTGTGCTTCATTGTCAGGTCATTCCTGATCGAATGAGCCCATCGCGTCAGGTTATATTGAATAGTCGACTGTCGACTACCCATTTCCGCCTACCAGCTTGTCTGTCTGTCTGTCTGTTCAGTCGTCGATCTCGTCAAAAATAAAAATTTTGAGATTTTTTTTTTCTACCCTTATTATCAGTATTTCCGTCGATATGTTTGTCTGTTGGTCGTCCATCCAGTCGAAATTTTTTTTTTTCATTTTAAAAATTTTGAAATTTGTTCTCCCCTTCTCAATTTTTCCGTCGATACGCTTGTCTGTCCCTCCATTCGATCCAGTGCTCCTTTAATACAATGGCGATTTCGATGAAACTTGGTTGCTAGGTTCAGACCATAACCTAGTTGTGTGCAAATGAGAACCGTTGCTATGGACACCACCGTTGCTTAACAACGGGACTGAAATTTTTGAAAATTCATAAAAAAATTATTTTTTCGAAAATCAAAAAACCGGGCCACGAGCGACTGTGGCCAGTACATTCAGCCATATTGTCAAAAATTTCCAGCCGGATCCAATGAAAACTGTCGGAGAAGACAGACTTTGAATTAAACCTGGTCAAAAACAATAAAAAAACGAAGTTCCTTATATCTCAGAGACCATGAGTCAGATATACATGAAACTGGTGTGGTATGTCTTAGTTATGTGTGAGAAAGAACCGTTGCTCCAGACCCCTCCGTTGCCTAGCAACGGCCGAAAAACCTCTTTAATGTGGGGGTATTTGAACGAAAAAACAATCTGCAGCATTCACCCTTGAAGTGAGAATCATGAATTTTCTTGTGCTTATTCCTCAGGTCATTCAATCAGTAGTATACTGACTGAATACTGAACTATATTCACCCTAATCAGTATATTCACCCTTATAGGGTGAATATACTGATTCTGGCTCACTTTTCCCCATGTAAATGAATGGGGGATTTTCAGCGATTCATATTTTTTTCCCTAAAAAATAAACCCCCTTTTTATCCCAAGGTATATTTATTTGTCTCCCCTTTTAACCTGGGGACACTTTTTTTTCAAATAACCCATTGCAATAAGATAAAGATTTGTTCAAGTAGTAAAGTGGTAATGTGATTTGTTAAAGGTGATTCTAAAGAAATATCTGAAACGTCGAAGCCTCGGGACACTCTTTTTCAAATAACCAATGCATATTGTTTAGCTCACTCATTGAACCTATAAAGATTTGTTCATTCTCAAATTCCTTCAATAGTTCAATTTTCTTTGCACAATAATCCCCATCTAAAATATTGAAAAACAAAACATTTGAATCTTTATATTTTTTAAGATACCCCTTTTGTGCCATTACGAAATGATAAACTTCTCTTAATGCTCTTGTTTGACCACCTCCTGAGCCACATATCATTTTGAGATTATAGTAAATTGTTTTTTCATTGTTCAATTGATAACCATCAAAGTTTTCAGTCCATTCAAGGATATTCATTTTTTTCTTTACATCCTCTAACTTACTACTTTTTAAATTGATTCGCTTATTTGTTTTATTTACCTTTGTTTTAGTTATTTTTTCAATAAGACTTATTTGATATTTTTCACATTCATTATGTTTTCCATTTATATACCAAGACTGAGATTTTCTCCACTCTTTAGTTTGATTAATACTTAGTTTGACCATTTATATATTGCGAAAAAATGCGGCGGTAGCCCTTAAAAAACCCTAACCCATCTTCCCATCGTTAAACACAATCTATTTTATACACTCTTTCATACAATATCCATATGGAACACAATCTATTCCATTATCTAAAATAAATCTCTAATCATCAAAGGCTCCTAATGCCTTTTTATTTACTTCTTCACTATATATGTTATGTTTATAACTTCTTATTGTATTCATTTTCCTATATTCTTCTTTCTTATTCATCAAACAATTATAATAATTTCTCAAAGTTATTGATTTCTTTATTACATATTTCTTTATTCCCTTTAACTTCTTATCAATCTGATCACCATACTTACAAGCATATGCCTTTGCTCTCAATCCAATAAACTCACTCATTACTTTTCCACCCAACTCATCCTTAAACTTACCAATAACCTTTTCATTCTTTTTGGAAAATAACTCACTCTTCTTGCTGAAATTACTTGTATCATATACTCCAATATTTTTCTTCATATCCTGATAAACATCATCAGTTTTTATATCTAGGATAAAACTATCAGTGTCCATATACAATAATGAAACATTTTCACTATACTCTCTTTAATTCATTATACAAATAATCATACATCAATATCTTTGATAAATCAAGAACTGCTGTTCCAATATAAATTGGTTTATCCATTACAATACTTTCCTTTTTCATATGAATTGCAGAAAAGTTCTCTGAAAAAACCTCTTCTCTCTCAAAACTTGGTTTATTTATCAACCTCGAAGCTTCTTTCCAAGATGTTGCGAATATAATGTTTTGCCTGTTTCTAACATTTTCCATAGTCTTTCCAAATACAGCATTATTCATTAATTTATAAAAGTCCCCTTCAAATTTTACTTTTGTATTTGCTCTCATATCTGTATTGAATTGAATATACTTTTTCACCCAAGGACTTTGTTTAAATTTTAAAACTCTATGAATTTTAGCTACTCTCAATCCTTCTCTCAAAAACTGTTTTAAGCTTCTCTGATGCAAAACATATCCCTCTTTATCATAGAATGTTGTTAATAACTTTTCAGTTGATTTGCCTTGAATATTAAAACTTTTATGATAATCACTTAACCATTCTTTCTTTGGGGTTTCTTTCTCACATGCAAAAGGAAGGTCTTTATGCTTATTATGAAGATCACGCGGGTACCTCAAATCAAATTCAAAATAATAACCTTCTTCTTCATCATTCAATTCCTCTTGAGAAGAAATAACAATATTCATCAAAGCCTTTTCATAATCCTTTTCTTCCACCCACTCAAATTTACCATAAGGCAGAGATTGAGACATTGCCCATCCATACAAATTATTAGCATCAAAATACATCAAATAATTACTATCTTTTTCACTATCACAAATTGGAAGATATTTATTATTTGCTTTAGCATATCTTTTTGAACATACTTGTGATATTCCACCTCTCTTGGACTTCTCAATCATCAAAAGCATATCAACATCACTGATTAAATCTATATCTTGTTTTGTCATTTTCAACATTGCACTCCACGCTAAACCAGGAGCTGTGAAATAGTGGGCAGGATCTAATCCATACCAATTTTTATTATGACAGAGTGATCTAAAAGCTTCAAACACATCAGCTCACAATAAAACATCTGTTTTTAGATACAAATCATGATATTCTACAAGTTTCTTTAGCTTAAATATTTTCCAAATTTCTTGTGTGTGTTTATATTCCTTATCACTTATCTCTTCTTCATAAAGGTAATTATAGAAACTTTCTTTTGAAGGAAGTTGTGTTTCTTTAAATCTCATAAATGAATCCATATAATCATAAGGATAAATTCCCTTACTTGTAAGAATTTTCTCTTTACTTTGAATTTCATTTCTTGTTTGAATTTCCTCTCTCGTGAGAATCCCTTCTTTAATCAGAATTTCAACTTTAATCAGAATTTCCTCTTCAGTTAGAATTTCATTCATTGTTCGAATTTTTTTATAATTAGAATTTCATCTTCAGTTAGAATTTCTTCATTAATTCGAATTTCCTCTTTGCTTTGAATTCTCTCTTTAATCTGAATTTCCTCTTTAGTGAGAATGTCCTCTTTTGGAAAGAATGAATTAAGATTTGGAAAAGAGTCCGTGGAGCTTAGATTTGATGCGAGGTAGGCTAGTGGTGTTCCCATAAACTTGAAAGAATCTAGAAACCTAATACGAGTTAAAGGTTTTGTGAATATCATTTTTGTAAATGAAATATACTTTTGACTTGTGTTTGTTATGGCAGAAATATTCCCTGGTGTTTTTGAAAGTTCATTTATAAATAGATGTGTATCATAGTTGGCGTTGTTGTGAAGAAAGACTGGAATAAAAGAAGGTAATTTATAATTAAGATTACAACAGGAATGAGCGGGACCTCTATATTTACCAGTAAGATGACAATGATCCCTAACTTTAGACTCCTTTATTTCCCCCTCACAAATATGACAGATATTGTTCTTTCTAAATTCTAATTTTTCTTCTTTGGTTAATTTCATCGGTTCATTTGTTTCTTTCATTAATTTAGTGAGTCTTATACAATCCTTTTCTAATCGTTTTACAAACTCTTGTGAAGCTTTTTTTCCACTATAATGTTCAAGTTTGTTATACTTTTCTCCAACAGATGATTTGATATAATAACAGAAACCACAAGGAATATGTTTTTGATATTTATTTGTATATGATTCTTTTGGATTAGGAGAAGCACTATTTATCTTTTTAAGGATACACTCAAAATCAGCATATATCACAAATGGGTGCATGATAGATTTAGTATAATCTTCAAAAGAAATCTTTTCACCAGGTTTAGGCATTGTAATTACAGCTGATTTATGATTACTACAATATTTTGAATGTTGGTCTAATCGTTCTTTTGTATGAAATGAATTAAGACATCACTTACAAGGATATATTTTGTTTGCTGTTCTGAATACCTGAGAAGAGATGAATCTTGATAAATTATTGATGTATGTGCAATGTGAATTATTTCCAACACTAAAATATAAAAGATCAATGTGTGTTTCTTCATTTTTATAGTTGTTTGAAATTTTTAATATTTGAACTTTGTTTGTATCCGTTAATCCATATACATTAATAGAAAGATTATTCTTTTTCTCAAATTTAGGAATATCTGTTAGTGGCATTGGGAATTTAAAATCTTTAATGTCCAAGGTATTCTCATATTTCATATATTGTTTTACTCTTTCTGAATTACATTTTGGTGGATGAAAGTGAGCAAGAACAGACCAGAGAAAACATTTATTATCATTGTTCTTAATATTAACAACTGCCTTCTTTAGTTTTATTTATTTTGGTAATTCAATATAAGAAGAAGCTTTAAGAGGGTTTGATTTTAGAATGTGTATATCTAAAAAGATGATTTTTTAAATATTGAATCCACTTCCTACCACTATGTTATCAACATCCTCCTCTTGTTTTTATAGTTCTTCATAAACCCCACTTTTCAAAAAATCTTGAAATGATGTTATAAAATGAAGATCTGTTCTCATATAAGGAGTTTGTTCTTAATCTTGTCTTTTCATATTCATTTTCACTCCCATATAAAACTTTAAAGTTTTCATTTCTTTTAATGTCTTTTTATTAACGTTTTCAACATCAGGTTTCACTATTTCAATTGATTCAGCTATTGATGATGGACCGGGTTCTCCCAATTGAAGAATCCTTATTTTTATATGCCCTTTAAATGCCCCATCAGTGTTTTCAATATAATAGTCTCCCTTTACTTTAAACTCATTTTTCTTGTGTTTTTGTGATTGAAGATGTCTATTATAACTTCTCTTCAAAACATCCTTTGAACAGATATCACAATGTTTTCTTTCCAACTCAAGAGGAGATATTTTATGAAATAGATTAAATGTGTGTTTGTTGGTTCGGAGGTGTTTTCTATAATGTTTATATTCATGATTACAAACATCGCAGTACGTTGTATTCACCATATTTATATAATAAATCTTTGCTTAAACTAAAATTTTCTTGATGAAAATTTCGTTTATTTTACAGGTGAATCTGTGCTTAAAACCATTTTATCCTCCAACTTTTTCACTTAATAAATACAATGTTTCAAGACACAAAAGACAAGTTTCAATCAATCTCTTCATTTGTTAAAGATACTGAGAAATATGTCAAGGATGTAAAATTGAACAAAGATAAATATAACAACTATTGGATAAAAACAATTATGGTGGATATGATGAGTTCTTCAATTTCCTTCAGTGGAAGGGCTTTTAGTATACCTGGTAGAACATCAATTAAAGTATCTCTAACAAAAGTTTCTCCTCTCCTTCTGGTAATATATTCAAAACTAGAAAAAGCAATGAAACAAGAAAAAGTATCAAAAAACAAAAACCTTATGGCTGAAGCTTAAGAAAGAAAAGATAAGACCATCTGTAATATGCAAGGAGAAATTTGTATTCTTTTCAACAACCATAAAGATGTAAATCCTGATGAAATAAAGGATGTTAATATATCACGTGAAATGACATTTCGTTCAATAGTAGTTAACGATCACTTTAAAATTACCTTTAATATAAAAAATGTTGTCGTTGAATCTGGTAATGAAAAAAAGTATATCGATATCGATGGTAATATTATTAAATATGAGTCAATATACAACTGAAAGTATAGATGAATTTCAGTTTAAGTAAAGTTTTACTTTATAAATATGCTAGACTTTCCTGATTCTCCATATGACAAATTTGAGAATTGTCCCGCGTGTGAAAGACGGGGATTAAACACAGAGTCAAAAGCCTATAAACAATGTATATTCTGTGATTATCTTCTAATTAATGATAATCAAAAATATAAAAAGGAAAATAATTATTTTAGATTTACACCAAAAATGAATTACTTTACAAGATTGATTAGAGAAATGAATGTAAAGTATGAGGGTGATAACACACCTTTCCTTACAAGGGAAGAAACTGAACGTATTGGAGAAATGTTCAAAGGATTGTTGTTATATATTATTCATGGATGTGATTTTCAGGGAAATATCAACACAAGATATTGCATAAATAAAATAATGGATTATCTTGAAATTAAACCTGAACTTAGGATAAAATATAGAGTTTCTAAAAAAGCCAATAATAAATTAAATAACGTGTTTTCCAAATATATAAATGAATGATTTTTTTACCCATTTGGGAAAATAAGATAAAATTTAACAACCATAAAAATCTCCCAAATTCATTAAGATGTCTCATAGGTGGTTCAAGTGGATGTGGAAAAACCTGCTTACTTTTAAAGATGCTCCTCACTCCCAACTTTTTAGATTATGATAATTTAATAATTTTCACAAAGTCGAGTTTTCAACCAGAGTATCAACTACTCTCACAAGGTTTTAATGCTGGTCTTCAAAAAGAAGATATAATCGGTTTATTTAAACTTCAAAAAAACCTAAATGATTATAACATTGAAGATATAATTCAACTAGTTTGTGATACACAGAGATGTAAAAAGAAATAAAATCCGATAACTTGTATTCTTAGTGATAATACGGATGATATACCGTCTCCCCAAGATTTGGATAAATCAAAAAAGAACCTCGTTATCTTTGATGATTGTGTTAATGAGAGAAACCAAACGGTAATGGGCAGCTACTACACAAGAGGGAGACATTCTTCTTGTAATTATCTTAGTCAATCGTACTTTCAACTTCCTCGTCGTTCCATCAGAAACAATGCTAATACTTTTGTTTTATTCAAGTTAAGTTCAATAGATATCAATAATTTTTGGAGAGATGATTGTTCTACATTATGTAGCAAAAATAAATTTGGGGATTACATGAAGCACACGACTGAAAAATATAAATATATTGTTGTGAAACAAGATGAGATATTAAGGGATATATTTTTTGTTTTATAAACAATTACATATATAAATGACAACTATTATTATAAATCTTGTGGGTAAATCTGCTTCTGGAAAAAACTTTCATAAATCAAGTTTCTTGTGTAGTACAAATGAGAATATTGTAAATTTACTTAAAAAACACCCCGTGATACTCATTGTATCAACAACAACTAGAGCAATAAGACTGGAGAAGTAAAAGGTGAAGATTATCACTATATTTCAGTGGAGGAACATATGCGATTGAGGAATGAAGGTCAAATATTTGAGGAGGTTTCCCTTGGTACAACAAAATATTCACATTGTAAGAGTGAGTTAAGGAAACTAAAATCTGGTGGTCTTGGTATATTAGAAACTAATCCAGAAGGAACGAGACAAATTATTAAACATCTGAGCGGAGTGAAGATTTTATCATTCGGTTTTGATGTTGATGAAGAAATTCAACGCAAACGTATGAAAAGCAGAGATGCAAGTGTTAGTGAAGAAGAAATTACAACTCGCATTAATGTTAATAAAGAATTTGATGAAATATTTAAAGAAAAGGATTTATTTGAACACATCTACTTGAATGATGAAGAAAAGGAAAATTTCCCTGTTGATCTTTACAATTCATTAAATGATATTTTCCAATAAATAAATGGATGCAAAAGAAAGAGCAAGAAAATTTAAGGAGCATCAAGAGTTGGTTTCAAAAGTTGTAAAACAACAGGAAGACATAAAGAAGAAACACAGACAGAAACTAACGGGCGAAGAAGCATTTGAAAGAAAACAAGAGAAATTTTTTGAACCACTTTTAAAAACTTCCCAAAAAAAATGAAAGATGTTTTCACAGTTCCCACAGTTGGGATACTCCTAAAAAACTTCAAATGTTAAAAGATTTTGATCAAATGACGGAGGAAGAATTAGAGCATTTAGGAGAATTAGAATATGATGATGAGGGTTTATTTCAACAACTGGAAGAGATTAATCGACCCCCTGATTATATTGTGAATGCTCTTCAAAACAATGAATATTCAGCGGATTCAAAAACCAAAGCAGGACTCATTCCAACAGAACAACCAGCAATATTTCATCTTGTTCAAGAAAAGGTATTGATATTTAATGATGAATTAAGGTTCTTGGGTTCTGCTCAACCCCCTGTTAAACTAACTCCGAGATTAATGTTTCTTCTCACAAAAGATGGAAGACAAGGTTCAACTGTGAGGGATGAATCAAAGTATATTGATAAACCATTGGATATGAAAAATAATGATGAGAGAGTATATATTGATCTGCTGAACACTCTAAAATATAGGGTTTGTATTTCTGGTAAAAGTAGGAAAAATGAGAAGGAGAAACACATTATTCAGGCTTTAAGTATCCTTGGTTCAGGTATTAGTTTTCTTCCAAATGACCCATCGCAATTAGTTAATAGACTCTTATTGTTGTTAGGTAGTAAGAAGGCTGGAAATAACAATTGTTTTAATGAAGCATCAGCCTTTTTAGACCAGTTGATGAACATGAAAATAATTAATAAATCTCAATATAAAGACATTTTATCTAATATTAAATAAGATGAGAAGCACAATCCTGAGTTTTAATTTCACAACAAGCGACCACACATCTTCATTCCCATACCCACTATAACTTGACCCAACAAAAGAATATGAGGCATCTTTATTGTCCATGGAAACTTATAATACCTTATTTAATATAACTGATAAAAATGACAAGTTTAGTTATAATCCCGGAAGTGGATACAAAACGATAACAGTCTCACCCGGAGCATATAAGATTTCTCAAATATCTTCCGAAATTGCAAGTCTTATGAAAGAACAGGGTGATGAACCAAAAATATTGTTATAGACATTCAAAAACATACTTCAAAGTCAACGATTAAAGTTAAAAATAACTACAAGGTTGATTTCACAATTTATAATTCATTTAGAGAGTAATTGGGTTTCTCCTCAAAAAAGATTGAAACTCATGGGACGTTTTACAGTGATAATGTCATTCAAATATCCTCAGGAATAAATTCGGTGTTAATTCACTGTGATTTGATTGATGGTGCTTATAATGATGGAATAAAAACAAATACAATATTTTCATTCAGCGCATACTCAACCCCAATTGGTTATAAATTCAATATGGAACCCAAAAATTTGGTTTATCTCCCTGTGTCAGGAAAAACCATACACAGAGTAAATTTTAGGATAACCGACCAAGATAATCGTATGATTTCTTTTAATGGAGAAGTTATATCCATCAGAATTCACCTACGTGAAGTTTTCCAATAAATAAATACGATGGTTATTGTGAGGAAACACGAGTTGGGAAAATATAAAATAATTACAGGGGATGGGATGTTCCTTTCCCCATACTACAAGGGTGAAGGTATGTATCTTGGTAGAGGATACTATAAACCTAAGAGACCAAAGGGGTGTTGGACATCAATTTAGAGGAGATGGGATAATTGATACTCTAATGGGTATTGGTTCAACTATTCTTAAACATAAAGATCTAATTGGTTCAACTGCTTCTGCTGTGGGAAATGTAGCAGGTGCTGTAAAGAGCATAAAAGATGCCCAGAAGGAATCTCATAAATTACAAGCAATAAAAGAAATTAAGAAAGGCAAAACTCAGTTGTCCCCCCAAGAACGACAGAAAATAATTTGAATACTTGGATCAGGGTTTCAAAAGTTTTAACATCTTTTTTCCTAAATAAATACAAGTATGGAAGCAATTGATAGTATCTATGATTTGGATGATACTATTATTATCTCAAACTCCACTAAAAAAGAAGATTACTTCAAGGTAAATGCAATAACTGGAACAGACTGGAATACGAATGGTACAAAAAATTTTGAAATAAATAATCAACAAACCTATTTGAATCAATCCGAAAGTTTGTTGTTGTGTAAATTTAAATTTACTATGGCTGGGAATAACACAAACGCTACATTGTAAATGATTTCTTCTGGAAAATGTTTTATAGTGTGCGTTTGTATATTGGAACACAAGAAGTTGAAGCGGTTGATTATGTCTCTGCTGTATCTGAAATGATGAAATTTACACTCTATACATTCAGAGATAGAATGGGAAAGGGGTCTGTTGAAGGTTTTATCCCTGATATGTCAACGGGAACAAACACAGACCCTGGATATACTAAAAGGAAAGGAGCGTATAATGATGATACAAAAGCAGTAAATAGTTTTACTGTGGCAGTTCTTCTTAAAGGTATATTTGGATTTTGTGATCATGATAAAGTTCTGTATGGTCTTAAAATTAGATTTCAACTCCAAAGGAATGATAATGAAAATAGATTGCTTTTTGGTGTTGGTAGTGCTTTTGGTGATCAGAATAAATTTGTAATTGAGGAAATGAGTTGGTATATCAGTGAATATACTCCTAATCTTAAAACAGAAGAGAAGTTGAATAGAAGACTTAACTCAAAGAAACCACTCAGTGTATCATACCTCAAAAGAAGATGTCAACACGTTAAACTCAACCAAACCACTTACACGTGGAATTTGGGTGTTCTGGAAGGAAAGCCACGATATCTGTGGATCATTTTTAAAAAGCCAGATGGTGATACTGCGACTGATAAGAATAATGCATTGAGTGATAATGCTAAGGTGAAACAACTTCGCATTTCTCTAGATGGAACATTTTATCCACGAGATAGATTGGAAATTCATTGGGAAAAAATGATTTTGCTGAAGCATACAAGTCTTACCAAAAGGTGTGTGAAAGTAATGGAAATAAAGAACCTATTTTGGATATGACAGCATTTAAAAGTTTGTATACAATCTATGCATTTGACCTAAGTGCTCAAAAGGAAACTATAAAGTCTAATCGAGTGGATACTTCCCTATACATTGAAAGAGGAGAGAGTGAAGAAGTTGATACATATTGTTTGCTTTTGGAAGAAACAGAATTGCAGATTAATACAGATAATGGTGTGATGATTAGTCTCACATAATTTTTTGTAAAATAAATGAGTGGCAAAGTACCATCTGGGGTATATGTTAATCAAATCAATCTTCATAAACTATCATCTTGTGTTCAAAATCAAAAGCCTTGTACGATTAACGTTAATACAATTCAGAGAAAAGGAGCAGTAAGAATTGATGTTTTGCTCACAAGAGAACAGGTTAAAATCTTGAATGACACTGGCTCACTTAAAATTAAAATGACAAAACCAATGTTGAAAAAATATTCAATAAGAGAGACGAGTGGAGGATTTCTCCCATTTCTAATTCCTTTATTTGCTGGTTTAAGTGCGGTTGGAGCATTGACGGGTGGTATTTCAACAGTGGTGAAAACTGCCAACGAAAAGAAGGCTCAACTCCAGGCTCAAAAAGAATTGGAAAGACATAACAAAGAGTTGGAGAAACAAATTAGTAGAAGTGGTGTAATTGTAGATTTTGCTGAAAAACTTGAAGGTCTGCCTGATAAAGCGAGATTGTTAGTTGGAGATATGCTTTCTTCTTTCGCACAAGCAGGTGTAAAATTAACAAAAAGAGGTAATGGATTATATCTTTCTAATAAATAAATGAGCATTGGTGAGTGGTTTAAAGAATTTGGAAAGAATACAACATCAAATTTACAACTTGTCAAATATTGTAAGAAATAAAAAATTCATAATGTGGTTATTTGTATGAGAGATGAATTAACAAATTGCCGAAACATACAAAGAATATTATTATGAACTTAGAAGATAATAATGGGAACGGTTCTCATTGGGTTTGTATTTTTAATAGTCAAGACAAATATTATTTTGAGAGTTTTGGTCTTCCACCACCTGTTGAAGTCATAAAATTCTTACAGAATGGTGTTTGTCAAACATTTCAAGTCCAAGAATTAAATTCCAAGTGTTGTGGTCAATTATGTCTATATGTGTTATTTAAACTCAACAAAAATAAAAAAATTTATGATATTATTTTTAATCTAATATAAATGACTTATGTTGGTAAAGATGGTTCTATCTTTGGTGTATCCCAAGAACTGGATATTGATTTATCAAATTATTACACAAAGGCACAGGCTGAACGACATAAATATAATATAACCAAAAATATTAACATGAAAAATGCTTATAAATTAAAAAAAATTATCCATGCCCGACTGACGTGAATGACTTGGTGAGATTAAGCGATTTATCACAATATATATATCCTTAAATAAAACGGCCGTGTATTCCAAAGATACAGAAGTGTTGATATTATCTCCAGGTCATACAGAATTCACAGTTCGAATTAAAATAATTTTTTATAAAGAAGGGTGTATCGTTTGTCTGAGAATAGAACAATGGGGGTATGATATGAATGATTTAGGATATAATTGGTCATTTAAAATTGACCTCGAAGACCTGGAACAATTAAATCAGTCTCATAAGGAAGAATATTATCCACTTGGTATCGAGAATGAGTTTTGTGGGGCCACGATTAGTAAACAACAAATAAAAGAATTTAATAAGGGTAAATATAATAATGGTTTTGCCCTTGTTTATCTCATGAAAACAGAAAAAACAGGATTATATATAATAAGTAAGGAAACACAAAATGATTTAACTATGGGAAGATGGGGAGGTGTTTCGTGCCATTATATTATTCTAACATATATTTCTAATACATAAATGACAGCAAGAAGGCTTCAAGAAAATTATCATTTCTGTGTCCAAGCATACCTTCAAGAAAAGGGTATTCGGTATTTTAATAAATATGTTCTACAACATAAGAATGAGGTATTTTCAATAAAAGATTGGCATTATGCTGATGTTGATAAACCGACAACTTTAGATTTAGGAAAAAGAGAAGAGAGAGAAGGAGGAGAGGGACAAGAGAGAGAAGGAGAGGGAGGAGAGGGAAGAAAGAGCAAGACTAAATAAATATGAAAATATGGAAACCGATGAGATTCAAAAAAGATTGGGGGTATTACAGAAAATAACTCAACCCACCGAGTAGGAAAACAAAGAATTGACAAGTCTATTTGCAATATTTTCTACAAGACTATTGTCATCGACAAGATATTCATTTTATTTCAAGTTTTTCATTTTTTTTTTTCTTAAATAAATGGAGGAGAGAGTGAAGGCATTTCTAAGGATTCTTTATGTTTTAAAAATTAAGATTCAAATGTACATGTTGGAAACTAAAAAGGTTTTTGCACTCTGCAGGAATTTTTTCATAAATAAATGAGTTATTGTCTCAAATGTAAAAAGAAAACTAATACTAAAAATATTTCATATATTAAAAGTAAAAATAACAGGGTTATACAAAAAGGTATATGTTCGGTGTGTAGTTCCAAAAAAAATCAATTTATCTCCAAACACAAACTAGGAGGAGATATACAAAAGTTTTTATCAGGAAGTAAATTTACAACTACTGGAATACCAGGGGAATTACATCTTCCAGCGTATTCTTTCTGTGGTCCAGGCACAAACTTGGATAAAAGATTAGATGAGGCAGACAATCCTAAATCATGGAGTGAAACCATCAATAGAGTTGATGAAGTGTGCATGAGACACGATATTGATTTTCGGAATACCACAACTTTGGAAGAAAAGCATGAAGCCGATAGAGAAATGTTGTATAATTTGTCTCTGATACAAAATCCAACCTTGAGAGAAAAAGTTGATCGTTTCATTGTGAAGAAGATGATCAGTGCTAAATTGAAACTTGGACTTGGAAATTCAAAAAAACTTATAGGCTCTAATGATGTCATTAAGACTGAAGAGCAATTAGCTGATGAATTACATAAACCAATATTCACAAAG
>NC_140968.1:85101314-85111314 GCF_056783735.1 Eptatretus burgeri
ACGTTTCAGATATTTCTTTAGAATCACCTTAAACAAATCACATTACCACTTTACTACTTGAACAAATCTTTATCTTATTGCATGGGTTAATTGAAAAAAAAGTGTCCCCAGGTTAAAAGGGTAGACAAATAAATATAGCTTGGGATAAAAGGGGGTTTATTTTTTAGTGAAAAAAATATGAATCGCTGAAAATCCCCCATTCATTTACATGGGGAAAAGTGAGCCAGAATCAGTATATTTATCCTACTCCCATTGAACGGGCCCATCGCATCAGGCTATATTGGGTAGTCGACTGTCGACTACCCATTTCCGCCTACCGGCTTGTCTGTCTGTCTGTCTGTTGGGTAGTCGATCTAGTTGAAAAAAAAATTGAGATTTTTTTTCTACCCTTATCAGTATTTCCGTCGATATGTTGGGTAGTCGATCCAGTCGAAAAAAATATATATTTTCAAAAAAAAAATATTTGGAATTTGATCTTCCCTTTTTGTCAGTAATTCCGTCGATATGTTTGTCTTTTGGGAAGTCGATCCAGTCGAAAAAAAAAATATTTTAAAAAATTTGAAATTTGTTCTTCCCTTATTATCAATTTTTCCGTCGATATGTTTGTCTGTCCCTCTATTCGATGCAGTGCTCCTTTAATACAATAGAGATTTAGATGAAACTTGGTTGGTAGGTTCATACCATGACCGAGTTGTGCGCGACTGAGAACCGTTGCTATGGACAACACCGTTGCCTTGCAAGGGGACTTTGAAATTTTTGAAAAATCATTAAAAAATTATTTTTTCGAAAATCAAAAACCAGGCCACGAGCGACTGTGGGCAGTACATTCAGCCATATTGTCAAAAATTTACAGCCGGATCCTATGAAAACTGTCGGAGAAGATAGAATTTGAATGAACCCTGGTCGAAAACAACAACAAAAACGAAGTTCGTAATATCTCAGAGATGATGAGTCAGATATACATGAAACTGGTATGGTATGTACTCGTTATGTGTGAGAAAAAACCGTTGCTAAGGACCGCTCCGTTGCCAAGCAACGGCCAAAAAACCTCTAAATGTGGGGTATTTTCACGAAAAAACAATCTGCAGCATTAACCCTTGAAGCAAGAATCATGAATTTTCTTGTGCTTAATCCTCAGGTCATTCCCCATCGAACGGGCCCATCGCGTCAGGTTCTATTGGGTCGTCGACTGTCGACTACCCATTTCCACCTACCGGCTTGTCTGTCTGTCTGTCTGTCTGTTCGGTAGTCTATCCAGTTGAAAAAAAAAAATTCAAAATTTTTTTGGGGGGGAATTTTATCTTCCCTTATTATCAGTATTTCCATCGATATGTTTGTCTGTTGGGTTGTCGATCCATCGAAATATATATTTTTTAATTTTGAAATTTGTTCTTCCCTTATTATCAATTTTTCCGTCGACATGTTTGTCTGTCCCTCTGTTCGATCCAGTGCTCCGTGAATACAATGGCAATTTCGATGAAACTTGGTTGGGAGGTTCATACCATGACCTCGTTGTGTGCAAATGAGAACCTTTGCTATGGACACCACGGTTGCCGAGCAACGGGACTTTTAAATTTTTGAAAAATCATAAAAAAATTATTTTTTTCGAAAATCAAAAACTGGGCCACGAGCGACTGTGGGCAGTACATTCAGCCATATTGTCAAAACCTTCCAGCCGGATCCTATGAAAACTGTCGGAGAAGATAGAATTTGAATGAACCCTGGTCGAAAAAAAACAAAAAATACCAAGTTCGTTATATCTCAGAGACGATGAGTCAGATATAGATGAAACTGGTATGGTATGTACTTGTTATGTGTGAGAAAAAACCGTTGCTAAGGACCGCTCCGTTGCCTAGCAACGGCCGAAAAACCTCTAAATATGGGGGTATTTTAACGAAAAAACAATCTGCAGCATTAACCCTTGAAGCAAGAATCATGAATTTTCTTGTGCTTCATCCTCAGGTCATTCCCCATCGAACGGGCCCATCGCGTCAGGTTCTATTGGGTAGTGGACTGTCGACTACCCACTTCCACCTACCGGCTTGTCTGTCTGTCTGTTGGGTCGTCGATTCAGTTGAATAAAAAAATTTTCACAAAGTTTTTTGAGGAATTTTATCTTCCCTTATTATCAGTATTTCCGTCGATATGTTTGTCTGTTGGGTCGTCGATCCAGTCGAAAATTTTTTATTTTATTTTAAAAATTTTGAAATTTGTTCTCCCCTTATCAACTTTTCCGTCGATACATTTGTCTGTCCCTCTATTCGATCCAGTGTTCCTTTAACACAGTGGCGATTTCGATGAAACTTGGTTGGTAGGTTCATACCATGACCTCGTTGTGTGCAAATGAGAACCGTTGCTCTGGACACCACAGTTGCCGAGCAACGGGACTTTGAAACTTTTGAAAAAACATAAAAAAATTATTTTTTCGAAAATCAAAAATCGGGCCACGAGTGACTGTGGGCAGTACATTCAGCCATATTGTCAAAAATTTCCAGCCGGATCCTATGAAAACTGTCGGAGAAGATAGAATTTGAATGAACCCTGGTCGAAAACAATAAAAAAACGAAGTTAGTTATCGCTCAGAGACTGAGTCAGAAATACATGAAACCGGTATGGTAGGTTCATGGTATGTCCTCGTTATGTGTGAGAAAGAACCGTTGATCCGGACCCCTCCGTTGCCGTGCAACGGCCGAAAAACCTCAAAATGTGGGGGTATTTTAACGAAAAAGCAATCTGTGCATTAACCCTTGAAGCAAGAATCATTAATTTTCTTGTGCTTAATCATCTGGTCATTCCCCATCGAACTGGCCCATCGCGTCATGTACTATTGGGAAGGCGACTTCCCATTTCCTCCTACCGGCTTGTATATGAAACTGGTATGGCAGGTTCATGGTATGTCCAAGTTATGTGTGAGAAAGAGCCGTTTCCATGGACCACTCCATTGCCTAGCAACGGCCGAAAAACCTCTAAATGTGGGGGTATTTTCAAGAAAACACAATCTGCAGCATTAACCCTTGAAGCTAGAATCATGAATTTCTTGTGCTTAGGCCGAAGTCACATTTGCTCTCTGGCGACGAGATGGTGGCTGTATGCTCTTTGAATTGACAGAAACGTGCGGCGGCTGCAGAGTTTCTGAGGTGGCCTCAGGGTGGCCCTACGTCGCATGGCTATATTTTACAGGCCGTCCGGGGTCGCCGTGGAATTATAACGCAGAGTTATAACTTTTTTCATTTCTACGTTCACCGTAGCAATACAACAAGCCGAAAAAAAGAACTGGTAAAAAAAAAGAACCCACTCGTTACCGTCCGTCAGGCGGCACGTTCGCCTTTGGGACCCCTGCGGTCGCATTGCGTCTGCCTTAAAAATTATATGGCCGCTGCAGGAACACCCTCAGGTCACCGTGCGACATCAAATCAAAGACCGTACGGCACCACCCACGTTTTCGGTCTCCACAATTTATAAATACACCGTGCAGCTCCGCGAAAAATAAAAACATCTGTGACTGCTACATTGTGTGACCGTGGAAATACTGCGGCCGCCCTATAATTGCTAGTGGCCGTAGATTTTGGAGACGCCATGGCCGCCGTGGCAAATGTGACTTAGGCCTTAATCCTCAGGTCATTCCCCATCAAACGGGCCCAACGCGTCAGGTTCTATTGGGTAGTCGACTACCCATGTCCGCCTACCGGCTTGTCTGTTGGGTAGTCGATCCAGTCGAAAAAAAAAATTTAAATATTGAAATTTGTTCTTCCCTTATTATCAGTTTTTTGAGTTGTCGATCCAGTCGAAAATTTTTTTTTTCTTTATAATTTTTGAAATTTGTTCTCCCCTTATTACACTGAACAACAAAAAATTTTTACTGGAGATGTGTAAAGTGATTTAGACTAATTTGGGTATGCTGATTTCAAAAATCATAACCGTTTTGCTGTATCACGTCAGGATTTTCAGTAACAGAAATATTCCCATTGCCTAGAAGTCAGGATTTCAATGAAATTTACAAAAATTCATTTATTCATTTATTTCATCATGAATGCTTCAAAATTATAGAAATTACAGAAAAACTCCACTAGAATGTAATTAAAAATGCTTTAGGCATTTGGCTTTGCGTTTGTGCTGCTCTGTGTCAGTTTCACGATGCAGGAACCAGCAGAAATCGCCCATCATGTTCGGGTTGTGCCGCCCTTGGTAACGCGTCTCCATGAGTGAAATCTCTTGGTGGAATCGCTCGCCGTGCTCATCCGAGACTGCTCCCAAGTTGTCAGGGAAGAAGTTCAGGTGCTGGTGTAGGAAATGGATTTTCAGGGACATCCTGGAGCCAAGTTTCCTGAAGGACTCCAGCAGCTGCTGCACTATTTCTTCATAGTTGTCTGCGCGCTCGTTCCCCAAGAAGTTGTCCGTCACAGCTTTGAAGCTCCTCCACGCTGCCAGCTCTTTGGGGTTTAGAGTTGTCGGAAAAGTTTCGTCCTTCATAATCTGTCGGATTTGCGGTCCAACAAAGACACCAGCCTTGATCTTGGCCTCCGACAAGGTGTTGCCAAACTTTTCCTTGAGGAAAACCCACGCCCATTCAGATCCATTGCCCATACAAAACTTTTCATCAAGCCGAGCTTTATGTGGAGTGGTGGAAGGAAAACCTTGGCTGGGTCGACAAGGGAGACATGCTTCACGTTGTGTCGACCAGGTACATGCTCTTTTCGCTCTTCCCAATCTTTCTTCGTCCAGTGATTCTTGTCGTCTCTGCTATCCCAGAGACAAAGGAAGCACATGTATTTCGTGTAGCCTGACTGCAGCCCTAACAACAGCGCCACCACTTTCAAGTCTCCGCAGATGTGCCAGTTGAAGTCATTGTACTTGATGGAATCAAGCAGCTGCCGCATAGTCTCATAGGTCTCTGTCATGCCGAACACGTGAGCCAGTGGGACTGATGGTTTCTCGTTGCCATTGTGGAGCAAAACAGCCTTCAAGCTGTTCATCCCTGAGTCGATGAAGAGGCGCCAGTCTGCAGGATCGTGATCACACCCAAGTTCTTTCAACAGACCGTTGATGTCACTGCAGAATGTCATCGTGTCTTCCATCTCAAAGAACTCAGCCATGTCTCTGTGACGTGCTCTGAACAAGGATATCTTGGTGTTAGGTTCAAGTAGATTCCACTGCTGCAGCCTTGATCCAAGCAGCTCTGCCTTCGCCTTTGACAGCGAGAGATCTCTTACAAGATCATTAAAGTCTCCCTGGTTCAGAAGGTGTGATTCTTGAGTGTCGCGTTCAAAAGGTTCATCATCACCATCCTCTTCACCACTGCTTACAGCTATGTTCTGATCAGCTGGAGGTGTTGGAACGGGGTTCTCGTCATCATGAGGCACAGGTTTACGAGCAGAGACGCAGTCAGCATACTTGATGTGACCTTTATTCTTCTTGTTGAAGCCGGCGATGCTTGTGCAGCAGAAATAACAATCATCATGATGATTCTGCGGCTCACGCCATATCATGGGCACCGCAAATGGCATGCTCGCGCGCTTGCCCACCAACCACTGAGTCAAGGTTGTGTGACAGCTTGTGCAGCAGATGTGTGGTGCCCAGCTCTGTTCTTGGTCCCCCACCTTACACCCGAAGTAGTGAAAGTAGGCGGCCTTCATTTTCACTGCTGTAGATATACTTCGCTGTTGATCTTTTTTGGTATACCGACCACAGACATAACAGAAGTTGTCAGGATGATTGGTACAGGAACTCCTACTCATCTTTATCTGAAAGAAAGAAATATAACACAAGTTAACAACAATTGTACGAAATAGACATGTTAAAGACATATGTAAATTTCATTGAAATCCTGACTTCTAGGCAATGGGAATATTTCTGTTCCTGAAAATCCTGACGTGATACAGCAAAACGGTTATGATTTTAGAAATCAGCGTACCCAAATTAGTCTTAATCACTTTACACATCTCCAGTAAAAAAAAAATTTTGAAATTTTTTGCTCAGTGTTATCAGTTTTTCCATCGATATGTTGGGTCGTCGATCTAGTCGAGAAATTAATTATTTTTTTTGAGATTCGTTCTACCCTTATTATCAGTATTTAAAATGGCGATTTCAGTTAATACAATGGCGATTACGATGAAACTGGGTTGGTAGGTTCATACCATGACCTAGTTGTGTGCAAATGAGAACCGTTGCTATGGACACCACCGTTGCCGAGCAACGGGATTTTGAAATTTTTGAAAAATTAGAAAAAATTAATTTTTTCGAAAATCAAAAATCGGGCCACGAGCGACTGTGGGCAGTACATTCAGCCATATTGTCAAAATTTTCCAGCCGGATCCTATGAAAACTGTCAGAGAAGATGGACTTTGAATGAACCCTGGTCGAAAACAATAAAAAAAACGAAGTTCGTCATATCTCAGAGACGATGAGTCAGATACACATGAAACTGGAATGGGAGGTTCATGGAATGGCCTCGTAATGTGTGAGAAAGAACCATTGCTACGGACTCCTCCGTTACTTCGCAACGGCCAAATAAACCTCAAAATGTGGGGGTATTTTAACGAAAAAACAATCTGCAGCATTAACCCTTGAAGCGAGAATTATGAATTTTCTTGTGCTTAATCCTCAGCTCATTCGCCATCGAACGGGTCCATCGTGTCAGGTTCTATTGGGTAGTCGACTGTCGACTACCATTTCCACCTACCGTCTGTCTGTCTGTCTGTCTGTCTGTCTGTCTGTCTGTCTGTTAGGTCGTCGATCTCGTCGAAAAAAAAAATTTGAGATTTTTTTCTACCCTTATTATCAGTAGTTCCGTCGATATGTTGGGGAGTCGATGTCATCGAAAAAATTTTTTCAGAAAAATTGTTTTGGGAATTTGATCTACCCTTATTATCAGTATTTCCGTCGATATGTTTGTCTGTTGGGAAGTCGATCCAATCGAAAATTTTTATTTTTCTTTTTACAATTTTGAAATTTGTTCTTCCCTTATTGTCAATTTTTCCGTCAATATATGTTTGTCTGTCCCACTGTTCGATCCAGTGCTCCTTTAATACAATGGCGATTTCGATGAAACTTGGCTGGTGGGTTCATACCATGACCGAGTTGTGTGCGAATGAGAACCGTTGCTATGGACACCTCCATTGCCTAGCAACGGGACTTTGAAATTTTTGTAAAATCATAAAAAAATTATTTTTTCGAAAATCAAAAACCGGGCCACGAGCGAGTATGGGCAGTACATTCTCCCATATTGTCAAAAATTTCCAGCCGGATCCTATGAAAACTCTTGGAGAAGATAGACTTTGAATAAACCCTGGTCGAAAACAATAAAAAAACGAAGTTCGTTTTATCTCAGAGACTATGAGTCAGATATACATGAAACTGGTATGGTAAGTTCATGGTATGTCCTCGTTATGTGTGAAAGAACCGTTGCTACGTACCCCTCCGTTGCCGAGCAATGGCCGAAAATCCTCCAAATGTGGGGGTATTTTAACGAAAACACAATCTGCAGCATTAACCCTTGAAGCGAGAATCATGAATTTTTGTGTGCTTTATCCCCAGGTCATTCCCCATCGAACGGGCCCATCGCGTCAGGTTATCTTGGGTAGTCGACTGTCGACTACCCATTTCCGCCTGCCGGCTTGTCTGTCTGTTCGGTAGTCGATCAAGTCAAAAAAAAAATGAGATTTTTTTTCTACCCTTATTATCAGTATTTCCGTCGATATGTTCGGTCGTCGATGTGGTCGAAAAAAAATTTTGAGATTTTTTTTCTGCCCTTATCAGTATTTCCGTCGGTATGTTCGGTCGTCGATCCAGTCGAAAAAAAAAAAATTCAAAAAAAAAAATTTGGAATTTGATCTTCCCTTATTGTCAGTATTTCCGTCGATATGTATGATTGTTGGTAAGTCGATCCAGTCAAAAAAAATTATATTTATTTTAAAATTTTTGAAATTTGTTCTTCCCTGATTATCAATTTTTCCGTCGATATGTTTGTCTGTCCCTCTGTTCGATCTAGTGCTCCTTTAAAAGAATGGCGATTTCGATGAAACTTGGTTGGTAGGTTCATACCATGACCTCGTTGTGTGCAAATGAGAACCGTTGCTATGGATACCACCATTGCCCAGCAACGGGACTTTGAAATTTTTGAAAAATCATAAAAAATAAATTTTTTCGAAAATCAAAAATCTGGCCACGAGCGACTGTGAGCAGTACATTCAGCCATATTGTCAAAAATTTCCAGCCGGATCCTATGAAAACTGTCGGAGAAGATAGACTTTGAATGAACCCTGGTCGAAAACAATAATAAAACGAAGTTCGTAAAATCTCAGAGACTATGATTCAGATATACATGAAACTGGTATGGTAAGTTCATGGTATGTCACATTTCTGCTGCTTTCTTGGTGGCTCTGCCATTTTCCTAAAACACACAAACATATTCATGTTCGGAACCACCACCGCCCATGCAGTTAGATGCATTCTATAATGCACTGAATAATACATTCTATTATATCAAAGTTTCTCAGCTTATCTGAAGAAATAATATCATATATAAATAATTGTATTTGTTCATTTAGTTTGTCAACATCTCCACCAGCAATTCTGCATTACCTGAAAAACAATGGATTCTACACAAATTGTTTCAGAATTAGTTTTTTCTAATTTGTTTATAATGATGGTCGATTGAAGGATGGATGGGCAGATGATGCATTCATGGCAATGATATATGTGTATATAAGCTCTGCTGGTTGACTAATGTCAGCAGAGCTAAATGCATCTTAACAAATGACATCATGGATTTATTTGTCAAAGAATAAAATATTCTATTTGCATGTCTATATTTTACGCTATAATTGGGTATATCACCGGTTTCATATAGTAGAATATTTTGCCTATTTTTTGCAAATTTGTCCAAATATTTATTTTGTTTTTACTATAATAACTGAAAAGTGTCATAAATTGTTAAAGCTCATCATTCCAATCATTTTGTATCACATGATACACTTTACTTCTTAAACAAAACACTGATAGAAAATATACACTTTTTTTTAATGTTTTTGACGGTTATGCATTGTTTCGTTTTAAAAAAAAAGGCATAAAACTGAAAATGAAAACTTCCCAACATCTTTCATATCCTTTAGGGATGTCTAAAGGATACAAAAATGTATATAAACAACAGTTGGCAGACCAAAAATTCGAACTCAGATTTTTCAACATATGACCCTTCACTATAATTTATTTATTATTCTGGATTTATTAATTACTTCTTTATTTTATTTCTCATCCTGGCAATACCTCAGCCATATTTTGAGCGAGGAAGCTGATCTTTGGACATGGCAGTGACCATGTGATTTAGCGACAAAGGGTATTTTGGGTTTATTGATTAATCAATTAATCGATTAATTATTCATTTTTCGATAAATTACTTAATTTTTAAAAAGGTGCAAATTTGGATAAAACAGTGGTGGTTTCGGTATGCTATTAGCCACTCGATTAAGAAATTAATGACTTCACGATCGTTATTTATTTATTTTAATTACACAATTAATCCATCAATTATTGTCCACCACTCCCTTCCAATTCTGTCTCCATGTGCTGCACGACGGCATCACAGGGCACCACAGGCACCCCGACAATATCGCACGCTGGAGGATTTCTTATTTAACTATTTGGCATGGGGACAGTGTACTTTTAATGGACCTCCACTTGTTTTATTATTTCGTATACAGCCTGTGGCTGCTGGTTTCATCATTGTTGGATGTGTGTGGCTGTGTCGCTAATTCAGTGCCCCCTGTTTCCAGTAATCTTGTACTTAAATTTGCCGACTTTGAAAGATTTTAAGACAGCAACCTTAAATAATAAGTCAACACCCGGCAATATTCATTTGTATCTTCAAAGCAAAACCACACCCAGCCATCAGTAATCTAGCCTAATTCTCCAAATTTACCAAAAAAAATTTTACCTCGTCGAATGATTTTTAATGAACCTAAATTACAATATGCAGCATTTGCAAATTACTAAATGTAGGTAA
>NC_140968.1:85136314-85238814 GCF_056783735.1 Eptatretus burgeri
CTTTAGGAAGAAATGAACATTTTTCTTTCTTCCTTCAATATCATCATGGAAAGTATTTCAAGTTTTAAAATAAATATTATTTTAAAGTTTTTGCTTCTTCAGCATCTAGGATTGATAAAATTTTAATAAATTCAGGGACTGTGTTTTTGGAGCAAATGATAACACTTATTAATGTGATTTCAGGGTGGGATGTAAGATCACAGCAGGTCATTCATTCTGCAGGTCAGACCTGGGTCAAAGCATGACAATTACTTCCCATACACTCACAGCAGGGATCAACAGAAGTGCTGCAATACAATAAGAGGGCTGAACTGTACTGATAAAAAGTTGCAGTTCAATTCTCGGATGATCTTTTACAATGAAACTCATGCATAGCTTAAAGAACCCCCTTAGGCAATGAGAAAATTGGATAGGTGTTGGACTTTTTGAAAGGTATTATGTTGAGTAGCATTTTTATACAGTCGTAAGCTGTGACCTACATACACTTGAATTATGTGGGAGGTAAAAACATGAATTCTCCATTCAGATATCACTTGAAAGCAAGGAACGAATTAAACAATTTATTCATTCGTTCACTGTGATGATCTCAATACAAGGGTCGCATGGATCTACGGCCTGAAAAGATGTCTCGGGGATAGCATACTAACCATTGGTTGTCCTGGATATATTTGACTGTCTCAAAATAAGACCAGACTTCACAAAATGTCATCGGGGTGCTCTTCAGGTAGAGAATTGCATCAAAAAGGGTACTGTCCCTTTTAAGGGGCGGTAAGCCAGCTGTCATGTCTGTTAGCACTTGCCTGTGAATATTAAAGATCCCTTATGGCTTTGGAAAAATTTAAAAAGGAGGCCATAATCTGAGTGGCCAGGTTTCTCTGCTTCCTGGTGAGAAACAATACTCATTCCTAATCATGGGAGTCTCTGTACTTTCAAGATATGGGAAGTAATACCGAGAAAATGGTTATGAAGCTGATTACTGCACGGCCTCTTACATTCCTTCGTGCCAAACTCGAGTGCTTTTCTCTTGCGAGAGAGTCCCACTTACCATTGTATTACTAGCGTAGCAACAGCTGCATGAATCTGTTGAGCTTACACCCCGTAGGCAGTTTCACATCAGGAAATGCATTTATAATTATATAATGAATGTGGATAATTTAAACATAAGGAATAAAAAGTGTAATCTCCTTATACTATTAGCTTTTATGAGAGTGATGGCAATTAGTTAGGATGGCAATTAGTTTGAATGGCAATAACATCAAACTTGTTTCACTGCCATGCTTATCCTGAATTGGCATCAAGCCAACAAGGTATTGTTCACAGTCAGACAGGATGGAACAAATGTAGTGCACTTGCATTTGAACTGTCTAGTCTGGGTTCAAAATCTCAACGCAATTATAGAGTCAGACTGGTGCTTCGCAGGCAAGGGATGCATTAAAAGTGTGCTGTCTGTCAGTGTGGGACATGAAAGTCGTGGGAACCTGTCTAATAGCATCAATTGCTGGCCCCTGGTGTCTTGTGATGAAGAGTTGGCGAGTCATTCTCAGCACCTGGACGAATTCCAAATTTCTGTCCGGACTGTGCCCAGACTTTCAGACAACCCTGTACACCAAAAACACGGTGGGTATTTCATTTGAGAGAATTAATGATACATGCAAGAGAACAAGCACACATTTCAATTTTAAGATTATAAACAAACAGATGAAGCAGAAGTATTTCGTTCAGTTCATTGTTAGCTTTGAAACATCCTGAATTTTGTCATAATCGTTGCTAAGTCAGACACATATCAACAATGGATGTCATCAAAAGCCTTTGCTCGATGTCTGATAATAACATCCCTAATAGGTAGAATATACAGATAAAAGTCTCTTAAACTGTTTAAACTTTTACACCGAAGGTGTGTTCTGTTTACAAGCGGCTTGCTTTCCATTTGCCAAGTGGCTTGTTTGATTCAAAGCGCTCAAGCAAGCACTTCAACGGAACGGAGTACTTGGCACCCCGTAACAACATGGCGGTCTCCATGTAAACAATACTTTCATGGGACTCGAGCAATTGGTGTGCGGTCCATCGTTTTCAATTTTTCTCGATCCTCTTATGACAACTTCTCCAAACGGATTTATTGTGCTTGCAGCGGCTACAGAGTACGAGGAAGAGGGAAAGAAAGATAAATAAATGGGGAGTCTGAAGGAGGAGCTCCTGCCATGCTTATATATGGACCCTAGAGTACCATTGTGCATTTTGGGGAGGGGGTTTGCATGTTTTTTGATCTTGAAGAATTATGATGAAAAGTAGAAGTGACAAAGTATGAAATAAACATTTCAATAATAGTTGCAGAGTTTGCATATTACTTGGTGAAAAAAGTGTAGTCTGTATATTGCAAGACCTTTGATGTTTGTGTGGTGTGTGTGTGTGTGTGTTTAAAGGTGTCTAAAGGGTGTAAAGGTCTTAAAATGGTCGAATGGGGTGAAACCATAAAGGGTCGACAATGTGTCTGTAAAGGTCTTAAAAGGATCGAATGGGGTGAAACCATAAAGGGTCGACAATGTGTCTGTCAAGATCTTAAGGGTTCTAAAGTTTATAAATGGAATGTTCCATTCCAACAGTAGTTCAGGTCGAAAGGGATTGAAGGAGTTGGAATGAGGGTCGATGTGGGGTCTTCAGGGGTGTGAGGGTCTTTGTGGTGGAAGGGGTCTAAAGAAGGAAATTTCACAAGCTCTCATGATCTTTCCATAGAACTTAAAATCTTACTGCAGTATTAATATTTGTCATCATATTACTCTACCCAACTGTTACAATTCACATCTTACCTCAACAAGCATAGCATCATATAAATACTCGCGGGGTATGCCTACACATTGTGTAAGCTTACGGACAGTGCTTCCCCATTGTCTCGGGTCACTCTCCTGCATTAATTTTTTTCATTTATTTATATTTTCATTTACGGAAGCTTTCTAACGGTTCTTTGATTTTTCTCCGGTGTACCAGCTTCAATATCCATTAGCACACAAAATTAATGTGCTTCCCCTTTGTTTTGGATCGCCCTCCTGCGTTTTGTTTCATTTATTGATTTTCATGTATTTATATTTTCATTTGTGTATACTTTCCGACGGTTCTGTGATGTTTTTCTGGTGTGATGGCTTCAATGTCCATTGGCACACAAAATATCAGCTTTCTACATCACCTGAAAGATCCCGATCTTTAATATCGGCCAGTAAGTCAGTGAATCATTGAGTTCGAAAGAGCTTCATATATATATATATATATATATATATATATATATATATATATATATATATATATATATATATATATATATATATATATATATATATATATATATATATATATATATATATATATATATATATATATATATATATATATATATATATATATATATATATATATATATATATATATATATATATATATATATATATATATATATATATATATATATATACACACACACACATATATACACACACGAGATTAAAAAAAATCAATTTGTTCCATATCAAACTGTGTGCATAAAAACATTAACCATGCACTGAATCACTTGTAAAGAATGTGACACTTTAATTTTTTTCCTTTTTACGCCATGCACGCAAAGTGAAGTGCAGGGTTAATTAAACAATCGGTTCACTTCTCTCTGTCTTTCCAATCCGTCCATCCACAAATGTCAGTTTATGATTGAGGAACAACTTAATCTAAAATGAATGTTGTATTTTGAACATGAATCGGAACATAAACCTGAAACAACTCGTAGTTGAGCAGACTTTGGTTTTGAATTTGACCCGATCATGCAAGTACAGATATAAGTGAGATATATTTACTTTATTATTCTGTCTGCCCATCTGGCAGTCAAAGAAAATTGAAAATCATTCCAAACAGGAAACTTACTGTTTTTAAGGACGTCAAAAAGGACACAAATACCTGGAACGAATAACTAATGTAACGTGTTAAATAAGTTTGTGTTATAGACATCAACGGCGATAAACTTCTGAAATTAATTTATTCAGATGACATTTACAATATTTCTTTTATTTCAATTCAATTATATTGTTACGGCTGTGGAAATTTGCAATACACCAGAAAGGTCCTCATGTTAGATATATCGATAAGTTCATGTGTAGTTAGTCCAAACCCGTTGTTTAGAGGGAATATGTGTGATTCATCTGGGCTGTGATGCTTTGAGTTAGCCGTTTTTCTTTATCTATCATTATTTTGGACCAATCACCCCCCAACAACAAAATCGCCACCACCATCAATGCCCCCTAACAACTACACCAAACCACCACTACCTTCACCTCCACAACCCCACTCCGCAAGCATCGCCTCACCCCCATTCTCAAATGATGCCCGCCAACAACCAAACCACCACAGCAAACACCCCACCACCTTCGCCTTTCTCCTTCCACAACCATCAACCACACCACCTGTCAACACCAAACGTCGTGCTGTCCAGGGCCCATTCGGTGATTGTTGCCGAACGCGTCGAGCCGCGAGTACAAATGGATGCCTTTATGTGAGAGGAAATCGGATCAGGGGAGGTTCACGCCCCCTTTTCCTCCGTCCAATGGGCGAGCGTCGGGCGGTGTGGCCCCGCCCCCAAGCGTGATGCATGTGGATTCCTTTTAGGAGGAAATTCGGATCAAGAGAGGCTTACGCCCCCTTTTTGCCCGACCAATGGCTGAACATTGGGTGGCGTGGCCCCCCCTCCAAGCGCGATTTGATCTGCGAATTTACATACACGCTCCTCCCCCGGTCTATAAAGACGTGAGCACAAGGCGACTCGCGGCTGATCGAGTGAAGACGGAGGTCGTCGTCGAGGTTGTCGTTGTTGGGTCATGATCGAAGTCGTGGAGTCTGAGTCGTGTGTTTGCGCGGATCGGACGGCGAAGGGGACGGAGCTCGGAGTTTAGGTCGAGGGACGAGTCGCGGAGTGAAGCAGGGATGCGGAAGAGGGCTCAGGGGCGAGAGTTCACCAGAGTCGGTGCGGTCCCAAGGCCCCGCTAGCGGGACGAAGTTAAAAAGGATGTTTCATCCGCCATTCCCCTCTCTCCACCCCAAGCATCAACAATTCCCCCCATCCACGCTGAGATAGCGCCGGTAACCCCGTCTGTTCCCCACCCCAACCGTGGTGTCGACCGACCAACACGTGCCTGCGCAATGCACGCCTAAAGGAGCTCACCGACCACACCAGGAGCACCGAGTCAGGCACGTTACGCTGACATTGCGGCTAGCCCACCATCGCGCCACGAGGGCGCGGGTAAGACCCTTTCGGTCTCGTGGACCTGGCCGCTCACCCAGGTCCCACGTACATTTGGTCCATGGACCTGTCTGCCCCTTACCTATGAGGGTGGCTTTTATTTGCTTTTTCTGTAAATGTGTGTGTGGCGCCAGACTTAAGTAAACCTGAATAAGTGCTTGGACATTGCTTTATTCGGTTGTAACTCTGCGTTGTGTTCTTGCTTTGACTGTATACGTGCATTGTTTTTGTAAAACTGTGATTGTAAAATACGTGCTTGTCTGAGAGTGAAATAAATGTGCTTGTTAAATTGTGACCCGTTTCGTTGCGTCCTTTCCTTCGTTTGAAAGTTCCATCTTGCATCACATAAGGGATTGGTAGTGGGTTTATACACCCAGTAAGTAATCTGAATCGTCGAGGTCGGCGATAACTCCGCTCGGTTACCCCCCCCCCCTTAGCACGGAACGAGCTGCTTAAGCGGTTCATGTCTGGAACCGACCTGCGGCGTGGTACAACTCCTCGGTACGCTACCCGCGCGGGTACTTAGGTATATCGACATTCGGCGATTCACCCTATTTCGCGCGGGTAGAATGCGGACTGGGTTGTGGTGAAGTTAAACCCCTACCCGTGACTAGCTCCTTGGTGGTAGTTCCAAGAGGGTCACGACTGAATTGTCCATTCCGGTGGGCGACGCGGTCGCGATTTGAGTTACGTGGCAGATCGCATGCCGGGCGAACCGGAATTCGTAACAATATACTTCAACACTGGAGAACACAAATCACCTTCTATCTGCTTCCAAAAACCTCCAGTTTAGCTGTGCATGGATATGTTAAATAAGATGGTGGAAAGACATTGTTTCAACAGCAGCAAACCTCCAGATTTTTAAAATTTTATATATGACTGGACGCTATTCAAACCTCCATATACCCAACCGGCCAGTCAGTACCGGCCATCACATGCTCTTGTTTACAAACACATCACTAGCAACTTCCTGAGCAACTTGCGGCTCTGTTATGTTGCACCTGATCTTCGGTCTGCGTTTCCACTAATTGCTTAAGGCCCGGTCACACCTTGACGTTTTAGCCAACGTATGCCGATTTTTGAATTTTATTTTCTAAAACGCTGGCACACGTTGAATACGTTATGGGTAAGTTTTGATAACATTGAGAGCACACTGAAAAACACTGCCATACGTCGTTGTACGCTGGCTTTAAACGTTGTACTTTTCGGTTGTCCTCAAATTTTTTCATGCTTGAAATTTCACGACGTATGCCGGCGTATGACTCACACGTTCCGCTACACTGGCCACAAGTTGTATGCACGGTCTGCGATCGTTGACAGACGACAACACATGCTACTTGTAAGTTAAGCATAAGTTGAGACACGCCGAGGTAATGTTTAGCGTACCGAAACTTCTTTCTAACCTATGATTAACGTGTTGTTGGCACGTTACGCGATCGTTGCCACACATCGACAGACGTTACTTTTAAGTTACTCATAGGCTGAAAGACGTCAGTCTAATGGATCGTCCTTGCGTCAGCATCCACGGCCACGGCCAGGACACTTATTTGCAGCATTCTTCAAACTTTTCTTGGGCATGACGAGGATGTTCACACTTCGATGTCTAGCTTGGCTATGATTCCAATTGTCCATCGGCAGCGTCCATTTAAAATCGTCGAGTTTGAGCGATTTAACACGTTCAGAAGAAACGCTTCAAATTTCCAAACCCCAGCGTCAAAAAACAAAGGCGAGTGACCGCAATTTAAATCGTTCATTGTAAACAATGAAAATAGTTGAGTGGTACCGTTTAAAAGTCGTTTAGTGTAAAAAAAAATCCAATTGTTGAGCGCAAGCGTCTACTTTCAATAGTGGAGATGCAGCCATTTAAATCGTTGAGTTTATCATTTAAATCGTTAAATCGTTAAACGCAAGGACGATCCATCTTAACCCACACCCTCCCCCTCACACTCACCTACTACTGCCAACATGAACAAACTACTACTAATACTAATACTAATACTAATACTGATACTGATACTGTTACTGCTGACATGGACATCGACTCAAAAACACTGTTGGGTTCCCCTTTTATGAACACCATTTTTATATACCAATTCCCAAAACCGCTGGGAACACGTCTTTATATGGCAGTTGTAAGCTAGAAACACGTTAATTTATTTTTTTTTGTCGACCGGAAGACGTCATTGGAATACGTCTACATATGTCGATGTGTGTTGGGACTACGTAAAGAATTGGTTCAAAGCACGTCAAACATAAGTTAGAAATAAGTTTCGCGTAAAAAAGACATTACCGCGACGTGTTTCGACTTATGAGTAGCTTATAAGTAGCCTTTGTGGACGTGTGTAAGCGTCCACATATCGTGTGTAAAACTTATCCCCATCGCATGCGGAACATGTGTCATACGCCGAGTACGTCGTAAAATTTTGAACATGTTTAAAATTTCTTGACGTACTCTACTTACTACGACGTATGATAGCGTACTTTAGCGTTCTACTCACGTATACCAAACTTACTCAAACCGTATTTGACGTGCCCCAACGTTTTCGACACATTTTTCTTCGGTCGGCATACGCTGGCAAGATCGCCAAGGTGTGACCGCGATGTTGACACTTCCATTTCTACGGCAGTTATGATTCGAATCGTTGTGCGTCAGCCTTTTAATAGGCTACGTCACGACATCGTTGGCGATGCGTGCAACGCGCTATGCCTAAGTTAGACTATCGTTGGGCATCGGTTGTGTAGGCCAGCAACAGGTTCAGCATTCGTTGGTATAAGTTATCTATAACACAACGAAACATTCTGTGTCCGTTACCAATGCGTTATACATAAGACCAAGTCGCTATGAATACGTCCGAATCTTTAAAAAAAACATCAAAAGTTCAACGTCAGCCAGCATTTTAGATACATTTTAATACGTTGCCATCGCTGGCTAAAACGTCAAGGTGTGACCGGGCCTTTAGGAAGTGTGAGGGAGGCCTTTGCTGTGCACATGATTTAGTGGTTCTGCCACTGCTTCCTGTCCCATCCTGGCATGCATCTCGTGAGTGTCTCATTCGAGGTGCTACTGTGAAGGAGGTTTTTGCTGTGCACACGCTTCGATACACATGCCAGTCGGCCCAACCTTGTGTCTACGCCGAACTGCATGATCTGCAGAAGTCATAGCACAAGATTTACGAAAGTTTTTGAAGGTTTCTCGCGAAAAATCCTTCCAAAACGGGGCATTCCATGTCAAGTGTACACACCCTCTCGACACTAATACCTCATTTTCTCCCCATATGTTGGTCCCCATATTCACTTGGGTGAAAAAATGAAAACACCAACTTTTAGACCTGTGGGCCCATGGGGCCCATTTTAGGGGCCCCCCAAATTTGGGCACCCCCGGTTGACTCACAATCTTCCAGTGGCCATATCCCAGGTTGTAGTGGTCCGATTTGGATGATCTTGTTATCAAAATGCTTGCAAAAGCAAGATCTCTCGAATCGGGTAAAGTAAAATCACTCCGAAACAGGAATTCAAAAAGTTATAGTTTAGGGCGCCCTTTGACCTTGGGCCCCTGCTCCCCAGCCAAACCGATGGTCCCGATTTTTTCGTGTGAGAATACCCCTTCATATACTCCAACACCTCAGCATAAATGAAAATGGGATCTCAATGGGTTCAAGTGTGATGATGGTTTTATTGTTTGGGGACTCGGGTGCTGGACACACAATATGCCACAATACATAGCACAATATTTGAACTCAAGATTTCCAATACACTATATCAGTATATTGTCCATAAATTTCCACATGCACATGCAGGAACTGGAAGCGATACTAGTAAGAGTAAGAGTTTTTCCTAGCATATTATAGTCAAGATTTTGTGCCAACCAATGTTTTATTTGACAGCTGTGTTTCTTTTTTACCGATTGTGTCGGTTCTACCTGTAGCAGTTTTTGGTTCTACGGAAAGAAGTATATCAGAAATGTCTAAAATGCAGTGATCTTCAATGTCAGGAAAAAATAAACTATTTGCGGGCCCGTCTGGATGAAGAAAATTCACTTTCACTTCACGAGTGTCCTGAAAGGCTTCCATGATGCAGGCAAGCCACCATTTTCCATCATAGAGCACTGTGACATAACCTGAGAGTTTCCCGTTAAAAGATGGTGTAGATTTTGAAATAGCTGACTCGATACGGTGTTCCTCGCTAAGGCTGAATTCGCGTACTTGAAGAGCAGTTTCAGAAATAGGGATGAAAGCATGAAGTTTTTGAGTTCCAGCTATGGTTCCAGCTATGGCCGTTTTTAACCTTTCTTCCAGATTTCGTTCTTCCTTGTCATACGCCTCTTGGATCCTGTGACCGAACTTCATTTCATTCAAACCATTGTAAGAAAAGGCGAAAAGATCTTTTGGAGAAATAATTTGACTGTCCTAAGGTCTACGCAGGCTCTCACATGTTGCTTCTCGTTTGACTGTACCTCCTACGCCATCCAAAGGGCCCAAGTTGCCATGACTTGTGGCAAAAAACATGCCATTCTGCGTCAATACCATACTCTGATTTGTGATGACATAGGTTTATGAAAGATTTGCAATTCTTATATTGGCCAGTGGAACCGTCTGAGAAATAGTAAAGTTTCTTTACATTTCCACAGCTAGATTTCAAGTGTTCAATGAGCATTCTTTGGAAGAGGTGGACTGAGACAGCGTCGTGAGTATTGCATTCTGATATAATCGTGAACGAATCGTGGTTTAATTTGCCATCGTCCGATTTGAAATAGTAAACCCAGGGGTGAATTGTCACTTGAGAGCAGTTCCAATGGAATCCTTGGGCCGCATCCTGTACGACAAACGAATAGTTCTCTGAGAAGTCTCCAATAATGACAAATTCTCCTTCACCGATTTCGTCTTTCTTATTTTTCAGAAACTGAGATTGGGCCTTGGCAATGAAGTTGTGTCTCACTAATTTCACCGTGCGTTCACAGAATTGATTAATGAATTCTTCCAAAGGCAGGGCCATGGAGCTCAGTTCAGATCTGTCGGTGGATGTCCACCGTTTAAACTGAATTTCATCAATATCTTCTAGTTCATAAGCACTCAGTAGCTCGGTTTTGAAGTCTTCAATTGATGGGCAACTTTCACAAGTTCTGAAATACCATGCCGGTTGTGCTGGGTTACAAACTATGAGTGCTATCACATGATGATAGCGAGGAAGTTCGGCTATCTGTGGCATTTTGGAACCAAACATCATGAGTTTCACATTTTGATGTATCGTACATACACGTATACACTGTGTGTACCACCTGAACCGGCCAGGACACACTCCGAGGGACGGAGCATGGCGAACTTCACGAATCCAACTTTCAAGCCAGGGTTCTTCTCTTTGAATTTCTGAAACAGTTCCTTGAGATTGTTTAGCACCAGGCGCTTTTGAATTTTGTCTTTTCCATGTTCATTCCTGACCACCACACAGTCCTTTTTTTCCCGGCCTTATTTGGCTGATATGACTTCATCACTTCGGTAAAATTCGGTTACGGTGGATTTCACTTCGTCAGGCAATATGATGAAGTCAGGCTTCGTCAGGCAATATGATGCTCATATTCCTAGCAAATATTGTCAGTGTACGTATTTGCTCTGAACGGCACGAAACAACATATTTTTCTTTCAGGCTTTTGATCACCTCTGGCATGCAATTTTCATCACATTTTGACGCTGTATTTTGTGTTTTCTCCGCAGTGCTTGGTCCAGCAACTAGTTCTAATTTCTTTCGGACAGAATCTTCCACTTTACTTCGCTTTTCAGGAACGTACCCTGGGTTCCTTTCCGCCTTTCGTTTGTCGAATGGGCTTTCGCCTATCATCGATAACGACTGGTTTAATAGGTCAACTTCTGCTTCTTGCTCAAAAACTTCCTCGTCCTCATCTGTCAAAATAGATTCTGCAATGCCTTCGATAGTACCTTCTGATGATAATTTCGAACTGGTCGAAGATGATTCTTCAATACGCTCTGGTGACAACTGAGAAAGTTTTTTTCTGCACGAAGTACAAAGTCTGTCATCTTTTTTCACCTTTGAAGAAAATTTAATGAACATATCATTTTACACATTGCGAAGATCTTTTCGTTGTTTCGTTTTATGGCAGCTGAACGGATCGCAACAGTATTTTTGGAACTCCTTTCGATCTCCAGTCGCCATGCTTACTGCAAAATATGCAAAAACTGAGATTATCCCATTTATAACTTAATTCGATGATTGTTATACAAAAAATGTATATATATTTTTTGTATATATATGTAGTAGTATATATACTACTACATATTTTATATAGTAGTATATATAAAAAAAATGTATATATATTTTTTGTATATATATGTATTTTTGTATATATATGTATATACAAAAAATATATATGCAGTATATATATATATATATATATATATATATATATATATATATATATATATATATATATATATATATATATATAATAGTCCAGAGATGATGATTGTCAATTTTAGACATAAAGTCGCCTGCCAGCAGGTGACATCATTGGAACGATGATGGCAAACATCGCCCAATGTCGAATCAAGAATTAGTGATATGTGGACCCCGAACAACAAAACCATCATCACACTTGAACCCATTGAGATCCCATTTTAATTTATGCTGAGGTGTTGGAGTATATGAAGGGGTATTCTCACACGAAAAATCGGGATCATCGGTTTGGCTGGAGGGCAGGGTCCCAAGGTGAAAGGGTGCCCCAAACTATAACTTTTTGAATTACTGTTTCGGAGTGATTTTACTTTACGCGATTCGAGAGATCTCGCTTTTACGAGCATTTTGATACCAAGATCATCCAAATCGGACCACTACAACCTGTGATCTGGCCTCTGGAAGATTGTGGGTCAACCGGGGGTGCCCAAATTTGTGGGGGGGGGCTAAAATGGGCCCCGATGGGCCACCAGGTCTGAAAATTGACACATAATGTTTTACCGTGGATACAAACACTTGGACAAAAAAAAAGAGTGAAATCTGAGACGAGGTGTCAAAATTTCGCTGAAAAATGTGTACACTTGACATGGAATGCCCCAAATGAGCCGAAATGTGATGTCAGTTGATGAGGTGTTGAGCTCTGATGAAAAGGTATAGATGATGATGATGATGATGATGATGATGATGATGATGATGATGATGATGATGAATATGGTATTGAGAGTGTTTTAAGTCAGAGAATGACTTTTCAAATGGGGAAAGTTAAACTGACAGTACTGACGACAATGCTGGGGGAGTTCCCAGAGGTGTTGGTAGGGGTCGTGGTCGACGGCGTGGTCCTGGCAGAGGACACAGAAGGGATAGACCAAGACCCGACTCCCACCCAGGATGGACAAGAGCCACCGCAGGTTTCAATGAAGGCCAGTTTTCACCTAATGAGCAAGCAGGGCCTAAAAATTTACCAAATGCAATAAATGTGGAAAGCATGCTACATGACTATTTTGGCTTGTTCTGGGACGATGTCCTTGGGATTTGCTTCTCACAGATACTAATTGCCAAGCTGAATGTGTGATTGTAGCCAAAGCAAACAATTATGCAACAAAATCTTTCCAACAAAAGCCTCTTCCTTTGGCTGAGTTGAAGGCATTTTTGGGGTTCCGAGTCACCATGGCAATGTTGATACATAAAGATAGGTACGAGCAGTACTCGCGGTCTAAGGACGCAATGCTTACTTACATGCCTGGTTTTCCAAAGGTCGTGATAAGAGATTGGTTCCTTGCAATCTTCTCTCTCCTACATTGTGTAAATAAGGATGATCCCCAGCTAGACAAGACTGATAAAATATACAAGACCCGCCCAGTGTTCAATTGTTTGATTGAGAAACACTCTGATTCAAAATATCATTTATTTGTAATTACAGGCCTAGAAAAACATTTTAAAGGCAGAAAACTGAAATCTAACAAATTTCAACTTTTTATTTATTTTTATCCAGGGAGCCCAGGGTGGGGGGGGGGGCTGGAAGTCCAAGGAGCTCAGGGTTCAAAAGGTTAAAATCATCATTTTATTTCAATCAAGTTGTTTACCTGAACACTGCGTGGGGAAAGGTGTTCCATGAACTCTCGGTTGACATTGATCAATAGCTCATAGTTGAGCTTCTATTTAACTCGCAAGCATGACAAACATTTGCAGACATCAGTGTACTTTTATGCTGAAAAGCGAGTTATACACTGGACAAATACACAATGTATCTATGTGGGATTTAAAGCAGAGTTTTCAGCAGAATGAGCCATATGTACATTCAGATGTAAATGCAAAACAGACCAAATGTCAAAGTGCTACATCAATGGGATATTTTTGTAATATTTTCATGATAAAAAACCAATTCATAACAAATTTATATTTTTATGGCATTTTGCTTTGAAATTTAAGTAGGGAGTTCATGTACTTTTGTATGGCACAATCATTTTTGTAGTTTCAAAGTTGCTGAAAAAAACAGCAATTATATGTTTTTGACAACTTAGAAAAATGAATGACAACAATTTACATGAAGTGGTGTTCTAGACTGAGAGCAAAACTGCGGATTCTGACTCTAAGGTACAGGTAGCTACGAAATAAAATTATACATACATGGAGCTAATGAAAATGCATAATAAAGTATGTTACCTCCTGATGGTACCAATTAGTCCTAAAATAGACCCTGACCTTTTCCAATGGACTCAAGACCTTTCTCCTCATTCATTTATCTGAATCATTCTTCCTGCAAAACAACATTAGTAGGCTACTTATATTCAGCTTCAATAAATTAAAATAAGATTCTTCATTCCTTTTCCTTTCTCATCCATTCAGGAATTGCATATTCAGTTGCATACAATTCTTCAATTTCACTCAACCTCACCCTATTATTTATTACCATTATTATCATTCCTTAATTAATCTTTCTGCATCTAGGATGGACGATCCAATCTTACCCATGGATGCAACTTCATTCTTCACATTATTTGAGTGATGATGCACATCTTATTTGAATGGCAATATACTTGATTTAAAAAGAGATATGTGATCTAGGGATAAGGCCATCCATCCATTGGGACCATACTCTGTGCAGAGCGTTGGTGCTGCCAAAGCAGTCTCCTGGGTACAATCCTGGATGGGTCGCCACTCCGACACAGGATACTTGAATGGCTCAATCATCCCAGCAAGCTGGTACTCATTTTGCTGACCTCAGAGGGATGACAGGCCAAGTCAACCCCACCTGGTATTTATTCAACAGCTGAGCAGGATTTGAACTCAGGACCTTCGGATCCCAAGCCTACCAACCTAACCATTAAGCCAACACCAGGCAAACCCTGAAACCTGTATATAACCTGCAGCACCCGCTTCATCACTTGTGTAACAGGCATCAAAAACTCTCTGGAGTTGTGAAGCATTTCAGCAAAGTCCAAAGACGATTCTTAATATTTGCGATTATTTTATTGAACACACAAATCCGTTTTTATCTAAAAATGTAACCCAGTGTGACCCTTTTTATGAAGGGTGGAACTCTGGGGAAGAGCTGTAAAACAGAGGTTAAAAAGGCCAATAATTTTTATATATATATATATAGAGTACATACATAGTCAGGGTTTGTGGAAGAGATAGTATTGGTACACTGAACGGATCAGTACGCAATTAGACAAAAGGTTCAGTTGAGAGAAGGGGAAACACCAACAGCAGACTTCAAGGCCAAAATAAAGGACAGACAAACAAAGGACGCAAACAAACAAAACAAATCACAAACAATGGGTGTAGCGAGGAATGATAGGCAGGAGAGGATGCACAGGGTGGACAAAATGGAGACAGAAGGAAACACGATCAGTAGGGAAAATTGCAAATTTGGAAGGAAGATGGATTGGGGTGGGGTGAGGGTGAACGATGGTAGAAAAGATAATGGTTTTGGATTGGGGACGATCTTAGATGGTGATGAACAGCTGTCTTGAAGGGAAGGATGAGATTGAGGAAAAGGTGGAAGTATATTGCACAGGCAGGAAAAAAGATAAATTAATTAGTGGAGGTGAGCAGTGATCCTAGATTTAAGTAGTTTCCCATGAAGGAGGGAGTTAGTGGACCATGGGGACAAAGCATGGAGAGAGTAGAGGGTGCAAAACCAGAAAGGAGATGGGATAATACAGGGAGACTACCTACCTGTCTGCAATGGCATAGTCATAGACCCATAGACTCAACTGCATCACATGAGATTCCATTAATCTTGAAGGCCTTGGTGTCCACGGCGTGAAGCTGAGCAGGATGTGAGGCAGGCGAGCCAACCCAGAGCAGTATTCCATCAAGCTGTGGATGAAGACTTGCAGTTGGATTAGAGTTGAGGTGTGCCAAGGAAGGACTTTGTATGAGAGGATGGCCAGTCGGCAGCTGGTTTTGGGGGCCAACTTTGAAATGTGGTTTGCCCAAGAAGGATCATGGCTGATCAGGAGACCCAGGTGTTTGAATGACTGAACCTCTTCAAAAGGATTGTTAAGAAAGTCGATGGGGAGGGGGAGGCGGGGGTTGCCAGATGGTCTTTTCGGAGAGTAAGAGTCCGAGTGTGAGATTTGTCAGGATTGAAAGATGTATTCCAAGTGTTTGACCATCTTGTGGTTTTATCAAGGTCAGTAGAGAGGAAAGAAGCTGCAACTTGTATGTCTGAAGGATGAGGGGTGTCAAAGCACAGGGTGGAGTCATCAGCAAATAGATAAAGAGGATTTTCCAGAGTTAGAGAGATAATTTATGAAGATCAGTCATAGAGCTGGGCCAAAAACACTGCCATGGGGAACTCCAGTCTTCACAGAGACAATAAATTAAAGGATTCTATTGAGAGCCACACATTGGCTATGAGAGTAGAAGAAGTCAGTAATCCATGTATGGACTTGGTCTTGGATGGTATAGTTAGAGAGTTTGGAGAGTAAGGCAGGATGCCAGACTTTATCAAAAGCATGAGACACACAGTGTCTATAGAAAATCTACACCACCCCCCCCCCTTTCAAATTTTTCACCTTTTGTTGTCTTACAGCCTGGAATGAAATTGCATTAAATCAGACTTTTTCCACCTTTATTTAAACATCATAACCCATAACATCGAAAAGAAAAATTAAAAACACCTCCCCGCAACATTATTAAAACACCTAACTGCCAAGGAATTAAAAAATACCTCCACGACACATTATTAAAACACCTCACTGCCAAGATGTAACACCTCCCCACCACGTTATTAAAAACACCTCACTGCTACATTATTAATAACACCTCCACACCACGTTATTTAAACCCCTCACCACCAAGGAATTAAAAACAACTCCACCCCACGTTATTAAAACACCTCCCCACCACGTTAATAAAAACACCTCCCCATCAAGTTATGAAAAACACCTCCCCATAACGTTATTAAAAACACCTGCCCATCACGTTATTAAAAACACCTCCCCATCACGTTATTAAAAATACCTCCCCATAACGTTATTAAAAACACCTGCCCATCACGTTATTAAAAACACCTCCCCATTATGTTATTAAAAACACCTCCCCATTATGTTATTAAAAACACCTCCCCATCACGTTATTAAAAACACCTCCCCATCACATGATTAAAAATACATCCCCACCACATTGTTAAAAAACACCTCCCCACCACGTTATTAAAAACACCTTCCCACCACTTTATTAAAAACACCACCCCATCACATTATTAAAAACACTGCCCCATCATGGTATTAAAACACCTCCCCATCACGTTATGAAAAACACCTCCCCACCGCTTTAATAAAAACACCTCCCCACCACCTTATTAAAAACACCTCCCCACCACGTTATTAAAAACACCTCGCCATCACCTTATTAAAAACACCTCCCCACCACGTTATTAAAAACACCTCGCCATCACCATATTAAAAACACCTCCCCACCACGTTATTAAAAACACCACCCCAACACATTATTAAAAACACCGCCCCATCATGCTATGAAAAACACCGCCACATCACGTTATTAAAAACACCTCCCCACCACGTTAATAAAAACACCTCCCCACCACATTATTAAAAACACCTCCCCACCATGTTATTAAAAACACCACCCCATCACGTTATTAAAAGCACTTCCCCATCACGTGATTAAAAACACCACCCCATCACGTTATTAAAAACACCTCCCCATCACATGATTAAAAATACATCCCCACCACATTGTTAAAAACACCTCCCCACCACATTATTAAAAACACCTTCCCACCACTTTATTAAAAACACCACCCCATCACATTATTAAAAACACCGCCCCATCATGGTATTAAAACACCTCCCCATCACGTTATGAAAAACTCCTCCCCACCGCTTTAATAAAAACACCTCCCCACCACCTTATTAAAAACACCTCCCCACCACGTTATTAAAAACACCTCGCCATCACCATATTAAAAACACCTCCCCACCACGTTATTAAAAACACCACCCCAACACATTATTAAAAACACCGCCCCATCATGGTATGAAAAACACCGCCACATCACGTTATTAAAAACACCTCCCCACCACGTTAATAAAAACACCTCCCCACCACATTATTAAAAACACCTCCCCACCATGTTATTAAAAACACCACCCCATCACGTTATTAAAAGCACTTCCCCATCACGTTATTAAAAACACCACCCCATCACATTATTAAAAACACTGCCCCATCATGGTATTAAAAACACCTCCCCATCACGTTATTAAAAACAGGTCCCCACTACATTATTAAAAACACCTCCCCACCACGTTATTAAAAACACCTCCCCACCGCTTTAATAAAAACACCTCCCCACCACGTTATTAAAAACACCTCCGCACCACGTTATTAAAAACACCGCCCCACCACGTTATTAAAAACACCTCCCCATCACGTTGTTAAAAAACACCTCCCCATCACGTTATTAAAAACCCCTCCCCACCGCCTTATTAAAAACACCTCCCCACCATGTTATTAAAAACACCTTCCCACCACGTTATTAAAAACACCGCCCACCATGTTATTAAAAACACCTCCCCATCACGTTGTTAAAAAACACCTCCCCACCACGTTATTAAAAACACCTCCCCACCACGTTATTAAAAACACCTCCCCACCATGTTATTAAAAACACCTCCCCACCACGTTATTAAAAACACCTCCCCACCATGTTAATAAAAACACCTCCCCACCACATTATTAAAAACACCTCCCCACCATGTTATTAAAAACACCACCCCATCACGTTATTAAAAGCACTTCCCCATCACGTGATTAAAAACACCTCCCCACCACGTTATTAAAAACACCTCCCCACCATGTTATTAAAAACACCTTCCCACCACGTTATTAAAAACACCTCACCACCACGTTATTAAAAACACCTCGCCATCACCTTATTAAAAACAACTCCCCACCATGTTATTAAAAACACCACCCCAACACATTATTAAAAACACCGCCCCATCATGGTATGAAAAACACCTCCACATCACGTTATTAAAAACACCTCCCCACCACGTTAATAAAAAGACCTCCCCACCACATTATTAAAAACACCTCCCCACCATGTTATTAAAAACACCACCCCATCACGTGATTAAAAACACCACCCCATCACATTATTAAAAACACTGCCCCATCATGGTATGAAAAACACTTCCCCATCACGTTATTAAAAACAGCTCCCCACTACGTTATTAAAAACACCTCCCCACCACGTTATTAAAAACACCTCCCCACCACGTTATTAAAAACACCTCCCCACCACGTTATTAAAAACACCACCCCATCACATTATTAAAAACACCTCCCCACCGCTTTAATAAAAACACGTCCCCACCACGTTATTAAAAACACCTCCGCACCACGTTATTAAAAACACCGCCCCACCACGTTATTAAAAACACCTCCCCATCACGTTGTTAAAAAACACCTCCCAATCACGTTATGAAAAACACCTCCCCACCATGTTATTAAAAACACCTCCCCACCATGTTATTAAAAACACCTTCCCACCACGTTATTAAAAACACCGCCCCACCACGTTATTAAAAACACCTCCCCATCACGTTGTTAAAAAACACCTCCCCACCATGTTATTAAAAACACCTTCCCACCACGTTATTAAAAACACCGCCCCACCACGTTATTAAAAACACCTCCCCATCACGTTGTTAAAAAACACCTCCCCACCACGTTATTAAAAACACCTCCCCACCACGTTATTAAAAACACCTCCCCACCACGTTATTAAAAACACCTCCCCACCACGTTAATAAAAACACCTCCCCACCACATTATTAAAAACACCTCCCCACCATGTTATTAAAAACACCACCCCATCACGTTATTAAAAGCACTTCCCCATCACGTGATTAAAAACACCACCCCATCACGTTATTAAAAACACCTCAGTAGGGTGGATTTACTGGTTCTGGCTCACTTTTCCCCATGTAAATGAATGGGGGATTTTCAGCGATTCCCTTTTTTTTCCTCTAAAAATCATCCCCCTTTTTATCCATTTTTCCCTGCTGTGCAGGGGTTTAGCTTTTTGTGAGGCAATGTTTTATGGCCGGATGCCCTTCCTGGTCACCTCTTATGACACACAGGGATATGGTACACCTATTCTAACCGGGGTATACACCGGGACCAGTACACTGGCACTCATTTCGCCGACCTCGGAAGGATGACAGGCTGAGTCAACCCCCTGGTGTTAATTCAGCAGCCAACGGGGCTTGAACTCAGGACACTGGTATCCCAAGCCGCCACCCTAACCACTAAGCCAACACCAGGCTTAGCCAACACCAGGCTATCCCAAGGTATATTTATTTGTCTCCCCTTTTAACCTGGAGGTTGAACCTCATTGAATTGAACACCTGGGGGTTTAACAGCTCACTCATTGAACCTATAAACATTTGTTCATTCTCAAATTCCTTCAATAGTTTAATTTTCTTTGCACAATAATCCCCATCTAAAATATTGACAAACAAAACATTTGAATCTTTATATTTTTTAAGATACCCCTTTTGTGCCATTACGAAATGATAAACTTCTCTTAAGGCCAAAAAAAAAAAAAATGTTGCATTGGCGTAACCCGCCCGACCCTAAAAATTCCGCCGACCCTATGGTTTTTTTTTTTATCGATATCAAGTATCTTATTGATTGCGATCGCGATCGCGATCGCAAAAACCCGGAAGTGTTTCGGACAGAACCCGCTGCACGCTGCGCTATGCATATGTCATAGTTTAGCTCGCTGTGTGTGTGTGTGTGTGTGTGTGTGTGTGTGTGTGTGTGTGTGTGTGTGTGTGTGTGTGTGTGTGTGTGTGTGTGTGTGTGTGTGTGTGTGTGTGCGCGCGCGCGCGAAACGGCTCTGCATATCATCTGTACGAGGGAGAGATATTGCGCCTCGCTAGATCAGTACGTCGTCTGTTGTTTTCAACATGGCCGCGTACTCTATCAAGATTACTGGCATGCTTGGGCCTAAAAAACTGTTCAGCGTCTTACGAAAATGCGACAAAGATGCGAGGCTTGGAGATATCATTCAGGGAATTGCAGACGTAAATTGTGACACTGCTCCAATACTTTCCTCCGTGCAAGCGTCTAGCAGTGATGGAGGGTCCTTTTGGGACGTTTTGGCAGCGGAAAAGGTGTCTATCTTAGACGACTTCGGTTATCGCTTCGTCGTGGGTTACTTCAGCCACAGGCTCAGCGATGATTCGGCATCTACGTCTGAGGCTGAGCTGACCAAGAATGCCTTTGAAATCCTCATGGCTGCGGGCGCAAGGCGAGGAAGATTTGATCTTTCGGGACTGAAAAAGAATTGTAGTTCTGGCATGCCACAGGCACAGGGACTAAATGCAAAGGACCAATTGTTCAATAGCATCATACTATTGCTGGACAAAGAAGCAGTCTGGTTAAAATCAGGAAATCAGAATGAAGCTGAATTCATTGTCAAGGTAAGAATGAAACTGAAGTGAAAGGCATTAGAATTCAACTTTAGACCTTTATTATTAAGTAGCGATCCAAGTAAATACTCAAGACTCTGGATTTAATTTCACAGCTCGGTCTATACAGGCTAGTCAGGAATGAATGACATTTTCACTTTTTAATCTGATTTGTCTAAAAAATGAAATATTGCGGTGAAGTTGAGAAATTTTATACATAGAAACTGTTTTACTCTCTAGAATAGGCTAGTACTATTTTTATTTATCTATAATATTTTCTCTCTTTTTGGTGGTGGGGGGGAGGGGTACCATTTTTATTTTACAGATCTAGCCTACTCACAATATTACGAGGTCTGTATTTAGATATGTGTGGACAGCACCGAAAAGGCTATAAACCAGCATCTTGTGTATTCCCCTGGAGATGGTGCCTGAGATATCTCAGGCTTGGCAGGGGCTGATTCAGGATCTTGGGGAAAGGGGGGCTTCATCCGCCAAAGGCGAAAGGCCCGAGCCCCAGCAGGAAGTTTGGGGGGCCTCCCCCAGGGAAAAAAAAAATATTTAAAGGGTCTTCATATGGGATTTCCTGGCATCTGACGATAGAATTTACACATCTTAGAGCTGTTGTCAGTGGTGTACCGTCGTACTCAGTAGACAAAGCATTGGAGGGGCAGAGTGTTGTTCGTGAACAATGCTCTGCCCCTCCAATGCTTTGTCTACCATGTATGACAGTACGCCACTGGCTGTTGTAAAAACTACAGTCAACCATGTCTAAGTCGAATCTGTTAGGACTGAAGAAATAGCTTAGATTTAAAGGTGTAAAAACAAAAGAATATAAAGAGAAGAGAACTTGATATGATCTTTGACTTAGGCGATTATTCGACTTATGCAAGTTCGATTTAGGCAAGGTTCACTGTACTTGTTTTTTTTTTGAGTGGGGGGGGGTCGCCGACAAAAAGGGGGGGTACTCGAGCCGAGGGAGATTTTGGGAGGGATTTATTTTAAAAAAAAAAATCCCTACCTACCTACCCTATTTTTCAGTGACCCGTTACGCCAATGCAACATTTTTTTTTTTTTGGCCTAATGCTCTTGTTTGACCACCTCCTGAGCCACATATCATTTTGAGATTATAGTAAATTGTTTTTTCATTGTTCAATTGATAACCATCAAAGTTTTCAGTCCATTCAAGGATATTCATTTTTTTCTTTACATCCTCTAACTTACTACTTTTTAAATTTGTTTTAGTTATTTTTTCAATAAGACTTATTTGATATTTTTCACATTCATTATGTTTTCCATTTATATACCAAGACTGAGATTTTCTCCACTCTTTAGTTTGATTAATACTTGGTTTGACCATTTATATATTGTGAAAAAACGCGGCAGTAGCCCTTAAAAAACCCTAACCCATCTTCCCATCGTTAAAACACTCTATCATACAATATCCATATGGAACACAATCTATTCCATTATCTAAAATAAATCTCTTATCATCAAAGGCTCCTAATGCCTTTTTATTTACTTCTTCACTATATATGTTATGTTTATAACTTCTTATTGTATTCATTTTCCTATATTCTTCTTTCTTATTCATCAAACAATTATAATAATTTCTAAAAGTTATTGATTTCTTTATTACATATTTCTTTATTCCCTGTAACCTCTTATCAATCTGATCACCATACTTATAAGCATATGCCTTTGCTCTCAATCCAATAAACTCACTCATTACTTTTCCACCCAACTCATCCTTAAACTTACCAATAACCTTTTCATTCTTTTTGGAAAATAACTCACTCTTCTTGCTGAAATTACTTGTATCATATACTCCAATATTTTTCTTCATATCTTCATAAACATCATCAGTTTTTATATCTAGGATAAAACTATCAGTGTCCATATACAACAATGAAACATTTCCACCATACTCTTTCTTTAAGTCATTATACAAATAATCATACATCAATATCTTTGATAAATCAAGAACTGCTGTTCCAATATAAATTGGTTTATCCATTACAATACTTTCCTTTTTCATATGAATTGCAGAAAAGTTCTCTGAAAAAACCTCTTCTCTCTCAAAACTTGGTTTATTTATCAATCTCGAAGCTTCTTTCCAAGATGTTGCGAATCTAATGTTTTGCCTGTTTCTAACATTTTCCATAGTCTTTCCAAATACAGCATTATTCATTAATTTATAAAAGTCCCCTTCAAATTTTACTTTTGTATTTGCTCTCATATCTGTATTGAATTGAATATACTTTTTCACCCAAGGACTTTGTTTAAATTTTAAAACTATGAATTTTAGATACTCTCAATCCTTCTCTCAAAAACTGTTTTAAGCTTCTCTGATGCAAAACATATCCCTCTTTATCATAGAATGTTGTTAATAACTTTTCTGTTGATTTACCTTTAATATTAAAACTTTTATGATAATCACTTAACCATTCTTTCTTTGGGGTTTCTTTCTCACATGCAAAAGGAAGATCTTTATGCTTATTATGAAGATCACTCGGGTACCTCAAATCAACTTCAAAATAATAACCTTCTTCTTCGTCATTCAATTCCTCTTGAGAAGAAATAACAATATTCATCAAAGCCTTTTCATAATCCTTTTCTTCCACCCACTCTAATTTACCATAAGGCAGAGATTGAGACATTGCCCATCCATACAAATTATTAGCATCAAAATACATCAAATAATTACTATCTTTTTCACTATCATAATTTGGAAGATATTTATTATTTGCTTTAGCATATCTTTTTGAACATACTTGTGATATTCCACCTCTCTTGGACTTCTCAATCATCAAAAGCATATCAACATCACTGATTAAATCTATATCTTGTTTTGTCATTTTCAACATTGCACTCCAAGCTAAACCAGGAGCTGTGAAATATTGGGCAGGATCTAATCCATAACAATTTTTATTACGACAGAGTGATCTAAAAGCTTCAAACACATCAGCTAACAATAAAACATCTGTTTTTAGATATAAATCATGATATTCTCCAAGGTTCTTTATCTTAAATATTTTCCATATTTCTTGTGCGTGTTTATATTCCTTATCACTTATCTCCTCTTCATAAAGGTTATTATAGAAACTTTCTTTTGATGGAAGTTGTTTCTTTAAATCTCATAAATGAATCCATATAATCATAAGGATAAATTCCCTTACTTGTAAGAATTTTCTCTTTACTTTGAATTTCATTCCTTGTTTGAATTTCCTCTCTGGTAAGAATTCCTTCTTTAATCAGAATTTCATCTTTAATCAGAATTTCCTCTTTAGTTAGAATTTCATTCATTGTTTGAATTTTCTTTATAATTAGAATTTCATCTTCAGTTAGAATTTCTTCATTAATTTCCTCATTAATTAGAATTTCCTCTTTACGTTGAATTCTCTCTTTAATCTGAATTTCCTTTTTAGTGAGAATTTCCTCTTTTGGAAAGAATGAATGAAGATTTGGAAAAGAGTCCGTGGAGCTTAGATTTGATGCGAGGTAGGCAAGTGGTGTTCCCATAAACTTGTAAGAATCTAGAAACCTAATACGAGTTAAAGGTTTTGTGAATATCATTTTTGTAAATGAAATATACTTTTGACTTGTGTTTGTTATGGCAGAAATATTCCCTGGTGTTTTTGAAAGTTCATTTATAAATAGATGTGTATCATAGTTGGCGCTGTTGTGAAGAAAGACTGGAATAAAAGAAGGTAATTTATAATTAAGATTACAACAGGAATGAGCGGGACCTCTATATTTACCAGTAAGATGACAATGATCCCTAACTTTAGACTCCTTAATTTCCCCCTCACAAATATGACAGATATTGTTCTTTCTAAATTCTAATTTTTCTTCTTTGGTTAATTTCATCGGTTCATTTGTTTCTTTCATTAATTTAGTGAGTCTTGTACAATCCTTTTCTAATCGTTTTACAAACTCTTGTGAAGCTTTTTTTCCACAATAATGTTAAAGTTTGTTATACTTTTCTCCAACAGATGATTTGATATAATAACTGAAACCACAAGGAATATGTTTTTGATATTTATTTGTATATGATTCTTTTGGATTAGGAGAAGCAGTATTAATCTTTTTAAGGATACACTCAAAATCAGCGTATATCACAAATGGGTGCATGATAGATTTATTATAATCTTCAAAAGAAATCTTTTCACCAGGTTTAGGCATTGTAATTACAGCTGATTTATGATTACTACAATATTTTGAATGTTGTTCTAATCGTTCTTTTGTATGAAATGAATTAAGACATCGCTTACAAGGATATATTTTGTTTGCTGTTCTGAATACCTGAGAAGAGATTAATCTTGATAAATTAATTATTGATGTATGTGTAATGTGAATTCTTTCCAACACTAAAATATAAAAGATCAATGTGTGTTTCTTCAAATTTTATAGTTGTTTGAAATTTTTAATATTTGAACTTTGTTTGTATCCGTTAATCCATATACATTAATAGAAAGATTATTCTTTTTCTCAAATTTAGGAATATCTGTTAGTGGCATTGGGAATTTAAAATCTTTAATGACCAAGGTATTCTCATATTTCATATATTGTTTTACTCTTTCTGAATTACATTTTGGTGGATGTAAGTGAGCAAGAACAGACCAGAGAAAACATTTATTATCATTATTCTTAATATTAACAACTGCCTTCTTTCATTTTATTTCTTTTGGTAATTCAATATAAGAAGAAGCTTTAAGAGGGTTTGATTTTAGAATGTGTATATCTAAAAAGATGATTTTTTTAATATTGAGTCCACTTCCTACCACTGTATTATCAACATCCTCCTCTTGTCTTGATAGTTCTTCATAAACCCCACTATTCAAAAAATCTTGAAATGATGTTATAAAATGAAGATCTGTTCTCATATAAGGAGTTTGTTCTTCATCTTGTCTTTTCATATTCATTTTCACTCCCATATAAAACTTTAAAGTTTTCATTTCTTTTAATGTCTTTTTAATAAATTTTTCAACATCAGGTTTCACTATTTCAATTGATTCAGCTATTGATGATGGACCGGGTTCTCCAAATTGAAAAATCCTTATTTTTATATGCCCTTTAAATGCCCCATCAATGTTTTCAATATAATAGTCTCCCTTTACTTTAAACTCATTTTTCTTGTGTTTTTGTGATTGAAGATGTTTATTATAACTACTCTTCAAAACATCCTTTGAACAGATATCACAATGTTTTCTTTCCAACTCAAGAGGAGATATTTGATGAAATAGATTAAATGTGTGTTTGTTGGTTCGGAGGTGTTTTCTATAATGTTTATATTTGTGATTACAAACATCGCAGTACGTTATATTCACCATATTTATATAATAAAACTTTGCTAAAATTAAAATTTTCTTGATGAAAATTTCGTTTAATTTATAGGTGAATCTGTGCTTAAAACCATTTTATCCTCCAACTTTTTCACTTAATAAATACAATGTTTCAAGACACAAAAGACAAGTTTCAATCAATCTCTTCATTTGTTAAAGATACTGAGAAATATGTCAAGGATGTAAAATTGAACAAAGATAAATATAACAACTATTGGATAAAAACTATTATGGTAAATAATATGAGTTCTTCAATTTCCTTCAGTGGAAGGGCTTTTAGTATACCTGGTAGAACATCAATTAAAGTATCTCTAACAAAAGTTTCTCCTCTCCTTCTAGTAATATATTCAAAACTAGAAAAAGCAATGAAACAAGAAAAAGTTTCAAAAAACAAAAACCTTATGGATGAAGCTTTAGAAAGAAAAGATAAGACCATCTGTAATATGCAAGGAGAAATTTGTATTTTTTTCAACAACCCTAAAGATGTAAATCCTGATGAAATAAAGGATGTTAATATATCAGGTGAAATGACATTTCGTTCAATAGTAATTAACGATCATTTTAAAATTACCTTTAATATAAAAAATGTTGTCGTTGAATCTGATAATGAAAAAAAGTATATCGATATCGGTGGTAATATTATTAAATATGAGCCAATATACAACTGAAAGTATAGATGAATTTCAGTTTAAGTAAAGTTTTACTTTATAAATATGCTAGACTTTCCTGATTCTCCATATGACAAATTTGAGAATTGTCCTGCGTGTGAAAGACGGGGATTAAACACAGAGTCAAAAGCCTATAAACAATGTATATTCTGTGATTATCTTCTAATTAATGATAATAAAAAATATAAAAAGGAAAATAATTCTTTTAGATTTACACCAAAAATGAATTACTTTACAAGATTGATTAGAGAAATGAATGTAAAGTATGAGGGTGACAACACACCTTTCCTTACAAGGGAAGAAACTGAACGTATAAGAGAAATGTTCAAAGGATTGTTGTTATATATTATTCATGGATGTAATTTTCAGGGAAATATCAACACAAGATATTGTATAAATAAAATAATGGATTATCTTGAAATTAAACCTGAACTTAGGATAAAATATAGAGTTTCTAAAAAAGCCAATAATAAATTAAATAACCTGTTTTTCAAATATATAAATGAATGATTTTTTACCTATTTGGGAAAATAAGATAAAATTTAACAACCATAAAAATCTCCCAAATTCATTAAGATGTCTCATAGTTGGTTCAAGTGGATGTGGAAAAACCTGCTTACTTTTAAAAATGCTCCTCACTCCCAACTTTTTAGATTATGATAATTTAATAATTTTCACAAAGTCGAGTTTTCAACCAGAGTATCAACTACTCTCACAAGGTTTTAATGCTGGTCTTCAAAAAGAAGATATAATCGGTTTATTTAAACGTCAAAAAAACCTAAATGATTATAACATTGAAGATATAATTCAACTATTTTGTGATACACAGAGATGTAAAAAGAAATCAAATACTATAACTTGTATTCTTAGTGATAATACGGATGATATACCGTCTCTCCAAGATTTGGATAAATCAAAAAAGAACCTCGTTATCTTTGATGATTGTGTTAATGAGAGAAACCAAACGGTAATGGACAGCTACTACACAAGAGGGAGACATTCTTCTTGTAATTGTATTTATCTTAGTCAATCGTACTTTCAACTTCCTCATCGTTCCATCAGAAACAATGCTAATACTTTTATTTTATTCAAGTTAAATTCAATAGATATCAATAATTTTTGGAGAGATAATTGTTCTACATTATGTAGTAAAAATAAATTTGAGGATTACATGAAGCACACGACTGAAAAATATAAATATATTGTTGTGAAACAAGATGAGATATTAAGGGATATATTTTTTGTTTTATAAACAATTACATATATAAATGACAACTATTATTATAAATCTTGTGGGTAAATCTGCTTCTGGAAAAAACTTTCATAAATCAAGGTTCTTGTGTAGTACAAATGAGAATATTGTAAATTTACTTAAAAAACACCCCGTGATACGCATTGTATCAACAACAACTAGAGCAATAAGACCTGGAGAAGTAAAAGGTGAAGATTATCACTATATTTCAGTGGAGGAACATATGCGATTGAGGAATGAAGGGCAAATATTTGAGGAGGTTTCTCTTGGTACAACAAAATATTCACATTGTAAGAGTAAGTTAAGGAAACTAAAATCTGGTGGTGTTGGGATATTAGAAACTAATCCAGAAGGAACGAGACAAATTATTAAATATCTGAGCGGAGTGAAGATTTTATCATTCGGTTTTGATGTTGATGAAGAAACTCAACGAAAACGTATGAAAAGCAGAGATGCAAGTATTAGTGAAGAAGAAATTACAACTCGCATTAATGTTAATAAAGAATTTGATGAAATATTTAAAGAAAAGGATTTATTTGAACACATCTGCTTGAATGAAGAAGAAAAGGAAAATTTCCCTGTTGATCTTTACAATTCATTAAATGATATTTTACAATAAATAAATGGATGCAAAAGAAAGAGCAAGAAGATTTAAGGAACATCAAGAGTTGGTTTCAAAAGTTGTAAAACAAGAGGAAAACATAAAGAAGAAACGCAGACAGAAACTAATGGGCGAAGAAGCATTTGAAATAAAACAAGAGAAATTTTTTCAACCACTTTTAAAAACTTCCCAAGAAAAAATGAAAGATGTTTCCACAGTTCCCACAGTAGAATATACTCCTAAAAAACTTAAAATGTTAAAAGATTTTGATCAAATGACGGAGGAAGAATTAGAGCATTTAGGAGAATTAGAATATGATGATGAAGGTTTATTTCAACAACTGGAAGAGATTAATCAACCCCCTGATTATATTGTGAATGCTCTTCAAAACAATGAATATTCAGCGGATTCAAACACCAAAGCAGGACTCATTCCAACAGAACAACCAGCAATATTTCATCTTGTTCAAGAAAAGGTATTGATATTTAATGATGAATTAAGGTTCTTGGGTTCTGCTCAACCCCCTGTTAAACTAACTCCGAGATTAATGTTTCTTCTCACAAAAGATGGAAGACAAGGTTCAACTGTGAGGGATGAATCAAAGTATATTGATAAACCATTGGATATGGAAAATAATGATGATAGAGTATATATTGATTTGCTGAACACTCTAAATTATAAGGTTATTCTTTCTGGTAAAAGTAGGAAGAATGAGAAGGAGAAACACATTATTCAGGCTTTAAGTATCCTTGGTTCAGGTGTTAGTTTTCTTCCAAATGACCCATCGCAATTAGTTAATAGACTGTTATTGTTGTTAGGCAGTAAGAAGGCTGGAAATAACAATTGTTTTAATGAAGCATCAGCCATTTTAGACCAGTTGATGAACATGAAAATAATTAATAAATATCAATATAAAGACATTTTATCTCATATTAAATAAGATGAGAAGCACAATCCTTAGTTTCAATTTCACAACAAGCGACCACACATCTTCATTCCCATACCCACTACAACTTGACACAACAAAAGAATATGAGGCATCTTTATTGTCCATGGAAACTTATAATACCTTATTTAATATAACCGAGAAAAATGACAAGTTTAGTTATAATCCGGGAAGTGGATACAAAACGATAACAGTCTCACCCGGAGCATATGAGATTTCTCAAATATCTTCTGAAATTGCTCGTCTTATGAAAGAACAGGGTGATGAACCAAAAAATATTGTTATAGACATTCAAAAACATACTTCAAAATCAACGATTAAAGTTAAAAATAACTACAAGGTTGATTTCACAATTGATAATTCATTTAGAGAGTTATTGGGTTTCTCCTCAAAAAAGATTGAAACTAATGGGACGTTTTACAGTGATAATGTCATTCAAATATCCTCAGGAATAAATTCGGTGTTAATTCACTGTGATTTGATTGATGGTGCTTATAATGATGGAAAAAAAACAAATACAATATTTTCATTCAGCGCATACTCAACCCCAATTGGTTATAAATTCAATATGGAACCTAAAAATTTGTTTTATCTCCCTGTGTCAGGAAAAACCATACACAGAGTAAATTTTAGGATAACCGACCAAGATAATCGTGTAATTTCTTTTAATGGAGAAGTTATATCCATCAGAATTCACCTACGTGAAGTTTTTCAATAAATAAATACGATGGTTATTGTGAGGAAACATGAGTTGGGAAAATATAAAATAATTACAGGGGATGGGATGTTCCTTTCCCCATACTACAAGGGTGAAGGTATGTATATTGGTGGAGGATACTATAAACCAAAGAGACAAAGGGGTGTTGGACATCAATTTAGAGGAGATGGTATAATTGATACTCTAATGGGTATTGGTTCAACTATTCTTAAACATAAAGATCTAATTGGTTCTACTGCTTCTGCTGTGGGAAATGTAGCAGGTGCTGTAAAGAGTATAAAAGATGCTCAGAAGGAATCTCATAAATTACAAGCAATAAAAGAAATTAAGAAAGGCAAAACTCAGTTGTCCCCCCAAAAACGACAGAAAATAATTCAAATACTTGGATCAGGGTTTCAAAAGTTTTAACATCTTTTTTCCTAAATAAATACAAGTATGGAAGCAATTGATAGTATCTATGATTTGGATGATGCTATTATTATCTCAAACTCCACTAAAAAAGAAGATTACTTCAAGGTAAATGCAATAACTGGAACAGACTGGAATACGAATGGTACAAAAAGTTTTGAAATAAATAATCAACAAACCTATTTGAATCTCTCCGAAAGTTTCTTGTTGTGTAAATTTAAATTCACTAAAGCTGGGAATAACACAAACGCTACACTTGTAAATGATTTCTTCTGGAAAATGTTTGATAGTGTGCGTTTGTATATTGGAACACAAGAAGTTGAAGCGGTTGATTATGTCTCTGCTGTATCTGAAATGATGAAATTTACACTCTATACATTCAGTGATAGAATGGGAAAGGGGTCTGTCGAAGGTTTTATTCCTGATATGTCAATGGGAACAAACACAGACCCTGGATATACTCAAAGGAAAGGAATGTATAATGATGATACAAAAGCAGAAAATAGTTTTACTGTGGCAGTTCCTCTTAAAGGTATATTTGGATTTTGTGATCATGATAAAGTTCTGTATGGTCTTAAAATTAGATTTCAACTACAAAGGAATGATAATGAAAATCGATTGCTTTTTGGTGTTGGTAGTGCTTTTGGTGATCAGAATAAATTTGTAATTGAGGAGATGAGTTGGTATATCAGTGAATATACTCCTAATCTTAAAACAGAAGAGATGCTGAATCGAAGACTTAACTCAAAGAAACCACTCAGTGTATCATACCTCAAAAGAAGATGTCAACATGTTAAACTCAACCAAACCACTTACACGTGGAATTTGGGTGTTCTGGAAGGAAAGCCACGATATCTGTGGATCATTTTTAAAATGCCAGATGGTGATACTGCGACTGATAAGAATAATGCATTGAGTGATAATGCTAAGGTGAAACAACTTCACGTTTCTCTAGATGGAACATTTTATCCACGAGATAGATTGGAAATTAATTGGGAAAAAAATGATTTTGCTGAAGCATACAAGTCTTACCAAAAGGTGTGTGAAAGTAATGGAAATAAAGAACCTATTTTGGATATGACAGCATTTAAAAGTTTGTATACAATCTATGCGTTTGACCTGAGCGCTCAAAAGGAAACTATAAAGTCTAATCGCGTGGATACTTCCCTATACATTGAAAGAGGAGAGAGTGAAGAAGTTGATTCATATTGTTTGCTTTTGGAAGAAACAGAATTGCAGATTAATACAGATAATGGTGTGATGATTCGTCTCACATAATTTTTGTTAAATAAATGAGTGGCAAAGTACTAACTGGGGTATATGTTAATCAAATCAATCTTCATAAACTATTATCTTGTGTTCAAAATCAAAAGCCTTGTACGATTAACGTTAATACAATTCAGAGAAAAGGAGCAGTAAGAATTGATGTTTTGCTCACAAGAGAACAGGTTAAAATCTTGAATGACACTGGCTCACTTAAAATTAAAATGACAAAACCAATGTTGAAAAAATATTCAATAAGAGAGACGAGTGGAGGATTTCTCCCATTTCTAATTCCTTTATTTGCTGGTTTAAGTGCGGTTGGAGCATTGACGGGTGGTATTTCAACAGCGGTGAAAACTGCCAATGAAAGGAAGGCTCAACTCCAGGCTCAAAAAGAATTGGAAAGACATAACAAAGAGTTGGAGAAACAAATTAGTGGAAGTGGTGTAATTGTAGATTTTGCTGAAAAACTTGAAGGTCTGCCTGATAATGCGAGATTGTTAGTTGGAGATATGCTTTCTTCTATAGCACAAGCAGGTGTAAAATTAACTAAGAGGTAATGGATTATATCTTTCTAATAAATAAATGAGCATTGATGAGTGGTTGAAAGAATTTGGAAAGAATACAACATCAAATTTACAACTTGCCAAATATTGTAAGAAATTAAAAATTCATAATGTGGTTATTTGTATGAGAGATGAATTAACAAATGTGCCGAAACATACAAAGAATATTATTATGAACTTAGAAGATAATAAATGGAACGGTTCTCATTGGGTTTGTATTTTTAATAGTCAAGACAAATATTATTTTGATAGTTTTGGTCTTCCACCACCTGTTGAAGTCATAAAATTCTTACAGAATGGTGTTTATCAAACATTTCAAGTCCAAGAATTAAATTCCAACTGTTGTGGTCAATTATGTCTGTATGTGTTATTTCAACTCAACAAAAATAAAAAAATTTATGATATTATTTTTAATCTAATATAAATGACTTATGTTGGTAAAGATGGTTCTATCTTTGGTGTATCTCAAGAACTGGATATTGATTTATCAAATTATTACACAAAGGCACAGGCTGAACGACATAAATATAATATAACCAAAAATATTAACATGAAAAATGCTTATAAATTAAAAAATTATCCAAGCCCGACTGACGCGAATGACTTGGTGAGATTAAGCGATTTATCACAATATATATCCTTAAATAAAACAGCCGTGTATTCCAAAGATACAGAAGTGTTGATATTATCTCCAGGTCATACAGAATTCACAGTTCGAATTAAAATAAATTTTTATAAAGAAGGGCGTATCGTTTGCATGAGAATAGAACAATGGGGGTATGATATGAATTATTTAGGGTATAATTGGTCATTTAAAATTAACCTCGAAGACCTGGAACAATTAAATCAGTCTCATAAGGAAGAATATTATCCACTTGGTATCGAGAATGAGTTTTGTGGGTCCACGATTAGTAAACAACAAATAAAAGAATTTAATAAGGGTAAATATAATAATGGTTTTGCCCTTGTTTATCTCATGAAAACAGAAAAAACAGGATTATATATAATAAGTAAGGAAATACAAAATGATTTAACTATGGGAAGATGGGGAGGTGTTTCGTGCCATAATATTATTCTAACATATATTTCTAATACATAAATGACAGCAAGAAGGCTTCAAGAAAATTATCATTTCTGTGTCCAAGCATACCTTCAAGAAAAGGGTATTCGGTATTTTAATAAATATGTTCTACAACATAAGAATGAGGTATTTTCAATAAAAGATTGGCATTATGCTGATGTTGATAAACCGACAACTTTAGATTTAATTAGAATGTTAAATAATGAAAAAATTATAAAGTTAAGAAAAGGTAAGGCTCTTTTAGAAATTCAAAAGAAATTTTATTGGTTTCCTGTTGTAAAAAAAATTATTTTGGATACAGGAATAACAAGAAATCCTGATGAATATATGTATAATATTCTATGGGGTGTAAGCGATTCAAGGATAGTAAGGGATGAGGGAGGAGTTGAAGAAGAGAGGGAAGAGGAGGAAAAGGAGAAGAGAGAGGAGGAGAGAGAAGGAGGAAAGGGAGAAAAGAGAGAAGAGAGAGAGGGAGGAGAGGGAGAAGAAAGAGAAGGAGGAAAAGGAGAAGAGAGAGAGGGAGGAGAGGGAGGAAAGAGCGAGACTAAATAAATATGAAAATATGGAAACCAGTGAGATTCAAAAAAGATTAAGGGTATTACAGAAAATAACTCAACCCACCGATGAGGAAAACAAAGAATTGACAAGTCTATTTGCAATACTTTCGACAAGAATATTGACATCGACAAGATATTCATTTTAATTCAAGTTTTTCATTTTTATTTTTTTTTCTTAAATAAATGGAGGAGAGAGTGAAGGCATTTCTAAGGATTCTTTATGTTTTAAAAATTTTGATTCAAATGTGCATGTTGGAAACTAAAAAGGTTTTTGCACTCTGCAGGAATTTTTCTCATAAATAAATGAGTTATTGTCTCAAATGTAAAAAGAAAACTAATACTAAAAATATTTCATATATTAAAAGTAAAAATAACAAGGTTATACAAAAAGGTATATGTTCGGTGTGTGGTTCAAAAAAAAATCAATTTATCTCCAAACACAAACTCGGAGGAGATATACAAAAGTTTTTATCAGGAAGTAAATTTACAACTACTGGAATACCAGGGGAATTACATCTTCCAGGGTATTCTTTCTGTGGTCCAGGCACAAACTTGGATAAAAGATTAGATGAGGCAGAGAATCCTAAATCCTGGAGTCAGCCTATCAATAGAGTTGATGAAGTGTGCATGAGACACGATATTGATTATGGGAATACCACAACGTTGGAAGAAAAGCATGAAGCCAATAGAGAAATGTTGTATAATTTGTCTCTGATACAAAATCCAACCTTGAGAGAAAAAGTTGATCGGTTCATTGTGAAGAAGATGATCAGTGCTAAATTGAAACTTGGACTTGGAAATTCAAAAAACTTATAGGCTCTAATGATGCCATTAAGACTGAAGAGCAATTAGCTGATGAATTACATAAACCAATATTCACAAAGTTTCAGAGAAGGAAAGTTTATTCCAAGGAAGTTGATTATATCTGGTCTGCTGATTTGATTGAACTCAATAATGATAAGGGGTACAAGTATACTTTAACCGTTATTGATTTGAGGAGTAGATATGCGTGGGTTGTGCCTTTAAAAAACAAAACAGGTAATACTCTTATGTTAGCTTTTCAACAAATATTTAATAAAAGTAAGAGAAAACCTAAAAAATTGTGGACTGATGAGGGTAGAGAGTTTTATAACAAGACATTTATGAATTTTCTAAAAAATAACAGTATTACATTAAACAGTACCTTTAATGAAGGGAAGGCAGTTGTTGTTGAACGTTTTAATCGTACCTTAAAAGAGAGACTATATAAAAAAAATTCACAGAACTCGGTTCACAACAATGGTCATCTTTTATTCAGGATATTGTGGATAAGTATAATGACACGATTCACACGTCAACAAATATGAAACCATCAGAAACATTTACAAAATTAAAATATGAAAAAGAGATTAATGTCAGAAAACCTAAGTTCAAAGTTGGTGATATCGTAAGAATATATAGGTGGAAATCTCATTTTGAAAAGGGTTTTACTGAACGATGGATGAAAGAACTTTTTAAAATTGTTGATGTAATAGATACGGTTCCTTGGACTTATAAAATATATGATTTGGAAGGGGAAGAGATTTTAGGTTCATTTTATTCACAGGAATTACAAAAGACAAAGATAAATTGAAATTTTTTGACTCCGCCCCTTTTTGACTCCACCCACACAAGCCCCGCCCACACAAACCCCACACAAACCCCTCACAAGCTCCACACAAACCCCTCACAAGCTCCAATAAATTGAATTTTTTTGACTCCGCCCCTTTTTGACTCCGCCCACACAGGCCCCTCCCACACACACCCCACACGCACACACACACACACACACACACACATATACATACACACACACACACACACACACACACACACACACACACACATACACACTCACATATACATACACACACACGTGTCTCACCATTGGTTTAATTCATTCGAGATCAGAGACCGTGATAAGACTTCGTACCAGTCATTATAAATCATTGACCTCTTCAATAAGAGCAGAGAGAGGTAGGTAGAAAGACAGACAGAGAGAGACACACACACACACACACGTGTCTCACCATTGGTTTAATTCCTTCGAGATCAGAGGACGTGATAAGACTTCGTACCACTCATTATAAATGTCTTTCAATTCTCTTCTAAAATCATTGATCTCTTCAATAAGAGTATTCATTTGATTCACCTCATCGTGATATGTAAACTCAATTTCTTCCAACGACCTGTCAGGAAAAAAAATATATATATATATATCAGAATTATCATGATTTAATTAATAATCATTTGCTTCATCGCTCAAAGAGAAAACCATACACAAACTTACCAACTCTGTAGTGAGCTGTTGTCTTCATCGGAAGAGAGTGAGTCCATGTCTCAGTTGTAAAAATGAAAATCCCGTCTGGCAGAAACTTTGTCTGGCGAATCACTTATAAAGCAACGATGAGGAGATTGCTTAATCATTGGGTGTGGACACAGGAAATGACAGCTTGGAAAATAACTGGGAGATATATTCTCAAATTGTATGAATCATTTACAAAACATACTTAAAATGGTTTTGATTCAAATGTTTTCAGTTCGTGTTCTGAGATAAAATATAAACACGAGACCTTGTCTCACAGAATAGTTCCTATTTTTTAACAGCACGACTGTCTAAAACCACTTCCTCATTCACACAGCACGAACATGTCAAAAAAACACTTCCTCATTTTCACGGCATGAACTGAAAACATTTGAAACAAAACTTTTTTTATGGCGTGGTTTATACACAAAAATGATTTGCAACTCGGGCGGTGGCCAGATGAGAGCATTAAGAGAAGTTTATCATTTTGTAATGGCACAAAAGCGGTATCTTAAAAAATATAAAAATTCAAATGTTTTGTTTGTCAATATTTTAGATTGGATTATTGTGCAAAGAAAATTAAACTATTGAAGGAATTTGAGAATGAACAAATGTTTATAGGTTCAATGAGTGAGCTGTTCAACCCCCAGGTGTTCAATTCAATGAGGTTCAACCTCCAGGTTAAAAGGGGAGACAAATAAATATACCTTGGGATAGCCTGGTGTTGGCTAAGCCTGGTGTTGGCTTAGTGGTTAGGGTGGCGGCTTGGGATCCCAGTGTCTTGAGTTCAAGCCCCGTTGGCTGCTGAATTAACACCAGGGGGTTGACTCAGCCTGTCATCCTTCCGAGGTCGGCGAAATGAGTGCCAGTGTACTGGTCCCGGTGTATACCCCGGTTAGAATAGGTGTACCATATCCCTATGTGTCATAAGAGGCGACCAGGAAGGGCATCCGGCCATAAAACATTGCCTCACAAAAAGCTAAACCCCTGCACAGCATGGAAAAACGGATAAAAAGGGGGTTTATTTTTAGTGGAAAAAAAAGGGAATCGCTGAAAATCCCCCATTCATTTACATGGGGAAAAGTGAGCCAGAACCAGTAAATCCACCCTACTACTCACCTCCCCACCACGTTAATAAAAACACCACCCCAACACATTATTAAAAACACCGCCCCATCATGGTATGAAAAACACCTCCACATCACGTTATTAAAAACACCTCCCCACCACGTTAATAAAAACACCTCCCCACCACATTATTAAAAACACCTCCCCACCACATTATTAAAAACACCTCCCCACCATATTATTAAAAACACCACCGCATCACGTTATTAAAAGCACTTCCCCATCACGTGATTAAAAACACCACCCCATCACATTATTAAAAACACTGCCCCATCATGGTATTAAAAACAGCTCCCCACTACGTTATTAAAAACACCTCCCCACCACGTTATTAAAAACACCTCCCCACCACGTTATTAAAAACACCACCCCATCACATTATTAAAAACACTGCCCCATCACGTTATTAAAAACACCTCCCAATCACGTTATTAAAAACAGCTCCCCACTACGTTATTAAAAACACCTCCCCACCACATTATTAAAAACAGCTCCCCACTACATTATTAAAAACACCTCCCCACCACGTTATTAAAAACACCACCCCACCACGTTATTAAAAACACCTCGCCATCACCTTATTAAAAACACCTCCCCACCACGTTATTAAAAACACCTCGCCATCACCTTATTAAAAACACCTCCCCACCACGTTATTAAAAACACCACTCCAACACATTATTAAAAACACCGCCCCATCATGGTATGAAAAACACCTCCACATCACGTTATTAAAAACACCTCCCCACCACATTAATAAAAACACCTCCCCACCACATTATTAAAAACACCTCCCCACCACATTATTAAAAACACCACCGCATCACATTATTAAAAACACTGCCCCATCATCGTATTAAAAACACCTCCCCATCACGTTATTAAAAACAGCTCCCCACTACATTATTAAAAACACCTCCCCACCACGTTATTAAAAACACCACCCCATCACATTATTAAAAACACCTCCCCACCGCTTTAATAAAAACACCTCCCCACCACGTTATTAAAAACACCTCGCCATCATCTTATTAAAAACACTTCCCCACCATGTTATTAAAAACACCTCGCCATCACCTTATTAAAAACACCTCCCCACCACGTTATTAAAAACACCACCCCAACACATTATTAAAAACACCGCCCCATCATGGGATGAAAAAAACCTCCACATCACGTTATTAAAAACACCTCCCCACCACATTAATAAAAACACCTCCGCACCACATTATTAAAAACACCTGCCCACCACATTATTAAAAACACCTCCCCACCATGTTATTAAAAACACCACCCCATCACGTTATTAAAAGCACTTCCCCATCACGTGATTAAAAACACCACCCCATCACATTATTAAAAACACTGCCCCATCATGGTATTAAAAACACCTCCCCATCACGTTATTAAAAACAGCTCCCCACTACATTATTAAAAACACCTCCCCACCACGTTATTAAAAACACCACCCCATCACATTATTAAAAAACCACCCCATCATATTATTAAAAACACCTCCCCATCATGGTATTAAAAACACCTCCCCACCACGTTAATAAGAACACCTCCCCACCACATTATTAAAAACACCTCCCCACCACATTATTAAAAACACCTCCCCACCACGTTATTAAAAACGCCGCCCCACCACGTTATTAAAAACACCTCCCCATCATGTTATTAAAAAACACCTCCCCACCACGTTATTAAAAACACCTCCCCATCACGTTATTAAAAACACCTCCCCATTATGTTATTAAAAACACCTCCCATCACGTTATTAAAAACACCTCCCCATCACATGATTAAAAATACATCCCCACCACGTTATTAAAAACACCTCCCCATCACGTTGTTAAAAACACCTCCCCACCACGTGATTAAAAACACCTCCCCACCACTTTATTAAAAGCACCACCCATCACATTATTAAAAACACCGCCCCATCATGGTATTAAAACACCTCCCCATCACTTTCTTAAAAAAACCTCCCGACCGCTTTAATAAAAACACCTCCCCACCACATTATTAAAAACACCTCCCCACCACGTTATTAAAAACACCTCGCCATCACCTTCTTAAAAACACCTCCCCACCACGTTATTAAAAACACCACCCCAACACATTATTAAAAACACCGCCCCATCATGGTATGAAAAACACCTCCACATCACGTTATTAAAAACACCTCCCCACCAAGTTAATAAAAACACTTCCCCACCACGTTATTAAAAACAACACCCCATCACATTATTAAAAACACCGCCCCATCATGGTATGAAAAACACCTCCCTATCACGTTATTAAAAACACCTCCCTACCACATTATTAAAAACACCTCCCCACCACATTATTAAAAACACCTCCCCACCATGTTATTAAAAACACCACCCCATCACATTATTTAAAGCACTTCCCCATCACGTGATTAAAAACACCACCCCATCACATTATTAAAAACACTGCCCCATCATGGTATTAAAAACACCTCCCCATCACGTTATTAAAAACAGCTCCCCACTACATTATTAAAAACACCTCCCCACCACGTTATTAAAAACACCACCCCACCACGTTATTAAAAACACCTCGCCATCACCTTATTAAAAACACCTCCCCACCACGTTATTAAAAACACCTCGCCATCACCTTATTAAAAACACGTCCCCACCACGTTATTAAAAACACCACTCCAACACATTATTAAAAACACCGCACCATCATGGTATGAAATACACCTCCACATCACGTTATTAAAAACACCTCCCCACCACATTAATAATAACACCTCCCCACCACATTATTAAAAACACCTCCCCACCACATTATTAAAAACACCACCCCATCACATTATTAAAAACACTGCCCCATCATGGTATTAAAAACACCTCCCCATCACGTTATTAAAAACAGCTCCCCACTACATTATTAAAAACACCTCCCCACCACGTTATTAAAAACACCACCCCATCACATTATTAAAAACACCTCCCCACCGCTTTAATAAAAACACCTCCCCACCATGTTATTAAAAACACCTCGCCATCACCTTATTAAAAACACTTCCCCACCATGTTATTAAAAACACCTCGCCATCACCTTATTAAAAACACCTCCCCACCACGTTATTAAAAACACCACCCCAACACATTATTAAAAACACCGCCCCATCATGGGATGAAAAAACCTCCACATCACGTTATTAAAAACACCTCCCCACCACATTAATAAAAACACCTCCCCACCACATTATTAAAAACACCTTCCCACCACATTATTAAAAACACCTCCCCACCATGTTATTAAAAACACCACCCCATCACGTTATTAAAAGCACTTCCCCATCACGTGATTAAAAACACCACCCCATCACATTATTAAAAACACTGCCCCATCATGGTATTAAAAACACCTCCCCATCACGTTATTAAAAACAGCTCCCCACTACATTATTAAAAACACCTCCCCACCACGTTATTAAAAACACCACCCCATCACATTATTAAAAACACCTCCCCATCATGGTATTAAAAACACCTCCCCACCACGTTAATAAGAACACCTCCCCACCACATTATTAAAAACACCTCCCCACCACATTATTAAAAACACCTCCCCACCACGTTATTAAAAACGCCGCCCCACCACGTTATTAAAAACACCTCCCCATCATGTTATTAAAAAACACCAAACCAGCACGTTATTAAAAACACCTCCCCATCACGTTATTAAAAACACCTCCCCATTATGTTATTAAAAACACCTCCCATCACGTTATTAAAAACACCTCCCCATCACATGATTAAAAATACATCCCCACCACGTTATTAAAAACACCTCCCCATCACGTTGTTAAAAACACCTCCCCACCACGTGATTAAAAACACCTCCCCACCACTTTATTAAAAGCACCACCCATCACATTATTAAAAACACCGCCCCATCATGGTATTAAAACACCTCCCCATCACTTTCTTAAAAAAACCTCCCGACCGCTTTAATAAAAACACCTCCCCACCACATTATTAAAAACACCTCCCCACCACGTTATTAAAAACACCTCGCCATCACCTTCTTAAAAACACCTCCCCACCACGTTATTAAAAACACCACCCCAACACATTATTAAAAACACCGCCCCATCATGGTATGAAAAACACCTCCACATCACGTTATTAAAAACACCTCCCCACCAAGTTAATAAAAACACTTCCCCACCACGTTATTAAAAACAACACCCCATCACATTATTAAAAACACCGCCCCATCATGGTATGAAAAACACCTCCCCATCACGTTATTAAAAACACCTCCCTACCACATTATTAAAAACACCTCCCCACCACATTATTAAAAACACCTCCCCACCATGTTATTAAAAACACCACCCCATCACATTATTTAAAGCACTTCCCCATCACGTGATTAAAAACACCACCCCATCACATTATTAAAAACACTGCCCCATCATGGTATTAAAAACACCTCCCCATCACGTTATTAAAAACAGCTCCCCATACATTATTAAAAACACCTCCCCACTACGTTATTAAAAACACCTCCCCACCCCGTAATTATAAACACCACCCCATCACATTATTAAAAACACCGCCCAATCATGGTATTAAAAACACCTCACCGCCACGGTATTAAAAACACCTCGCCATCACATTATTAAAAACACCTCCCCACCACGTTATTAAAAACACCACCCCATCACATTATTAAAAACACCGCCCAATTATGGTATTAAAACCACCTCCCCATCACGTTATTAAAACCACCGCCGAATCATGGTATTAAAAACACCTTCCCATCACGTTATTAAAAACACCGCCCAATAATGGTATTAAAAACACCTCCCCATCACGTTATTAAAAACACCACCCCATCACATTATTAAAAACACCGCCCAATTATGGTATTAAAACCACCTCCCCATCACGTTATTAAAACCACCGCCGAATCATGGTATTAAAAACACCTTCCCATCACGTTATTAAAAACACCGCCCAATAATGGTATTAAAAACACCTCCCCATCACGTTATTAAAAACACCACTCCATCACATTATTAAAAACACCTCCCCATCACGTTATTAAAAACAGCTCCCCACTATATTATTAAAAAACACCTCCCCATCACGTTATTAAAAACACCACCCCATCACATTATTAAAAACACCTCCCCACCACGTTATTAAAAACACCACTCCATCACATTATTAAAAACACCGCCCAATCATGGTATTAAAAACACCTCCCCTCCATGGTATTAAATACATCTACCGACCACGCCAATAAAAACACCTCCCTACCACATTATTAAAAACACCTCCCCATCACGTTATTAAAAACACCTCCACACCACATTATTAAAAACACATCACTGCTATGTTATTATCACACCGCCACACCACATTATCAAAACCCCTCACCACCACGTTATGAAAAACACCTCCCCATCACGTTATTAAAAACACGTCACTGTTGTGTTATTATCACACCGCCACACCACATTATGAAAACCCCTCACCACCACGTTATTAAACCACCTCCCAATCAGGTTATTAAAAACACCTCATTGCTACGTTATTAAAACAGAGCCACACCATGTTATCAAAACCCCTCACTGCCAAGGTATTAAAAACACCTCACCACCGCATCCCCACCATGTTTTAAAAGCACCTCAGCAACAAGGTATTAAAAAGACCTCACTGCTACGTGATTAAAACATCGCCACACCAAGTTATCAAAACCCCTCACCACCGTGGTATTAAAAACACCTCACTGCCGCATAACCACCATGTTTTAAAAACACCTCACCACCACCGTATTAAAAATACCTCACCACCGCATAACCACCATGTATTGAAAGCATGTCCTCACTGCCGCATAACCACCATGTATTGAAAACATGTCCTCACTGCCGAATAACGATTATGTTATTAAAACACATCACCACCAAGGTATTAAAATCACCGCACCACCGCATAACCACCATGTATTAAAAACACCGCACAGAAACATTATTATAAACGGGTCACCGCCAAGGTATTAAAAACACCTCACCGCCAAGGTATTAAGAACACCTCACTACCAAGGTATTAAAAACACCTCACTACCCAGGTATTCAAAACACCTCACTACCCAGGTATTCAAAACACATCACCACCAAGGTATTAAAAACACCTCACTACCAAGGTAATAAAAACACCTCACTACCAAGGTATTAAAAACACCTCACCACCAAGGTAATAAAAACACCTCACTACCAAGGTATTAAAAACACCTCCCTGTCATGATAATAAAAACACCTCACTACCAAGGTATTAAAAACACCTCCCTGTCATGATAATAAAAACACCTCACTAACAAGGTATTAAAAACACCTCACCACCAAGGTAATAAAAACACCTCCTTGTCATAATATAAAAACGCCTCACCACCAAGGTAATAAAAACTCCTCACCACCAAGGTATTAAAAACACCTCACCACCAAGGTATTAAAAACACCTCACTACCAAGGTAATAAAAACACCTCCCTGTCATGATAATAAAAACACCTCACTACCAAGGTATTAAAAACACCTCCCTGTCATGATAATAAAAACACCTCCCTGTCATGATAATAAAAACACCTAACTACCAAGGTAATAAAAACACCTCACCACCAAGGTAATAAAAACACATCACTACCAAGGTATTAAAAACACCTCACCACCAAGGTAATAAAAACACATCACTACCAAGGTATTAAAAACACCTCCCTATCATGATAATAAAAACACCTCACTACCAAGGTATTAAAAACACCTCCCTGTCATGATATAAAAACACCTCACCACCAAGGTATTAAAAACACCTCCCTGTCATGATAATAAAAACACCTCACTACCAAGGTATTAAAAACACCTCACCACCAAGGTATTAAAAACACCTCACTACCAAGGTAATAAAAACACATCACTACCAAGGTATTAAAAACACCTCCCTGTCATGATAATAAAAACACCTCACTACCAAGGTATTAAAAACACCTCCCTGTCATGATATAAAAACACCTCACCACCAAGGTATTAAAAACACCTCCCTGTCATGATAATAAAAACACCTCACTACCAAGGTATTAAAAACACCTCCCTGTCATGATAATAAAAACACATCACCACCAAGGTAATAAAAACACCTCACCACCAAGGTAATAAAAACACCTCACCACCAAGGTAATAAAAACACATCACTACCAAGGTATTAAAAACACCTCCCTGTCATGATAATAAAAACACCTCACCACCAAGGTATTAAAAACACCTCACCACCAAGGTAATAAAAACACATCACTACCAAGGTATTAAAAACACCTCCCTGTCATGATGATAAAAACACCTCACCATCAAGGTATTAAAAACACCTCACTACCAAGGTAATAAAAACACCTCACTACCAAGGTATTAAAAACACCTCACCACCAAGGTAATAAAAACACCTCACTACCAAGGTATTAAAAACACCTCCCTGTCATGATAATAAAAACACCTCACTACCAAGGTATTAAAAACACCTCCCTGTCATGATAATAAAAACACCTCACTACCAAGGTATTAAAAACACCTCACCACCAAGGTAATAAAAACACCTTGTCATAATATAAAAACGCCTCACCACCAAGGTAATAAAAACACCTCACCACCAAGGTGTTAAAAACACCTCACCACCAAGGTATTAAAAACACCTCACTACCAAGGTAATAAAAACACCTCCCTGTCATGATAATAAAAACACCTCACTACCAAGGTATTAAAAACACCTCCCTGTCATGATAATAAAAACACCTCCCTGTCATGATAATAAAAACACCTAACTACCAAGGTAATAAAAACACCTCACCACCAAGGTAATAAAAACACATCACTACCAAGGTATTAAAAACACCTCACCACCAAGGTAATAAAAACACATCACTACCAAGGTATTAAAAACACCTCCCTGTCATGATAATAAAAACACCTCACTACCAAGGTATTAAAAACACCTCCCTGTCATGATATAAAAACACCTCACCACCAAGGTATTAAAAACACCTCCCTGTCATGATAATAAAAACACCTCACTACCAAGGTATTAAAAACACCTCCCTGTCATGATAATAAAAACACATCACCACCAAGGTAATAAAAACACCTCACCACCAAGGTAATAAAAACACCTCACCACCAAGGTCATAAAAACACATCACTACCAAGGTATTAAAAACACCTCCCTGTCATGATAATAAAAACACCTCACCACCAAGGTATTAAAAACACCTCACCACCAAGGTAATAAAAACACATCACTACCAAGGTATTAAAAACACCTCCCTGTCATGATGATAAAAACACCTCACCATCAAGGTATTAAAAACACCTCCCTGTCATGATGATAAAAACACCTCACAACCAAGGTATTAAAAACACCTCACTACCAAGGTGTTAAAAACACCTCAATACCAAGGTATTAAAAACACCTCCCTGTTATGATGATAAAAACACCTCCCTGTCATGATGATAAAACACCTCACCACCAAGGTAATAAAAACACATCACTACCAAGGTATTAAAAACACCTCCCTGTCATGATAATAAAAACACCTCACCACCAAGGTATTAAAAACACCTCCCTGTCATGATGATAAAAACACCTCACCATCAAGGTATTAAAAACACCTCCCTGTCATGATAATAAAAACACCTCACTACCAAGGTATTAAAAACACCTCACCACCAAGGTATTAAAAACACCTCACTAACAAGGTATTAAAAACACCTCACTACCAAGGTATTAAAAACACCTCACTACCAAGGTATTAAAAAGACCTCACCACCAAGGTAATAAAAACACATCACTACCAAGGTATTAAAAACACCTCACCACCAAGGTAATAAAAACACATCACTACCAAGGTATTAAAAACACCTCCCTGTCATGATAATAAAAACACCTCACTACCAAGGTATTAAAAACACCTCCCTGTCATGATATAAAAACACCTCACCACCAAGGTATTAAAAACACCTCCCTGTCATGATAATAAAAACACCTCACTACCAAGGTATTAAAAAAACCTCCCTGTCATGATAATAAAAACACATCACCACCAAGGTATTAAAAACACCTCACCACCAAGGTAATAAAAACACATCACCACCAAGGTATTAAAAACACCTCACTAACAAGGTATTAAAAACACCTCACTACCAAGGTATTAAAAACACCTCACTACCAAGGTATTAAAAAGACCTCACCACCAAGGTAATAAAAACACCTCACTACCAAGGTATTAAAAACACCTCCCTGTCATGATATAAAAACACCTCACCACCAAGGTATTAAAAACACCTCCCTGTCATGATAATAAAAACACCTCACCACCAAGGTATTAAAAACACCTCACCACCAAGGTAATAAAAACACATCACTACCAAGGTATTAAAAACACCTCCCTGTCATGATGATAAAAACACCTCACAACCAAGGTATTAAAAACACCTCACTACCAAGGTATTAAAAACACCTCACTACCAAGGTATTAAAAACACCTCCCTGTCATGATGATAAAAACACCTCCCTGTCATGATGATAAAAACACCTCACCACCAAGGTAATAAAAACACATCACTACCAAGGTATTAAAAACACCTCCCTGTCATGATAATAAAAACACCTCACCACCAAGGTATTAAAAACACCTCCCTGTCATGATGATAAAAACACCTCACCACCAAGGTATTAAAAACACCTCCCTGTCATGATGATAAAAACACCTCACCACCAAGGTATTAAAAACACCTCACTACCAAGGTATTAAAAACACCTCACTCCCAAGGTATTAAAAACACCTCCCTGTCATGATAATAAAAACACCTCACTACCAAGGTATTAAAAACACCTCACCACCAAGGTATTAAAAACACCTCACTACCAAGGTATTAAAAACACCTCACTACCAAGGTATTAAAAAGACCTCACCACCAAGATATTAAAAACACCTCACTGCTAAGTTATTAATAACATGTCACCACCACGTTATTAAAAACTCTCACCGCCTCATAACCACCACTTGTTAAAAACACCTCCACACCAGGTTCTTAAAAACACCTCACCACCTCATCATCACCACATATTCAATCACCTTTCCATCACGGAATTAACAACACCTTAGCACCGCATAACCAGCATGTATTAAAAACACCTTACCACCACATTATTAAAAATATTCATGATATTACATTTTTAGAAGCAATTGAAGTTGAAGATTTAAAAAGAAAAAAATGTTTTTTTTTCAAAAAAACCTAAAAAATATGAGACACAGTGCTTATATATCCTTCAGATGTAAACATGGGAGGGGTAGGTGCAGCCTGGAAGTTTGGTATGGCTTGTCAAAAGTTTGAGGGAGTAGTTCAGTGATAACACAGGACAGGACAACACAGACACTGCACAGATATTTATTCCCACCACAGAACCAGCCAGTGTCGAGGGACAACATGCTGAGTCAAGCCCACCTGGTGTTAATTCAGTGGCGAACAGGGCTCTAACTCAGGACACTATGATCCCAAGACAGCCACCCCAACCACAAAGCCAACACGAGGCTTATGTTTTCTGATGAAAATTCAAGATTATGAAAATGTTTAAATCTTCAACAACTAATTCCATGCTTTGTCATCGAGTTTGGTCATCGACAAATGGTGCGACATTTCTCCAAGTTACAGTCTTTGATTAGTTTGGTGGAGCAAACTAATGAAATACAAAATAAGTTAGGTATATGTCCATACATGGTTATTGTACATTAAAGGAAGAGTGTTTCTTCAAAAAATGAAATTGTAATTTCTCAACTCCAAACTTAATGAAGAGTTTAATGGTGCATGAAATAATGCGTTATCATGTTTAGTTGCATGGGGAAAGTGTAGTCCAAAACAAACTGCTGGACCATTTAAGTGATTTTTAATGAATGCCAATATGTTAATGTTTATCTGAACAAAGTGATGGTCCGTTGATCAATCTCACGCTACAATGGCTGCTGAAGAGCTTCAAATCATTATTCAACATGCAAGATATTCTTACATATTGATCTTACTTAGCGGAAGCCAAACATAGGACGAGATGCATTTTCAAATAACCGGTGAGTTAGGTTGGCCATTTATGTTTGGCACATTATGATTGACTGTCATTTCATGCAAGTGTTCTCCAACCACTAAACCAAATATACACGATTTCCTTTTTGCTCTCATTTTAATTAACAAGCAAATACTTGTGGGAGCTTCCTTACCTCTCATGTTATGATGTATTTAGGAATCCTATGTCCACTTGTTTTTTCCTAAAAGCTATCCATCATGCATGAATATACATTTTCATTCACCTTACCGCAAACAACGATATATTTTAGAATCACTCGAGCTTTTACAAATCATCCTATATTTCTTCTTATGGTCTGGAAGGATATGTGAGGGGGAGAGGGGGTAGGGAAAAAAGGTGGTGGATCTGAGCCATGAGGTGATGTAGATGGAGGCAAAGGGAGTGGTACCCATCTGAGTAATGGTGGAAGAGACGTGCCCATTGGAGGGAAGAAGATATTAAACAGCATAGGGATCTTGTCAGACCAGGCAGAGAGTTGTAAACATATGTTCACAGGTTTCATTGAACATCTGTTCACATGAGGTAAGAAGGTGGAAATGTAGCGTGGTGAGGAAGGGGTAGTTTTCTACAACATTGTTGCATCTCTCGGCAAGCATGCGTGTCGGGAGGTACAACCCCACAGGTTTTTGAATCAGTAGCTTTGGTGACATGGTGCAAAGTCAATGCAACTGAAGCTCGGGTGGGGACGACTGTGACAGAACAATGCTGCAGTGGACTACAGATGGGCAGAATAAAGTAAGCCTTGAACACAGCTGGCACCATTCTAAAGAGATGAACTGATCTCATTCTTACCCCCAACATACTCATGCAGCTCTGAGTGCTCTCACAATAAGTGCAGTAGGACTGAAATGCGCTCTGAGTGCAGTTGGGAATGAAGGGTCAAAACCTAGATGGTTGGATAATAAGGATGGCCATTGAATCAGGTCAATACGTATCAGTGCTGGTGAAAGAGATATCAGTATCACAACCAGGCCAGAGTGGAGAAGCTGAAAGAATATTATTATTCTTCTTATATCTATATCTCTATCTCTCTCTCTCTCTCTCTCTCTCTCTCTCTCTCTCTCTCTCTCTCTCTCTCTCTCTCTCTCTCTCTCTCTCTCTCTCTCTCTCTCTCTCTCTCTCTCTCTCTCTCTCTCTCTCTCTCTCTCTCTCTCTCTCTCTCTCTCTCTCTCTCTCTCTCTCTCTCTCTCTCTCTCTCTCTCTCTCTCTCTCTCTCTCTCTCTCTCTCTCTCTCTCTCTCTCTCTCTCTCTCTCTCTCTCTCTCTCTCTCTCTCTCTCTCTCTCTCTCTCTCTCTCTCTCTCTCTCTCTCTCTCTCTCTCTCTCTCTCTCTCTCTCTCTCTCTCTCTCTCTCTCTCTCTCTCTCTCTCTCTCTCTCTCTCTCTCTCTCTCTCTCTCTCTCTCTCTCTCTCTCTCTCTCTCTCTCTCTCTCTCTCTCTCTCTCTCTCTCTCTCTCTCTCTCTCTCTCTCTCTCTCTCTCTCTCTCTCTCTCTCTCTCTCTCTCTCTCTCTCTCTCTCTCTCTCTCTCTCTCTCTCTCTCTCTCTCTCTCTCTCTCTCTCTCTCTCTCTCTCTCTCTCTCTCTCTCTCTCTCTCTCTCTCTCTCTCTCTCTCTCTCTCTCTCTCTCTCTCTCTCTCTCTCTCTCTCTCTCTCTCTCTCTCTCTCTCTCTCTCTCTCTCTCTCTCTCTCTCTCTCTCTCTCTCTCTCTCTCTTTCTCTCTTTCTCTCTTTCTCTCTTTCTCTCCTGAATTATCCTCGACACGTCGAGATGCAAAGATGTGAACTGTACTGACCCATTGGAGATGTTCCAAAGATCTAAAGAGTTCTGCAACTGCCACTTTAGTGGTTATTGTTTTTGGCATGAGGCTTACGCATTGGATATGGAAAGCCCTCATCATTATCATCACAATGAATATCATTCTCGGATCTGGGACTGCCACAAGTAACATGTCACCCAGTGCTACCTTGTCGGGTTAATATGGTTGGGTTATAGACGAAATCGATACCCCTCACTGGCTTTGCTAGTGGGAGGGTGACTGCGACACCTGCCAGGATGAAAGTCAACACCTGACAAAGGGTGGATGAGCTCCTTTCAGGAGCCAACCAGTATGGAGATGGTGTCTCCTAAAAAAAACTCCCAATAGAGAAGGAAATTATTTTTTTTCCATCTGGCTTAGTTACCCCCTCCTGCAATCTGATTGGTCCTGTGAAGAGGTTTCCTTGTTTCAGGATTAGGTGAAGGTTTTGCCAGTTTTTAGTCTTCTTTTTTTCTGCAGCTCTACATATTTAGTGGCTCTCAGCTTTGCTTAGTGCGAACTTCAATTACAAAAGAAATTGAATATAAATCTTTTCTTTTTGGTTGGTGACTTGATGCTGACACATTCTGCCATATTTATGCCCTAAACGGTGCTGAATATAATTGCTATAATGAATGGGTTCTTCGAAACCACAATGCAATTAGAAAACGCTACTTTGGATCACAAGTTGACAAGATTGAATCATTCTAAGTTGTCAGTGTAAATCTATAAAGCTTAACGAAAATTGGAAACATTTTTTTTTTCAAGTTTCTTCGAAATTTAAAATTTGCGTGAGTTATCATGAATTTTTTTTGAATTTTTTAAAATATTTTTTTTTGTATAATATAAATAATAAATTAAATAAAATTATAATAAATAAAAAAAAGTTTATAATATAAATAATAATGAAATAATACAATAAAGAAATTTACATACATTTTTGGGGAATTTTGACATGATTGTATCATTTAGTAAACCTGTGGACAAACATTAAAATCAAGTTGAAGCAAAAAGTGGACAAACATGAAAATCAAGTTGAATCAGCACAAAGTATATATTATACTGTACACGCATTTCTTAAAGGATAATCAGACACGTCGTTGAGGATTTCAATTGTGTTGGAGGAATGAGTAGGTGAGGGAGATAATCGGGTTTGCACCAAGAAAGCAAAATAAATCATCCTCAAAATGTGCAATTTAGTGTCTCATGGAAATCCTTAAAACAGAAGCATCTGGTCTGAAGATAAAAACAGCGAGCCAGAAATGTTCAGAAACTTTCTGCACAACCGATGGCAATCAAAGAGAAGCTCACATGTTGAAACTGCTGCAGTGTCGAACAGCTGCAAAAGAGCAGATAAACCATTGTATTTACAATCGTAATTATTCTGTGTTGCACTCGGTGTAAACTTGTTCCGTAATAACGCATGAAAATGACAAACCACATATTTTGTGACTGAATTTTTTTTGATTAAATCCGGACAAGGAACGAACTAACAAGAAGTATTTGCCAAATATAAGTGAGATAGTTGAAAACATTAATCCACAACTAATTAAGAAAACATTTTTACCCTCATCAGAGGAGAGGGTATTTTATTTGGGTCCATTTATCTCTGTCTGTTCGTTTGTTTGTTTTTTGTCTGTTTGTCCGCACAGAACATGAGTGTTTTTCTCTGAACCCGCTTGTTGTAATGTATTGAGACAAAATTTTCACCATAGGAGTTACTACTCATGTGGAATGTTTCAATAATAATGACGTCATAGGTCACGTGGTGTGGCAGCCATGTTGGAAGAAAGGAAACATTTTGGACCTTCATATCTCCGAAACTGCATCATGGAAAAAAATTGAAACTTGGCAAACGGAAAGTACTTCTCATGGGGAAAAAGCATGATTTCTTTTTTTTATGATGTCATCGGTGCCTTCGTTAAGACGTCATAATTGCATACATAGAACGCTACATCCAATCAGTATGAAAGTTTTTGAGGGTCATCTCGGGATAAATTGGTCAACAAAAAAAGGTTGATGACGTGATCGGTGACATAGTTCGGCAGCCATATTGTTATTTTTAACTTTCAAAAATATTCTTCTCTGAAACGGCTAAACAGATTGAAGTGAAACTTTACACGTATGACCACCTATCCACGACGAACAAAACATTCACACATATGTCATACGTCACATGGTTTGGCAGCCATATTGGATTTAGCCTAAAACTTATAAAAAATCTTCTCCAAAACATCTGGATAGATCGAGGGGAAACGTCACTAAAATGTTCCTCAAGCCTTGGGGATACCAGGGTATTCAGAAATAATTTAAAGGTCTCATGGTCTGGCAGCCATATTGGATTGAGCAAAAATCTTTAAAAAACAATTTTTCTTGTACTGCTTCTTTGATTGACGGGAAACTTCACAATTATGATCTCGATGTGATGCGGAATAATCTGATTGGACGTATGGTCTGGCAGCTAGAATTATTTGTTTTTTTGGATCTGGGTTCTTTATTTATTTATTTTTTTGAATAAGACTCACTTGGCTTCGCCTGGATTGGTTTGAGGATAGAGTCGTAAGCAGCTGAAACTGAAATTTATTTTAATCCCATTCTAAATTATATTGAGCAATAATAAATGGCATGGGTCATGGTCAATTCTCCGATCAAAGCCGGGTTGCCGTCAAAGCAGTTGTTTTGGTTCCCAGTTATCACTGCCAGCAGTTATAAAGTGGCCATTCTAATTATGCCTAAATAATTACACTAGTGCATGCCCGTACATGCGTGGCCGTACGTGTGTGGCCTGCCAAGCGAGCAGTTCGTTCTTCATCCGTTTCAGCTGCATGACGCCTTGTCACGCGTTCAGTGTTGTGTGCCAAGCGAGCAGTTCGTTCTTCATCCATTTCAGCTGCACGACGCCTTGTCACGCGTTCAGTGTTGGCTGCCAAGCGAGCAGTTCATTCTTCATCCGTTTCAGCTGCAAGACGCCTTGTCACACATTCAGTATTGTCTGCCAAGCGAGCAGTTTGTTCTTCATCCGTTTCAGCTGCACAACGCCTTGTCACGCGAGTAGCGTCACGTGTCAAGCGAGCAGCTCGTGCTTCATCAGATTCCATTGTGCGTGCACGACGCACAGCTTCGTTCCTTCGCTGTCGTAAATGACGACTGGGTTGGGGCATTGTGCTTAAGAAAATCGAGAAAGAAAGAATACAGTAAGTCGATAAATCGAGAAAAAAATCGAGAAAGAGGACAGTAAGTCGTCACTATCCGGAAGTCCGGAAGTTAAGTCCTCACTGTCTGGAAGTTCGCATATCGCAGTTACGATTATTCGCAATTTAGTTTTAATGGCCAATTATTCAATTAGCGCCAACGTATTTTGACTTTTCGCAATGTCATCACAAGGAAAAACACAAAGAGAAGAGAAGAGAAAAAGAAAAAAGAAAAATAAAAACGTACGTGCAAAACAAATAAACAAACAAACAAAAACTTCCAAACAACCACACAGGCCGCTCCTTCGCTCTCGTAAATGATGACTGGATTGGGGCATTGTGTTTATCTATAAATGCGCATAAGAAATCGAGAAATTATTAGAATACAGTAAGTCATCACTCTCCGGAAGCCCTATGTTGTAACCCGTAATGGGGAATGCGGCTGAGGTTCTCTTCCCCATTGGCCACGCCTACGCAGCAACATGTCTTGTCATTGGTTGGTAAATAAATGGCGATAACTTAGGAAGCACTTGTCCGATTAATATCAAACATTGAAAAGGCACATACTCAGGTCCCCCAGCAATATACCTGGCAAGTTTCAATTATATCGGACCAGTGGTTGTCGTTAAACAGCGGTCACACACACACACACACACACACACACACACACACACACACACACACACACACACACACACACACACACACACACACACACACACACACACACACACACACACACACACACACACACACACACATCGCTGGAATTATAGATAGATAACACATCAGTACACAAACACCACATAAAATACACTACATAAAACTGCACAAACACTACACAAAACAAGTCCTGGTGAGGGTCTGCAATATCTAATTGTTCTTTTTCTTGTTTTTAAATGTAAAACGATGTATGGATGGTATACCCAAAAGTATGTAAATATAGTAGGGATGGCCACAATAAATGATCTTGTGAAACCATCTCCACATCTTTCCTTGAGTTGTGATTGTTTCCTGTCCCTCCCTGCATCCATTTGCAATGATAGTGAATGTCGATCATTTCCACGCAGGAATTTGACCAGTGAAATCGTAAACAGTTAATACACACATACATACATTCATGCACATGTTGTCAACATTACATGTATGCACACTCACTGGGTATCGAAGCGGAGGACATTTGGAGAGCAGAAAAGCAAAGGGGCTGCAGAGAGAACACTTCATAAGCTGTGGTGAGGTGGATCATCATGGGTGTGCACGGCTCTGAGGCCTTTGGCTTGCGCCACAGCTGCTCATGTCTCCAACGGACTGCTTGAGGAACTGAACCATTCTCATGCATCGATGCTCACAAGGACACCGCTGCTTTTGTGGGCCATGAAAGGAAGAACGGGGAAAGGCCAGACTGACATGAGACTTCTCTGGCTCTAGTCGAGCTGTTGGGCAGCCTACAAGCTGGCTCACGGAGGGAGAATTTTTTTTGCTGGGACAGTAGGGGATGGTCGGGGTGGAGAGTCATGGTGAGACGAAGAGTGAAAGAGAAGAAAATCTTGAAAACAGGGATGGAGACCCCTTACAGGCAAAGTGCTATGTCTGTGTAGCCAGAATCTGTGCTAGTAAAAAAATTAACACTTCCTCAAATGAGACAAAGCATCGTCTCATAGTGAGGCAGATATCTGCACCAGGGCAAGAAGGTGTGAAGGCGCTACCTGACCTACAACCACCGAAGGTAAAGCTCCGGATGAGAGGCTCAAATAAGGAAAGCTGGAGCTTGGAGTAAAAAAAAAATCATCCTTTATTGCAAAATGCATTCCATGCATGAAGCTTGGGGGATGAAAGGGAAGGGAAAAAACATTATTGGACAAACAAATGTCAACAAAATTGACAGGCAGGATAGAATTGACCCCATTCAGCAAATTTGAAAGAGTGGCGTCAATGATCCACAAACGATCCACAACAAAATTTTAACTAGGGCCAGGCAGCAAGTGGCAAGCGAGAGAAGGACAATGTAAGCTTGGTGCTCAATGGGGGATGAAGAGCAGGATGAAGGAGATATGACTGCAGTGGTGCATGGATAGGCTATGCAACAAGGCTGAAGCTTTGACCCCAGCTTAGCACCAGAGGCAAAGAATAAGAATAACAGAAAGAAACTAGAGAGTTGATAGAACACAATACCCTTCGCAGTGTTATTTAAATTTTAATAAAGTAATGATCAAAACAATCCTTAAAAAAATCCAAAAGTTTAGTGCTGTCCAAAAGTTGAGAACACCACCCTTATACACCACCCCATTGAACCTTTATAACCCCCGCCAACCAACGAAGTCCGTCCATCCATACGGCCGTCCGTACGTCCGTCCATCACATTTCGTTTCTGGAGCTGAACTTCAAATCCTCTCAAGATATATTTACGAAATTTGGTACACATATCAAGCAAGTGGTGAACTGGTGCCTTTTGATATTTAGAGATTTCCCCCCCAAAAAAATTCTGTTACTTTCCATGGAAACAAGTTGGGTATTCAGAAATAATTGAGGTTAACCCTTGTTTCCAAAGCATCGTTGCAAAACTATTAATTATTTCTTTATGAAATTTGGTACACACATCAAGAATAAATTGAACTGGTGCCTTTTGCTACTTGTGAATTGATATAGACATAAGTTGCGTCCATCCATTCGTCCGACCGTCCGTCACATTTTTTTAATTGAAGTACTGCAAAACCGGAGGTTTTTGGAAGTATTATTACAGGCAATTTGTGTACCACAGTCTTCAAGTATACAATTCGATTGAAATAAGATAAAATATTGTAAAAGTCATATAAATAAAATAATTCTGGTTTTACCACTATTTCCAGTGTCTTTTACGTCACCTTATCCAACACATTACATTAGTTATTTGTGTCCATGTCGTATGTGTCCATTATGACGTTATTAAAACAGTGAGTTTCCTGTTTGGAATGATTTTAAATTTTGATTGACTGCCAGGCAGGCAGACTCAAAAAAATTATCTCACTCCTCTCTGTGCCTGTGCGATCGGGACAAATTCTAAGCTAAGAAGATAGACAAAATTAAAGACTTGTCTTTCCATTCTTGTTTCTATTTATGTTCAAAATATAACATTAAATTTAAAAGAGTTATTCCTCGATCATAAACTGATAAGACAGACAGACTGATGGACATGAACCAATTGCTTAACCCAGCTTTTCACTTTGCATGCGCAGGGTAATGATGCAGATCTTCCACTGGAGAGAAAACAAGTCCAACCCACTAACCAAACCAGATGACATGTCCATAGACAGTAGGGATAAGACCAAGAAAAGTATATGATAATTCGGAAAGAGACAAAGGAGAACAACTGAGCAGAGAAGAGGAATAAGATGAGGTCAACGATGAGATACGTAGACTGGAAGAAGTGACGTTTTTTGTAGACATAATCCAGGCTCGTGGCAGAGCTAGTACACTGAATGGATCAGGACGTAACAGGACCAAAGGAACAGTACAGAGAGGGGGGAAACACCAACAACAGAGTTGAAGGCCAATATAGAGGGAGACTTGGACATCCAATGTGTATGAGGGAGAATGGGAGGGGGGGCAGGAAAGGACAAGATGGATACAGAAGGAAGTTCACATGAAGGAAAAACTGGAAGTCTGGAAAGAGAAGGGCTTGGGGTGGGGTGTGAGGATTTAGCAATGGAAGGAAATATCATGGTTTTGAATTGGAGATAATCTGCTATCTTGCTATCTTGGAACAGCTATCTTGAAAACCTGGAGGGAAGATTGAGATTGAAGAGAAGAGGAAGTTGGTTCCACAGGTGGGGAAAAAAAAGAGGAAAGAATAATGAGGTGAGCTGTGATCCTAGATTTAGGTAGTTTCACCAGAAGAGGTTGATGGTGGACCATGTGAGCTCTGAAGAAACCTGGGGGTGGGGGGACAAAGCACAGGAAGAGCAGAGCGTGCAAGACCAGAGAGGAGATGGTAGAAGACAGAAAGACCACCAACCTGTCTGTGAGTGGAAAGCGATAGGCCCATGGACTCAGCCTCAGCATGGGAGATTCCAATGATTTTGATGGCTTTGGTTTCCATAGCGTCAAGCTGAGCAAGGCTGAAGCAGGGGAGCACAGAATGACCTTGCATGACGGAGGATGCCTCGACAGTGATTGGCTTTGGAGGCCAACTTTAACGTGTGGTTTGCCGAGGAAAGATCTTGACTGATGGCGAGACCCTGGAGTTTGAATGACTGAACCTCTTCAAGAGGATTGTTAAGAATGTCGATGGGGGAGTGGGTGGGGAGGTTGCCAGATGGTCCTTTCGGAGAGAGATCGTGAGAGCATGAGAATTGTCAGTATTGAAAGACATTTTTCAAGTGATTGAGCAGCTTTTGATTTTGTCAATGTCTGAAGAGAGGGAAGAGGCTACTGCCTGTCTGATGGATGAGGGATGTCACGGCAGAGGGTGAAGTCATCAGCAAATAGATAAAGGGGATTTTCCACAGAGTCAGAGAGTTGGCCAACAAAATAGAGGAGATGAGATTGATATTACTCAGGGAAAGACCGCAACTCTATAAGAATAGAAAAGAACAAACTAACAAAAATACGAGTAAGGAAAACCAACTGAGTGCTCAGAAGAATGGCACCATCACCCCACTTGAAGGAAATCACTAATGTGTGCTTTTCAATGGCACTTTATGAGGTAATATAATAGAGATGTTCAAGATTATGAGGGGTATTGACAAAATAAATGCAGAGGAGTTTTTCAGCAGAATAGACAATGATATGACAAAGTGCCATAGCCTGAGGGCAACGAAGAGGAGAGCTAAGATGGGAGCAAGGCGTGGGTCTTTCACTCAAAGAGTAGTTTTTTTTTTTTTTTGTATACCTTGGTCGAGGCTCGTATGAGAGCAAACACACAACTCACAGCAAGGAGGCATGAGACAAGAGGGGCGGGAGTGGAAGGGACAAAACAGTGGGGAACAGACACATTAGGTGAACTGTGGAAGGGAGAGGGATGGGGATGGGACGGGGAACATGGCGAAGAGAAGATGGACATTTCAGGGACTTTCAGGAAGGAAAGCAGGAGAAATGAAGGAAGTGGGCTTGGGTGGATTATCAGGGGTAGAAAAGATCGAGGATTTGGATGGGGGAAGATAAGAGGTGGTGGTGAACAGCTGTTTTGAAAGCCTGGAGGGAAGAATGGGAAAGAATAGAGTGAGGAAGTTTATTCCAAAGGCGGGAAAAAAGAGGAATGAAACAGTGAAGATGAGCAGTGATTCGTGATTTTGGTAGTTTTACCAGAAGGGGGTTGTTGGCGGACCTTGAGCGCCCTGTGGAAATGTGGTGGGGACAAATCGCAGAGAGAGCAGGGGGGCAAGGCTGGAGAGGAGTCGGTAGAAGACAGAAAGACCACCGACCAACCTGCGGTGATTGAGTGAGAGGCCCAAAGACTCAGCTTCATTGCGGGAGATGCCGATGATCTTAAATGCCCTGGTTTCGACAGCGTTAAGCCGAGAAAGGTGGGAGGCAGGAGCACCAGCCCAGAGGGGAGAGCAGTACTCCATCAGGCTACGGACAAAAGCTTTGTAAGTGGTCAGGAGCTCAAGAGGGCCGAGGAAGGACTTAGCACGACGGAGGATTCCCAGTCGGCGACTGGCTTTTGAGGCGAGGTTGGAAATGTGACTTTCCCAGGAAAGGTCATGGCAGATAGTGAGACCCAGAAGCTTGAAAGAAAAGACTTCTTCCAGAGGATTGTTGAGAAAGTGGATGGGGGGGTTTTGTAAACGGTCCTTTCGAAGAGACATAGTGAGAGTGTGAGATTTGTCTGGATTGAAAGACATGTTCCACGTGTTGGACCAGTTTGTGATTTTATCCAGATCTGCAGTGAGTGAAGAAGCTGCTGCTTGCCGGTCTGAGGGATGACAGATGGTACGGCAGAGGGTGGAGTCGTCGGCAAAGAGAAATAGAGGATTTTCCAGAGAGTCCGAGAGATCATTGATAAAAACCAGAAAAAGAACAGGGCCCAGAACACTACCTTGAGGAACTCCAGCCTGCACAGGAAGAGGGGATGAAAGAACTCCATTTAGGGCCACACGTTGACTGCGACAGGAGAGGAAGTCGGTGAGCCATGAGTGGAGATGGCCTTGAATACCATGGGAAGAGAGTTTGGTGAGTAGGGCAGGGTGCCAGACTGTGTCAAAAGCACGTGATATGTCCAGGGATACGGCTCGGATTTCCTGTCTGGCGTTGAGGACCTCCATCCATTGATGGGAGAGCAGAAGCAGCATATCCAGGGTAGAGTGACCTGGTCTGAAACCAAATTGATGATTGGAAATCAAGCCATTGGAGAAGAGGAAGGATTTCATATCTGAAGCGATGATGGATTCCATCACCTTGCTGATGATTGGGAGAAGGCTGATTGGTCTGTAGTTATAGGGATCTGTTTTTGCACCTTTTTTATGCAGGGCAGTGATGTTAGCAGATTTCCAAGCAGATGGCAGATGACCTTGGGCAAATGAGAGGGTGAATAGAACAGAGAGAGGGTGAGCAAGAGCAGAAGAGCAGGCTTTGAGGACACGTGGGCTGATGCCGTCTGGACCGGTTGCAGAATCTGACTCGAGGTTTGAAAGCAAGCTCTCCACCTTGTCAGGAGAAAAGGATACAGAGTCCAGGGACAGTTGGGTGCGACTGGGTAAAGTGGGTAGAGACAGTGATGGGTTTAGGACACAAGATTTAGCTGCAAACACCGAGTTTAGACATTCAGCTTTATCACGTGTGGAATCAGCAGTGCGGCCATTTGAGGTAAGGGAGGGGATGGAGGGGGAACATACACCAGAAACAGATTTGATTAAACGCCACCAGGATTTTGAGGAGGGAGAGAGGTTTGAGAGTTCAGACTTGAGATGAGAAAGATGTTGTTTTCTGGCTCTCCTGAGGGTAGATACACACTTTGTGGAAAGAACTGAGATTGCCCTCCGTTGGGTTTGCTTTCCATGAGGCAAAGGCAAGTTGTTTCAGGACAACTGCCTCGCCACAAGCTTCAGTAAACCAAGGGCGGGAGGAAGGGTAAGACAACTGAACACGAGAGGGGATAAATCTGTGCATGAGGGAGAGCAAGTTTCTTTGAAAGAATTCCCAGGATGAGTTGATGTTTGAGAAAGTAGTGATAGGAGACCAGTCTTTAAGTTTGATGGCTGCTCGGAGACCCTGCCAGTCGGCTTGAGTGAAATGCCAGACTCGACGGCGGTGAGGTGGTTCTCTGATAACAGCCAGATACTAGTAAGGAAAACATGACATGGTCTTCCTGGAAAATGCAATAGTTAATGCATGACATGGTCTTCCTGGAAAAGTAGTGGCAGTAGAAACAGGATAAAAGTGTAAATTGGAATTAGATAGGTACCTCAAAGCATTGGAGACAGAGCAATGTGAGCATTTTTACAAAATTATTGGTAGCTTGGGTAGGGATGAGTGATTATACACATCTATAATGATTGTGACATCTGTGAGAGGATCTCATCAAAAAATAATGTTTGGTCAGTGTTTGAGCATTCCTCACCATTAAAACGCCTTCAGTGATCATCTCACATGTCGACCTCAGAGCACGGCAAGCGAATGCGCTGCTACTCCAGAGGGCATCACAGCAGAAAAGAAAGAAGGACAAAGTTGTTGCTGCTGTTGTTTTAGAGGTGAAGCCAACAAATAACAGGAGACAGAAGGGTAAAGTTATCAGAGATATTTAATAATTCCTAATATGTCTACCAGAAGCACAACACCACAAATTAACTGCACGAATAACTGATTTGCCCAAGAATCTAAAATGAAATAAGCATGAACTTCACATCCTGAAATGCAGCTATACATTAACTCATGACTCTCAACATGGAAAATCAGCTTTGTCGCACAGTTTGCACATTAAACCTCGCTGTTTATAAATAGGTGAAAGATTGGTGAAGAGCCCCGTTGGTTGGTCAAAGACCAGAGCGTGTGCACAAATGGTGAAGCCAACACCGGCAGTCATTCAATAGTCCTCAGAAGGTGAATTACCGAATCGCCGAAGTGGAGAGGAGAACCTATTTCAGCTGCTGCAGCTGAACAACTGGTAATGAAGACTGGATCTCCACGCTGAAAAGGAAAATTTGGTTGGAGGACAGGAGAAATTTCACAGATGATAATCCCTGAAAGTCGGCGCCAGTCAGCATGTGCGGTGCCTTCTCAAAATGGCGTGTGAATCAAACAAAATGGCACCGCTGAGCTAATACAACAAGCAATGTCCAACAGGCAGGCCCAACGAATGGCCGAGGGAGGTCAAGGTAGAAGAATACCTACCTCATAGGGTAGGTATAAGAAGACAAGTTGAATCTCCTCCATGGAACAGTTGACAGCGGGTTAGAGTTAAACCGTCATGGCAAAGGGATCAGTGAGTCATAGCACCTTCACAGATTCACACAGAGAAAACCCACGATCTCCTCTTCGCTGTGAATGTCAGAATTAAATGGAAGGCACGGCTGGAAACAAAACGTGGCCACCGAAGGTAAGTCCAAAAGGAACGCAGCCTTATACTTCTCCTTCGGCCTTCTATCCTATTTTTCCCTCCTTCCAAGTTGTTGTTGTTGTTGTTGTTGTTACTCCTTTTATCATGAGTCTGGAAACATAACAGCAAGTCTTACTACCATCTTAGCATCTGGAGTTCTCAAGAGTTATTATTCTGCAAACTATGTAACCATAACCAATCATAATTAAATCAGATTGGTCTGTAACACCCACAAGGAGCCCAGTGACACCGGATGTGGTTTCCCCACTTGGGGCATAGTAACAACTGGGTCCCAACCTTGTGGGCAGTGTCAACCCTGTTGGCGGTCACAACCCCCGAGTGGATGACAACATCATTGACTTGCTTTCCTTCACTGTAGGAGGTCTAGTAAATTAATTTTTACTCCTTAAACAATTAGTATAACTCGTTTAAAAAAACAACCTTAATCCCTATAAATTGGTCTGAAAAATCTATAAAACTATGTGTATATATATATATATATATATATATATATATATATATATATATATATATATATATATATATATATATATATCCATCTCTTCCACATTGTTTTGAATGTCAATGTTAGTTGTATCGGAAATAGGATTTCTGGCACACCTTGTGCTTGGAGGGCTCCAGAGCCCTCCTATACTCCTTAGGATGCCCATTTTACATGCTGCAATGGAAGAGCATAGCGTAGCAGCAAACAAAGACCTTCAATGGCCAAAGAGCGAAGACTTCAACCGCCAGAGAGGCGCCTTTAGCAAAGCGCAACAACCAACCAAGTGGTGAGACCTGCCCCTTGGGGTATGCAGGATCAGGGAGAAGAAAACTATTGAGACTCGTATCGGGCCTAGCATGATCCTAGTTCTCGAGAACCAGGAGAAGAAGCACGCCCAAGTGTGGATGCCCTCACGTATACCAGAGGAGCTGCTAAGAGCTCCGGGAGCCAACTTTATCAATAATGAAGGGCTCGTATGCAGCAAAAAAAGATGCAAGTCGCTGCTACCACAGCTTCCAGCTCTTGTAACTTCGCTAGAACAAAGCAAAAAGTAGTATCTGGCACAATTGAACGTGCACCATATGTACCTTGTTGTACCAAAAGCGGTTCTGGCTCTGAGACCCTTCCCCTCCCTTTTATAGAGAGGTGATACGTAGATACTATGTCAAAGCCAATGATGCATCAAAAGCTCAACAACCAGGTTGTCTACAAAGTACTCCAAGGGATTAGGGAATGCATGAATAAGAAAAGGAACCTTCTTCACGTCTTACAGGCAGGAGACACTGAAATTGCGAAGATCTAAAACAAGGGGCCCCACCCCAGATGGGATGCACAGTGGGTCACCATGAAGGATTCAACGTGGGTCACCGAGAGGGCGCCATGGGAATACTGCACGGAATGCGGACATATACGTCTTGCTTAACAAGCAGGACAATGTCATTCCCCAGATTAAGCTGCTTCTTATCGAGAAGGCCAGCAAGTTTAATTTTTTCACAATCAGACATATCTGGATTTTCACTCTCAGACATATCTGACAAAATTTCATCCAGTAAACTATCAAACATATCGGCAGTGGCACTCAAAATTTCATCCATTTCATCATACAAACTTTCGAAGCAATCACATCAATATAGGCTCACAGCATCCTCATAAATCAAATCTCCAGCAGGATAATGGAATGTCTTCGATTGCAATCCATTGCAAACGATGGCGAACTATTGCGATCCATTGCAGTATCGACTTCGAAATTTTCTTTTTGCATAACATGGACCTCTTGCAGTGAATTACTTATGTAATACCACCGAGATTTCCCACTTAGACATTGGCATTCTCCTAAATAATGCTCATGAAACATGGTTACCATGGACGAGTACATCAAACTAGTGCTTGCAGAGATGCAGATACATGGGCTTCCCCAAGGTGTTCCGCAGAGCATTTTGGATGAGCCCATTCCGGAAGCAGTGAAAAAGCACCTGCTTAAACCACTGCTTTCAAAGAAATACCGACCTTCTGCCCCACCTCGAAAGAGGAAGGAGAGAAATCAGAAGGCCATACTGAAGGAGTTAGATCCCAACCCTCCTCAAAAAATCAGATCAGCCAGGAAATACCAGAAGGAACTTCTAGATCCATTCAAGGCAGATGGCTTCTTATTCAAACACATTGAACAATTGCTTGCAGAAATGCAGATACCGGAGCCTCTCCAGGGTATTGTACAGAACATTTTGGATGAGCCCATTCTGGAAGCAGTGAAAAAGCACCTGCTTAAGCCACTGCTTTCAATGAAATACCAACCTTCTGCTCTACCACGAAAGAGGAAGGAGAGAAAGCAGAAGGCCATTCTGGGAAAATTTTATCCCATACCTCCCCAAAAAACCCAGACAGTAGATAGCTACCAAAAAGACATTCTCGAGCTGTTCAAACATGAGGAACAAAAAGGTGACCTCACATTCAAAAAGACCCCCTGGGCCATTGGACATTTTCTGTGAGGGTGGCAGATGGATGTTCCAATGTTTTTCCGACTAGAGGCTGACCCTAAATTCCTTCCTGGAAGTTGTGCACCCCAAGATTCACAAGAAACTAGTGGAAGAGATCCTCACCTTGAAGGGGGTTAAATTCCAACTTGTTTTAAAGGTTCTCTTCCGGAAGGGAAAGATTGACAAGGAGAGGAAGGAGTGGGTGTATATGCCTGCAGTATTCCGGCACAAGCAGGAGGCCATCTTACAAGCTCATGAGATCGGCGGTGCACTTGACACGGCTTTCCCATACCTCCTGGAGACCCTTGAAAAGTGGACGAGTCTCGGCTCTGGCTGGGAGGTTGACAGAGTGGAACTTCTGTGGCTGGTCATCGCTCGCTACCAGCCTCTGAGGGGTGGCTCTTATATCCCTCTGCTAGCAGCTCTCAGAAACAATAAAGTTGTGGTCATTGTACAGAACATGGATGACCAGTGTCTCTGTGGGGCTCTTCGCTCGGCCTTGTTTCCAGCAGAAAAAAATGCCGAAAGGTCTTCCAAGTATCCGACAGAAGATGGCCTCGACTTCACAAGGATCGACTTGCCTACACCCATCTCACGAATTGAGAACGTTGAAAGACAGAACATCTTAGCTCTCAATGTCTTCGGCTGGGATAAGGGTGTAATTGTTCATAGGCTTAGAAAGCAACACGAAGGTATCACAGGGATCAACCTCCTGCTGATCGAGAAAGCCAAAAAGTTTCATTACACTTGGATCAAAGACCTCAACCGCCAACTTCATGATCAGAGTAAGTACAATGGGCGCAAACACTTCTGTGAGAGGTGCCTCCATGGATACTCCCACGAGGAGCTGCTGGAGGCACATAGATCAAAATGTAAGTGCATAGGGCAAACTGCGAGAAGGGTAGAGAGACCAGAGTAGAGGAAAAACATGATCTCTTTTCAGAACTGGCACAAGCAGCAACCAGCTCCCTTCATCATTTATGCTGACATTGAGGCCCTTACCAACAAGATTAATGGGCCAGAGCTCAACCCTGACCAGGGCAACACACAGAAGCATGAGGCTTGCGGCTACATCGTGGTAAGGTGTGATGGTCAAACCGAGCCTCCAGTGGTCTACTGGGGTCCAGACACAGCGGAACACTTCCTCAATGCTATTCAGAAGGAGGGGAGACACATTAAGGATATCCTAAGCAACCGGAAGCTTTTGAGAATGACACCCCAAGACTGGCAGACATACAACACCTGCATTAACTGCCACATATGAGATAAGCCTCTGATAGTTGAAGTGGGGCAACGCAACTCAGTCCTCGATCACTGTCATATCACCGGAAAGTTTTGTGGGGGAGCCCACAGAAATTGCAACCTAATGCTGAGGATAAAACAGAAACAAATAATCACCACTGTAGTCATTCACAACTTGAGGGGCTGTTACTCGCATCTTCTGATGCAGGCTATCATCGAAGTGGAAGGTACCATGACCTGTATCCCAAACAACATGGAAAAGTACATTTAATTCTTTCTCAAGCGTGATGCTAAGGAGGGGACTCAAGAAGGTGAAAAAACTAAGAGCTCTTCATTTGAATTCCGGTTCATTGGCAGTGCCCAGTTCCTCCTGGCTTCCTCAGACAGGGTTGTCTGCAGTACGATTGGGGCATCTGAAGTGTGCACAACCTGTAAATAGGAAGAGCAAGGAGTCATCATCAAGGACTGGCAGCTTGTGTCTCGGTGTCTGAAATGTGGCAAAGAAAACTGCAAAAATCAAGAGCCTTCATGTTTATCCATCACCGCAAGGTATACACCAGTGCATGTGTACCTACTCGCGTGTAAAGGGGTGTACCCCTACGAGTACATGGACTCCTTTGAGTGGTTCACAGATCCTCTTCCTCTCCAGGAGGCCTGCGACAGCAAGCTCAGTGAAGGGAACATCAGTCAAGAGGATTACACCTATGCCCAAAAGGTTTGGACTGCTTATGAGTGTAAAGACATAGGAGGCTACCATGACTTCTACCTCCATACAGACATGCTCCTTCCGGCTGATGTCTTTGAGACCTTCAGAAAGACCTGCAAGCAACAATATGGTCTTGACCCTGCCCACTACTACACGAGTCCTGGCCTGAGCTGGGATGCACTCCTGAAGAAAACTGGCGTAGAGCTCAAACTTCTCATGGACTACAACCAGCACCTCTTCATGAAGAATAGTCTGCACGGTGGCATCTCCATGGTCTTAAAATGCCACTCAAAGGCAAACAACCTGCATGTTGATGCATACGACTCAAGCAGACCTAATAGCCATATCTTATACCTCGACACCAACAACCTATATGGCTGGGGTATGAGCCAGTGGCTTTGAGTGGGTAGAGGACTGCAGGCAGCTTGCTGGGAGCATTGTAGATCACCAAACAGAGAGCCCTGTGGGATACATCTTGGAAGTGGACCTAGAATATCCTGAGGAGCTGCACAACAAGCACAATGCCTATCCACTGGCACCAGAGCGAATGACAGTTCAGAAGGAGTGCATGTCAGAATACCAGCAAGAACTTAGGGGGAAGTTGGTCGAAGTAATAAAGCTGGTGCCTAACCTCTTCGACAAGACCAAGTATGTGCTGCACTACCACAACCTTTAGCTCTATCTCTCCCTGGGTATGAGGCTTAAGAAGGTCCACCGAGCTCTGCGGTTCAACCAGAGCCCCTGGATGGAGTCCTACATTAGGTGAACACAGAGCTTCACAATGAGGCCTCCAGCGACTTCAAAAAGGATCTCTGCAAGCTCGTGAACAATTCTGTGTTTGGCAAGATGGTGGAAAACTTGCACAACCATGTAGACGTTAAGCTGGTCCATGCTCATGAGGCGAACAAGCTGCAGAGCCTCATCTCATGCCCAAGATTTGCACGGCAAAAGATATTCGATAACGACCTCGCTGCTCTTCACATGAATAAGACCAGACTGGCACTAAATCGACCTGTCTATGTGGGTTTGAGCATCTTGGACCTGTCAAAGCATGTCATGTACGATTTCTACTCCAACCAACTGATAGAGCAATCCGGGGACTGATGCAACCTCCTCTACTCAGATACTGACTCTCTCCTTCTCGAGATCCAGACAGAAGATGTATACGCGGGCAGGGCCGCACATGCATAGCTCGAAGACACAAGTAACTACCCGAAAGACCACCCACTCCACAGTGATAAAAACAAGAAGGTGCTCGGCAAGATGAAGGACGAATGCGCCGGCCGCCCCTTCCCCAAGTACGTGGGGCTTCATGTTAAGATGTATTCCATCCTCGAGGTCAGTGGGAAGGGCATCTGGAAGGCTAATGGTGTGAAGAAATGTGTAGTAAAGAACCACCTTCACCGTGAGCAGTACAGAGAGAGGCTCTATGACAGGAAAACCTTCAGGCATGGTATAGATATGCTGAGAAGCGAGTTACACCAGATCTATGGTATACAGGTAAACAAGGTGTCTTTATCCCCTTTCGACTCCAAGTGGTGGATCGCGGAAAATGGCGTTGACACACTTGCATACGGGTGCAAAGACATCCCTGGCCCCTTCGATGAGCTACTTTGCAAAAAGCAGGAGGTAATACTGTTATGGATTTGGAAGCCATTTACATACAAACAGACAGCAGTCCCCAAGCTTAGTTACCTCGATAAGTATGTGTTTATAGTTAGGGTCCCCTACCTGTGTCTAATGGGAATTACATGTGTGCGCTGCGTGGTACTGTTTTAGTCAGGGTTTTTGCAATACAAATCGAGCCTCCAGCCAACCGAAACCATCACTCCTTCACTCCGCACATCGCGCCATTACACACGCGTGTCCAGCCACGTACGTGGGTGGAGATTTCCATTGTCTCAGATCGAGACTCCGCCCAGAAAGGCAGGGGCATGCCCCTTGTCCAATCACGCACAGAGGGCGACTTTCCCATGACACCACGGCCAATGAGGGTTGAGGTGCCTCAGATGGCGATTTTCTCACCCTGCACAATAAATGAATAAAGGAACACCAGGCTCCGGAGCGCTAGTCTTGGGGGTCGCGGGTCATGGTGCTGGCTGGTTCGTCTGGTCCTGGGTCATCGTCGTCTCTGGTCTTCTCCTTGGTCTTGGTTCATTGGTGCGTGGCTGGTTGGAGAGCGCGGTCCCTGGTGCTTGGTGCGGCAAGGAAGGTGTGGGTTCGAGTCCCCCCCCCCCGAACCAGCTCGTCTTGACCAGACCGCACGAGGCGGAAAGGTGCCAAACCGGCCCCATTTCTTTTGGGTGTGTCTGTGTGTGTCGGTGGCACCCGTCCTGTGAGTAGAAACTGTAAAGTGCCTGTGTTTATTGTAAATTGCATTCTGATAGTCGGTTTAACTCTGCTCTTTTTGTGCTCTCATGCCCCATTATAAATAAACCCCCCAATTGTTCAATGTCCCAGCTCGTTGTTGTGCTTTCTATTATTGACCCAGTACGGTTCGTGCTTGAGAACCAGTAAGCCGATTGGGCTGTAAGTTGTCGTTTGGACTGATGGACTTTGGTAATTCCGCTCGGTTACACCGAACCGAGGTCGCTAGAGCTACCCGGTTCGACAGAGTCCGTTGAGGGTGTGACTTCCCCGGTAATTTGACGACATGGGTACTTAGGTATATTGAAATTTGGCTATTAATCCTACCCCACGCCGTCAGAGAATTGGCGAGCATGGTCCTTAAGTAACCCGGGACCTTTGCAGTTGTCCGAAGGTTACGACCTGCAATTCCGGGTGTTCGGTGGAGACGACCCTACTGCTCCACCTAGCAGTCGCTCCTCGCCACCGACCCCTGGCCCACAACAATATTAAATTTCAACGAAAATACAAACGGAGTTTTCATCGATCTGGGAAAGCAAGATACTATTTAACAACCATAGAAATATCCCAAATCACTTAGATGTCTCATAGTAGGCCTGAGCAGATGTGGGAAAAGTTATTTGCTTTGAAAGGTGCTCCTTACTCTCAGCTTCTTAGATTACGACAATTTACTCATTTTAACAAAGTCAAGCTTTCATCCCGAATATCAACTGCTTTCACAAGGTTTCAACACAGGTCTTCAAAAGGAAGACATAATCGGTTTGTTCAAACTTCAAAACAAGCGAAATGATTATAACATTGAAGATGTCGTACAGTGATTTTGCCAAACTAAAAAGAAAAAGAAATCAAACCCTCCAGTATCTTGTATTCTTAGAAATAACACGGATGACATACCCTCACCACAAAATTTGGAGAAATTACAAAAGAACCTTATTATATTTGATGATTGTGTAAATGAAAAAAACCAAACGGTAATGGATAGCTACTCTACCAGAGGGAGACACCTCTTGTATTTGTATTTATCGATCACAGTCATACTTTCAACTTCTGCATCGCTCAATAAGAAATAATGCAAATACCTTCATACTCTTCAAGCTAAACGTGAGAGATACGCAGAATTTTTGGAGAGATAACTGTTTAACAGTATGTTGTAAAAGCGAATTTGAAGACTTCATGAAGCCCATGAAGGGCAATTATAATTACCTCGTTGTTAAAGAACATGAGATGCTTTATAATATTTTTCAAAAAATAGATAGATGTGCAAGAACGAGCAAGAAGATTTAAGGAACATCAAAGGTGGGTTTCCCAAGTAGCTCAACAAGAACAAGACATCTGGAAGAAACGGAGGCAAAAACTAACGGGTGAAGAAACGTTTGAAAGAAAACAAGAGAAATTTTTTAAACCGCTTCTGAAAGCTTCTCAACAAAAAAATGGTAGAAACGGGGTTTGCACAATTCCTTAAACAGAATACACCCCTAGAAGACTTCAAATGATAAAATATTTTGGTCAAATGACGGAGCAAGAGCGAGAAGGCATTGCAGAATTAGAATATGATGATGAGGGATTATTCAAACAACTGGATGAGGCAAATCAACCTCCCAATTATGTTTTGAGAGCTCTTCAAAACAATGAATACTCAGTGGATTCAAAAACCATAGCAGGTCTCATTCCAACAGATGAATCAGCAATATTATATCTTGTCAAACAGAAGGTATTGATATTTAATGATAAATTGGCCTTTCTAAGCTCTGCTCGATCAAATGTTAAATTAACTCCAAGATTAATGTTTCTTCCAACAAAAGATGGGTATCACGATTCAACTTATTTTGATGAACCTTTGAATTTGAAAAATGAGGATGACAAAGTATACATTATTGATTTACTGGACTCATTGGCTGGGGTTTATGTTGCTGGGATAATTGGAAGGAGGAATGAGAAGGAAAAACATATTGAAGCATAAAGTAAGCTTGGTTCAGGTTCTGGTGTTAGCTTTCTTCCAAATGACCCAGCATAGCTAGTTAATAGACTGCTATTACTATTAGGTAGTAAGAAGGCTGGAAACAACAATTGTTTTAATGAGGCTTCAGCCGTTTTAGAGCAGTTGATGAATATGAAAATAATGAATGAAGGCCAATACAAAGATATTTTATCCTATATGCAATGAGAAGCATGAGCTTAAGCTTTAACTTCACAACTAGTTATCACACAGCTTCGTTCCCAAAACCACTACAACTTGACCTTACAAAACAATACAAAGCTTCACTATTGTCAATGGAAACTTATAATACCCTGTTCAGTATCACAGAGAAAAAGTAACAAGTTCAGTTATAATCCGGGAAGCGGGTATAAAACGATAACAATCCCACCCGGAGAATATGAGATTTCTCAAATATCTTCTGAAATTGCGAAACTTATGAAGAAATTAGGGGACAAGCCAATAAATATAACCACAAGTGTCCCAAAACATACTTCAAAATCAAGCATTCAGTTTAAAAAAAATTATATAGTTGATTTCACCATCGAAAATTCATTAAGAGAATTATTGGGTTTCTCCTCAAAAAAAAAATGAAACAAATGGACTTTAATGCAGCAATGATACGATCCAAATATATTCAAGTATAAATTCTGTATTGATTCACTGTGATTTGGTTGATGGGGCTTACAACGACGGTAAAAGAACAAATGCAATATTCTCCTTCAGTGCGTACTCAACGTCCATTGGATATAAATTCAACATGGAATCCGAAAAATCTTGTTTACTGCCTGTATCAGCTAAAACCATCTCCAGAGTAAATTTTAGAATCACTGATCAAAGTATTTGCCTGATTTCCTTCAATGAAGAAATTATATCTATCAGAATTCACTGACAAGAAGTTCCTTATTTGCAAAACAATTAAGCAAATTTTTGTACGTAGTATTATTATATATAATGCCTACTGTGAGGAAGCATGAGCTGAAGAAATATAAAATAATGACTGAAGGAGAGGGTACGTACCTTAACCCATGCCGTTCTTAGAACAATCCCCAGGGTAAAGGTGTTTATCTTGGTAGAGGATACTACAAACCTAAGAGGAAACCCAGTATTGAAGAACAATTTTGAAGTGGAGATGGAATAATGGACACTCTAATGGGCAATGGTTCAACAATTCTTAAACATAAGGACCTCATAGGTTCGACAAGTTCTGCTGTGGGAAATGTTGCGAGTGCTATAAAGAGTGTGAAAGATTCTCAGAAGGAATCTCGTACATGCCAGGCTATCAAAGAAATTAAGAAAGGTAAAACTCAACTATCCCCACAAGAAAAACAAAGAAATTATCCACATATTAGGGTCAGGATTTCAAAAGTTTTAGCATAAAAAATATGTATTACTAAATATACACAAGTATGGAAGCGATTGATAGAATCTACCATTTGGATGATACCATCATCTCAAACTCTACTAAAAAGGAAGACTACTTCAAGGTAAATGCCATCACAGGAATAGACTGGAATACAAACGGAATAAAAACTTTTTAAATAAATGATCAACAAACTTACTTGAATCTAGCCGATAGTCTCTTTTTGTGTAAATTTACATTCAATAAGGCTGCTCAAAACACAAACGCTACACTCATAAATGATTTCTTCTGGAAAATGTTTGAGAGTGTTCGTTTGTATATTGGAACACAAGAAGTTGAAGCGGCTGGTTATGTTGTCTCTGCTGCATCAGAAATGATGAAATGTACCCTTTGTTCATTTTGTGAGAGAATGGGAAAGGAGGCTGTTGAAGGTTTTTAATCCCCGATATGGCTACGGAAACAAACACTGACCCACACAATGATCAAATAAAGTCAATGTTGAATGATGATACAAAAGCAGAGAATAGTTTCACCGTGGCAGTTCCTCTTAAAGGGATATTTGGATCTTGTGATTATGATAAAGTTCTATTTGGATTGAAAATTAGATTTCAACGACAAAGAAATAACAAGGAAAATAGAGTGCTTTTTGGTGCTGCTAATGTTTTCGATAATAACAATAAATTCATTATTAATGAACTGTGATAGTATATCAGTGAATAGACTCCTAGTTTGAAAAAAGGAAAAGATGTTGAATAGAAGACTTTACTCAAAGAAACCACTGAATGCATCATACCTGAAAAGGAGATGCCAACACGTCAAACTGAACCAAACTACCTACACTTGGAATTTGGGTGTTCTGAAAGGAAAGCCGCGATACTTGTGGCTCATATTTAAGGACCAGATGTAGAAACCGTGACTGATAAGAACAATACATTGACTGAAAATGCTAAGGTGAAACAACTTCGAGTTTCACTGGATGGGGCATTTTACCCGTGAAATAGATTGGAAATTGATTGGGATAAAAATGATTATGTGGAAGTCTATAAGTCTCACCAAAACTTGTGTGAAAGTAATGGAAATATCGAGCCCATTTTGGTATGGTTGCATATATAAAGCTTTATACAATCTCTGCGATCGACCTGAGTTCTCAAAAGGTAACTATAAAGGCTAATAGAGTAGATACTTCCCTGTACATTGAAAGAGGAGAGAGCGAAGAAGTTGACATATTCTTTGCTTTTGGACGAAACTGAAATGGCGATTAATGTAGAAAATGGTGTGATGGTCAATATTACTTAATTGTTTGTTGGCAATTAAATAAGATGAGTGGCAAAGTACCAACTGTACAGAGCATTGATGCTGCCGAAGAGGTCTCCTTGGCTAATGGACACAATCCTGGATGGGTCGCCACTCTGACACAGTGTACCAGCAAGCTGGCACTCATTTTGCCGACCTCGGAAGGATGACAGGCAGTCAGCCCTACCTGGTATTAATTCAACAGCCAGGTGGGATTTGAACTCAGGATCCTAGGATTCCAAGCCCACCACCCTAACCATTAAGCCAACACCAGGCAAGTACCAACGGGTGTCAATGCTAATCAAAGCAACTTCGAAAAACTAAAATTATGCATTCAAAATCTAAAACCTTGTTCTATCAACGTTGTTGCAATTCAAAGAAAATGGGCTGTAAGAGTTGATGGTTTACTCATGATAATATTCGATAAGGGAGACCAGTGGAGGATTTATTATAACTCTTCCCCTTTAACTGGCAGGTCTTGGTGCTGCAGGAGCCTTGACGGGTGGGATTTCATCAGTGGTAAAAACTGCTAACGAAAGGAAGGTTCAACTACATGCTCAAAAAGAGCTGGAAAGACATAACAGAGAGATTGAGAAACAAATTGCTGTTAGCTCAAATTGCTCAAAAGCTCAAAGTCTTCCAAATAAAGCTCGATTGTTAGTTTGAGATATGCTTTCTTTCATTGCACAAGATGTTGTTAAAGTTACAAAAAGAGGCAATGGATGGTATCTTTCTTATAGATAAGCATGAGTATCAGCAAGTGATTGAAAGAATTTGTACGAAATACAACATTGAATGTCGAACTTCAGAAATATTGCAAAAGGCTAAAAATTGATGCAGTAATCTGCATGAGATAAAAATTCTTACGTTTGCCTGAGGATAGCAAGAATATTGTTATGAATTTAGAAGACAGTAGTGGGAATGGTTCTCATTTGGTATGTGTTTTTAACAGAGGCTCAGAAATATTATTTTGAAAGTAATGGTCTTCCACCGCCAATTGAAGTTATAAAACTCTTAAGGGAAAGTGTTTATCCGACGTTTCAAACACAAGCCATCAATTGGAAATGTTGCGGACAATTGTGTTTATATGTGTTGTTTCATCTCAACAACAACGGGGATTTTTATTGCACCATTCTAAATCTGCTAAGAATATAAAGATGATTTATGTTGGAAAGGATGGATCTACCTTCGGTGTGTTGCAAAAGTTGGATATTGACTTGTCCAATTATTACACAAAAGCACAGGCAAAAGCACAGGCAGAGAAATATCGTATTATGCAAAATATCGATATGAAGAATTCTTATAAATTAACCAATTACCTGAGTTCTACAGATGATAACGACTTGGTGAGATTAAATGATTTGGCACAACACATCGCCATAAGCAAAATGGCTATTTTTTCAAAAAAAATACAGAAATAGCAACATCAACGTCGAGTACTACTTCGTTCAACGTTCCAATAAAAATATAATTTTTTAAACAAGAGCATATAGTCCAGATGAGAGTATTCCCTTGGGTATACACTATGCCTGATATAGGGTATAATTTGTCATTTTCAAAAAAATCTACAAGACCTTGAACAATTGAAACATTCTCGCAAGGAAGACTATTATCCGCTCTGCAGAAGCAATGAGATTTGTGGAAGCACAATTAAAAAACAACGGATAAAATATTTTGATGAGAAAAAAATCTATGACAGCCTTCCTATGGTTTATATTATGAATTTAGGAGAAACACAGTTGTTTGTAATAGGTAAGGGTTTTCGAACTGATATGATGATGGGAAGATGGGGATGGTGTTGTGTGTTTTCATCTTCATGTTTCATATATTTCAAAATAATAAAATACATATATAATACATGGCAGGAAGCGAGGGGACTCTTCAAGAAAATTATCATTTTTGTATTCAAGGATAATTGCGAGAAAAGGGCATTTGATATTCTAAGTAATATAATCCAAAACATGAGAATGGGAAATTTTCAATTAGTAGGTGGTTTTATACTGATGCTGCTCAACCTGCAAACATGGATTTAATAAGAATATTAAATAAACATAAGGTATTAAAATTAACAAAACAAAGAGTTCTTTTAGAAATGGTGAATAACTTTTACTGGTTCCCCATTCCAAAACAAACAATTGTAGATGAAGATATGTATGATATTCTATGGGGAGATGATTCAAGGGTTGAAAGGGATGTTGATGAAGATTGGTTTGGGGGAAAAAAATAATTGCACAAGACATTCAAGGAAGATGATCTTTTTGAAAGGGTAAATTAATTTGAGCAATAACATAAAAAGGTGGAGACAGCAATTAAAACGAGTGACTTAAATGAAGAAAAGAAAACTTTGAGATTAGGAAAGCTGAGAGTGTGCTGTGTCACGTGATTGGGTTTTCGTATATCATGCCTCGCCCGCTAGGGGTGGCAGGAGTGTACTTCTGGTCGCGCAATAAAGCGGAGTTGATGCTGGCGCGCGTGCTTCTTGTGTCCCACTGCACCTCGTACACTCTAGTTGGTGACGAGGATGGGATAAATACGGACTTTTGTCCGTTTTCGACGGAGACGACTTCGAATTGTTTTCGGAGCAATTGGGATGCTATTTCCACGCGAATGATGTGGTCGACGAGAGCAAACAGAAGTCGATCTTGCTCGCTTCGCTTTCGCCAGAGCATTATCGGCTACTGGGTGATTTAGTGGCACCGAACAGGCCCCGGGATGACGAGCTGTCGTTTCGGGACATTGTACAGAAGATGAAAGCACACATGGCGCCGGAGAAGTCATTACAGCTCGCACGATTCCAGTTCGATCGCCTCTTGAAGGGAGCAGAGGAGCGCGTCGCTGATTTTGTGGTGCGGATTAAGCATTCTTCTGTGGCCTGCAAGTTCACGGCGGGGGAGCGGCCAGCTCGGCTCAGAGATCGTTTTATTGCTGGTTTACGAGATGCGAAGATGGTTTCAGCGGTTTTACGGCTGAAGGGTGAAGCCATTACATTCGACTCGGTGGTCAGCATGGCTACAGCGGTCGAGCAGACTCGCGGGGATGTTCGAGCCATCACCGGCCACGCGGGGTCGCGGGCACCCCGGGACGCGCGCACGACCTTCGATGCGGGTCGGACGTCGCCGCGCGGCCGCGCGTGCGGCGGGGTGACCCCGCGGACATGCTTGGGATGTGGAGGTCGACACCTGCGCCGTGCATGCCCGTGTAAAGGCAACGTGTGTTTGAATTGTCACAAGGTGGGTCATTTGGCGCGTGGGTGCCGTGGGGCGCCCGCCACCGTTAAGGTCATGGACGGCGATGTGCGAGGCGACTCGGGGCGGAACCAGCGGCCGTTGATGGACCTGTTTTCAATTGGCCCGGCGACGGCGCGCCCGATGACGGTGGAAGTCGAAGTGAACAAAACGCCGATCACGTTCCAGGTCGATACGGGAGCAGTGGTGTCGCTCATCGGCGAACAGACTGCGCGTAGACTCAACGGCTTGAAGCTTATCAGGTCAAACCTCACGCTGTTCACGTACACCCGTGAGAAGATAACGCCAGTCGGGATGGGAGACGTGTCTGTGCGGTATCAAGGCCAGGTCGCCACGCTTCGGGTGTAGGTCGTGCGGGGGAGGGCACCATCTCTCCTCGGCCGAGATTGGATGGCCCGCATCAGGCTAGACTGGGCCGCAGTTCACCTTGTGCAACCCGTGCCGAGCCAGTGGGAGAATCAGTTGGAGGAGATTCTTCAAAGACATCAAGGGTTGTTTAGCGACGACCTTGGGAAACTCAAGGGCATGGAGGCAAAACTCTTCTTGAAGGAGGGGGTGGTTCCTCGGTTTTGTAAACCGCGTCCGGTGCTGTATGCCCTGCGGGACAAGGTCAAGGGTGAACTGGATAGGCTGGAGGCCTGTGGAGTGATCGAACGGGTGTCGTGCTCGGATTGGGCCACCCTGGTGGTCACGGTGCTGAAACGGAATGGAGACGTCCGATTGTGCGGGGACTTCAAATCCACGGTTAACCCGGGGCTCAGCATGGAGCAATATCCATTGCCGTCAATCGATGAAATATATGCGCGATTGGCGGGGAGTCAATACTTCACGAAGCTAGACCTGCGTGATGCATATTTTCACCTGCCAATGGATCCCGGGAGTAGCGAGCTTTTGACAATCAACACGTGTCAAGGACTCTATCGATATACCCGACTCTGTTTTGGGATTGCTTCGGCCCCAGCTTTGTGGCAGAAAGCCATGGATCAGGTTTGCATTGGCCTGCCCGCTCAGACCTACCTGGACGATGTGCTCATTGCGGGGAAAACTGCGGACGAGCATCTTGCGAAAATTGCCCAAGTGCTGACAAAGCTAGAAGCGTGCGGCCTGCGCTTGAACAGGGGCAAGTGCGCGTTTTTCAAGCAGCGCTTGGAATACCTCGGGCACATCATCACGCCGGAGGGGCTGTTGAAAGGTCCTCGGAAGGTGGAGGCGATTCAGCACATGCCACTGCCTCGCGACAAGACGCAGCTGCGCTCGTTCATTGGTATGGCCCAGTATTACCAAAGGTTCGTGCATGGGCTCAGCTCACAACTTGCGCCGTTGACGCGGTTGCTCAGGAAGGACGAACGCTGGGCTTGGGGGCCTGCACAACAGGCGTCGTTCGACCGCGTCAAGCGGCTGCTCACAGAGGATATGGTCCTCGTGCACTACGAGCCTGCGCGTCCGCTCCTATTGGCATGCGACAGCTCTGCATATGGCATTGGGGCAGTGCTCTCCCACAGGATGGACGATGGTTCCGAGCGGCCTGTTTGTTTTGCATCCCGGACCCTGTCCACAGCAGAGCGCAGATTTGCCCAGATTGAGCATGAGGCTCTCAGCCTCGTCTGGGGTGTGCGGAGGTTTCATCAATACCTGCTGGGGCGGCATTTCACTTTGCAGACGGATCACAAACCGCTTCAATTCACCCTGAGACCCGAACGCGGGGTGCCGGTGGTAGCAGCCGTGCGAATACAGCGGTGGTGTCTGTTTCTGGGTGCTTACGATTATGATATTCAGTTCCGAAGCACCGAGAAGCATGCTAACTGCGACGGGCTCTCACACTTGCACTGTGCGGAGGGTCCAGCTGCGTCTGAGTTGGCCGACCGGGTCGATGTGTTCGCGCTGGGCCAGGCCCAAAGCGGGCCCGTCACGGCCAGGCAGGTCGCGGTGGAATCGGCTCGTGATCCGGTGCTTGCCCGTGTCGTCCAGGCGATTTCTACGGGGAATTGGAGCGATCTGCCTTCGACACCGACATTTCAACCTTTCACGTCACGCTCATTGGAGCTGTCGTTGGTCCAATGGTGCGTAATGTGGGGAATGAGGACGGTGATTCCACCGAGGTTCAGGCAGAGGTGTTTGGAAGAACTGCATGTCAGTCACCTTGGCATCGTGAAGACCAAGAGTCTTGCTCGTAGCCTATTGTGGTGGCCGGGGTTGGACAAAGACATTGAGCAGTTGGTTAAGCGTTGCGCCACGTGCCAGACAGATGCTGATAACCCGCGTCGGGCTTCGGGTCTCTGGCCTGTGCCAGACCGAACTTGGCAGAGGGTCCATGTAGATTTTGCGGGACCGGTTAATGGCAAAATGTTTTTGATTGTGATCGATGCATTCTCTAAATGGCTGGAGGTTGTAGTAATGCAGCATGCATCAGCAAACATTACAGTAGAGAAACTGCGGACGATCTTTGCTAATAAAGGGTTGCCGGAGATCCTGGTCTCTGATAATGGTACGCAGTTCATCGCAGGTGTATTTGATGAGTTTATGTGCCAGAATGGTATTCGACATCTAAGGTCCACACCGTATCATCCTGAGACGAATGGCCAAGCTGAGTCGTTTGTCAAGATGTTGAAGCGGGCTTTGCGCAGGGGGGGTGTTGCACCTGTGCAGACGGTGGTCGATGTCTTTTTGCTCCTTTACAGGAACGCAGTTCATCCTGTCACGGGTGATTCGCCTGCCATTCGTCTCTATGGACGGGCATTGCGGTCCAGGCTGGATTTGCTGCGACCTGGAGGGTCGGGGAGTGGGGCGATGTCGCGTCCGACGCGGCTGCGCAGCTTCGAGGTGGGGCAACGGGTAATGGTGCGCGATTATAGAGTGTACGAGGTGCAGTGGGACGCAAGAAGCACGCGCGCCAGCATCAACTCCGCTTTATTGCGCGACCAGAAGTACACTCCTGCCACCCCTAGCGGGCGAGGCATGATATACGAAAACCCAATCACGTGACACAGTACACTCCTCCCCTCGTAAAATGACACGTCACACGATGAACGGACAATCACAACATGACCATCTGAAACCCATCAACACTCATAATCCTCAAAGTACCGCGGCCGCACCCTGACCCACCTCGGACGGGCAGCGCCGCCAGACAGTCCAGGCTCAGATGCCTCCCGGCTCGGTCGAGGTGACACCCTCGCCGGACTCGCACTTTCCGCAACACCAGCCACCCCCGACCGCCCAGCCTGCCCGACGTCCCCGGGTAGGACGGCATCAGGCGAAGACCCCCTTGGCGTCGGCCCAACCAGCCCCGGTGATACAACGTCAGGTGCCGGCGATACTACCAGTGGGGGTCCCGCATCGTTCGGCCCGGGGAGGTGTGGGGGAGGGGCGATGCTGAACAGCGATCATGCATTTGGTCCACGTGCCGCTTCCACACATCCCCACCATCAGTCCGCACCATGCAATTCGCCGGCCCCAGCACCACAGAGACCACCGCCGGCACCCATTTGTAACCGTGGAAATAATCGCGCACCATTACCCGTTGCCCCACCTCGAAGCTGCGCAGCTGCGTCTTGTCGCGAGGCGGTGGCATGTGCTGAATCGCCTCCACCTTCCGAGGACCTTTCAACAGCCCCTCCGGCGTGATGATGTGCCCGAGGTATTCCAAGCGCTGCTTGAAAAACGCGCACTTGCCCCTGTTCAAGCGCAGGCCGCACGCTTCTAGCTTTGTCAGCACTTGCGCAATGTTCGCAAGATGCTCGTCCGCAGTTTTCCCCGCAATGAGCACATCGTCCAGGTAGGTCTGAGTGGGCAGGCCAATGCAAACCTGATCCATGGCTTTCTGCCACAAAGCTGGGGCCGAAGCAATCCCAAAACAGAGTCGGGTATATCGATAGAGTCCTTGACACGTGTTGATTGTCAAAAGCTCGCTACTTCCGGGATCCATCGGCAGGTGAAAATATGCATCACGCAGGTCTAGCTTCGTGAAGTATTGACTCCCCGCCAATCGCGCATATATTTCATCGATTGACGGCAATGGATATTGCTCCACGCTGAGCCCCAGGTTAACCGTGGATTTGAAGTCATGACATGACTAACATGAACAGCATGTGTAAAAGGTGGAGGCTATAGCTGATGGAGAAGATATTGATACGACTTCGATATTTGATCATCCGAAAACATGAAAGAGGAAAATCAAAAATTATTCTTTAAGCCCTGAATATCGTAAGCCTTTATGGAGGAAAGTATGAACATGCTACTTCATATTATCCGCTTTTGTAACGTGAAGATCCAAATGTTTATGTTGAAAGTGAAAAAGCTTCTTATAATTTGTATGAGTTAAAATAGAATGATTCATTCTGCCAAGTGCAGAAAGAAAACCGAGACAAGAGATATCACTATTGTAAAAGGTAAAAATAATGGAGTTATTCAAAAAGGGATATGTACGGTGTGTGGAACTAAAAAGAGTCAATTCCTTTTTTAAGCAGAATAGTGGAGGAGATATACAAAAATTGCTTCTATCAGGGAGAAAATTTATGGCAACTGGGATTCCTGGGCAATTACATCTACCAGGGTATTCGTTCTGTGGTCCTGGCACAAACCTGGATAAGAGATTAGATGAAGCTGGCAATCCTAAACCTTGGTTGAAACCTCTAAATAGGGTTGATGAAGTGTGTATGAAGCATGATATTGATTATGGGAATAGCACTACTTTGGATGAAAAACAAAAAGCCGATAGAGAAATGTCGTATAATTTATCTATGATACGAAATCCAACGTTGAGAGAGAAAGTTGATAGATTTATCATGAAGAAGATGATAAGTGCTAAATTGAGGTTGGGACTTGGTGTTTCCACTTTAGTGGAGCAAAAAAAATTGATGCCATAAGCCTGATATGAAGAGCAATTAGCTTATGAATTGCATAAACCGATTATTACAAAGCTTAAAAGAAGGAAGGTTTATTCCAAAGAGGTTGATTACATTTGGTTCACTGACTTGATTGAACTTAATAATGATATGGGATATAAGTATGCTTTAACCGTTATTGATTTGAGCAGTAGATATGTGTGGGTTTCTCCTTTGAAAAATAAAAGAGGACATACTCTAATGTTGGCTTTCAACGAGATGTTTAGTAAAAGCAAAAGGAAATCAAAGAAGTTATGGACTGATGAGGGAACAGAGTTCCATAATAGAATATTTATTTATTTTCTGAAGGCCCATGGTATTACATTGTTTAGTACCTTTAATCAAGGAAAGGCTGTTGTCATTGAGCATTTTAATCGCACTTTGAAAGAGAGATTATACAAAAACTTTACTCACCTTGGCCATAAACAATGGGTTTCTATCATACAAGATGTTGTTGATGCTTACAATGACACAGTTCGCTCCAGTACAAAATTGAAACCCTCAGAAACATTTGCAAAATTAGAATATTAACAAGAAATTAATTTGAGGAAACCAAAGTTTTGAGTTGGTGACATCATACGAATACACCGATGGAAATCACATTTTGAGAAGGGGAGTAGGGTGGATTTACTGGTTCTGGCTCACTTTTCCCCATGTAAATGAATGGGGGATTTTCAGCGATTCCCTTTTTTTTTCCCTAAAAATAAACCCCCTTTTTATCCGTTTTTCGCTGCTGTGCAGGGGTTTGACTTTTTGTGAGGCAATGTTTTATGGCCGGATGCCCTTCCTGGACGCCTCTTACAACACAGGGATATGGTACACCTATTCTAACCGGGGCATACACCGGGACCAGTACACTGGTACTCACTTCGCCGACCTCGGATGGATGACAGGCTGAATCAACCCCCTGGTGTTAATTCAGCAGCCAACGGGTCTTGAACTCAGGACACTGGGATCCCAAGCCGTCACCCTAACCACTAAGCCAACACCAGGCTTAGCCAACACCAGGCTATCCCAAGGTATATTTATTTGTCTCCCCTATTAACCTGGAGGTTGAACCTCATTGAATTGAACAGCTCACTCATTGAACCTATAAAGATTTGTTCATTCTCAAATTCCTTCAATAGTTTAATTTTCTTTGCACAATAATCCCCATCTAAAATATTGACAAACAAAACATTTGAATCTTTATATTTTTTAAGATACTCCTTTTGTGCCATTACGAAATGATAAACTTCTCTTAATGCTCTTGTTTGACCACCTCCTGAGCCACATATCATTTTGAGATTATAGTAAATTGTTTTTTCATTGTTCAATTGATAACCATCAAAGTTTTCAGTCCATTCAAGGATATTCATTTTTTTCTTTACATCCTCTAACTTACTACTTTTTAAATTGATTCACTTATTTGTTTTATTTGCCTTTGTTTTAGTTATTTTTTCAATAAGACTTATTTGATATTTTTCACATTCATTATGTTTTCCATTTATATACCAAGACTGAGATTTTCTCCACTCTTTAGTTTGATTAATACTTGGTTTGACCATTTATATATTGCGAAAAACGCGGCGGTAGCCTTAAAAAAAACCCTAACCCATCTCCCCATCGTTAAAACGCAATCTATTTTATACACTCTATCATACAATATCCATATGGAACACAATCTATTCCATTATCTAAAATAAATCTCTTATCATCAAAGGCTCCTAATGCCTTTTTATTTACTTCTTCACTATATATGTTATGTTTATAACTTCTTATTGTATTCATTTTCCTATATTCTTCTTTCTTATTCATCAAACAATTATAATAATTTCTAAAAGTTATTGATTTCTTTATTACATATTTCTTTATTCCCTTTAACCTCTTATCAATCTGATCACCATACTTATAAGCAAATGCCTTTGCTCTCAATCCAATAAACTCACTCATTACTTTTCCACCCAACTCATCCTTAAACTTACCAATAACCTTTTCATTCTTTTTTGAAAATAACTCACTCTTCTTGCTGAAATTACTTGTATCATATACTCCAATATTTTTCTTCATATCTTCATAAACATCATCAGTTTTTATATCTAAGATAAAACTATCAGTGTCCATATACAACAATGAAACATTTTCACTATACTCTTTCTTTAAGTCATTATACAAATAATCATACATCAATATCTTTGATAAATCAAGAACTGCTGTTCCAATATAAATTGGTTTATCCATTACAATACTTTCCTTTTTCATATGAATTGCAGAAAAGTTCTCTGAAAAAACCTCTTCTCTCTCAAAACTTGGTTTATTTATCAATGTCGAAGCTTCTTTCCAAGATGTTGCGAATCTAATGTTTTGCCTGTTTCTAACATTTTCCATAGTCTTTCCAAATACAGCATTATTCATTAATTTATAAAAGTCCCCTTCAAATTTTACTTTTGTATTTGCTCTCATATCTGTATTGAATTGAATATACTTTTTCACCCAAGGACTTTGTTTAAATTTTAAAACTCTATGAATTTTAGATACTCTCAATCCTTCTCTCAAAAACTGTTTTAAGCTTCTCTGATGCAAAACATATCCCTCTTTATCATAGAATGTTGTTAATAACTTTTCTGTTGATTTGCCTTTAATATTAAAACTTTTATGATAATCACTGAACCATTCTTTCTTTGGGGTTTCTTTCTCACATGCAAAAGGAAGGTTTTTATGCTTATTATGAAGATCACTCGGGTACCTCAAATCAACTTCAAAATAATAACCTTCTTCTTTGTCATTCAATTCCTCTTGAGAAGAAATAACAATATTCATCAAAGCCTTTTCATAATCCTTTTCTTCCACCCACTCTAATTTACCAAAAGGCAGAGATTGAGACATTGCCCATCCATACAAATTATTAGCATCAAAATACATCAAATAATTACTATCTTTTTCACTATCATAATTTGGGAGATATTTATTATTTGCTTTCGCATATCTTTTTGAACATACTTGTGATATTCCACCTCTCTTGGACTTCTCAATCATCAAAAGCATATCAACATCACTGATTAAATCTATATCTTGTTTTGTCATTTTCAACATTGCACTCCAAGCTAAACCAGGAGCTGTGAAATAGTGGGCAGGATCTAATCCATAACAATTTTTATTATGACAGAGTGATCTAAAAGCTTCAAACACATCAGCCAACAATAAAACATCTGTTTTTAGATATAAATCATGATATTCTCCAAGGTTATTTGTCTTAAATATTTTCCATATTTCTTGTGCGTGTTTATATTCCTTATCACTTATCTCTTCTTCATAAAGGTTATTATAGAAACTTTCTTTTGATGGAAGTTGTGTTTCTTTAAATCTCATAAATGAATCCATATAATCATAAGGATAAATTCCCTTACTTGTAAGAATTTTCTCTTTACTTTGAATTTCATTCCTTGTTTGAATTTCCTCTCTCGTAAGAATTCCTTCTTTAATCAGAATTTCATCTTTAATCCGAATTTCCTCTTTAGTTAGAATTTCATTCATTGTTCGAATTTTCTTTATAATTAGAATTTCATCTTCAGTTAGAATTTCTTCATTAATTAGAGTTTCCTCTTTACTTTGAATTCTCTCTTTAATCTGAATTTCCTCTTTAGTGAGAATTTCCTCTTTTGGAAAGAATGAATTAAGATTTGGAAAAGAGTCCGTGGAGCTTAGATTTGATGCGAGGTAGGCTAGTGGTGTTCCCATAAACTTGTAAGAATCTAGAAACCTAATACGAGTTAAAGGTTTTGTGAATATCATTTTTGTAAATGAAATATACTTTTGACTTGTGTTTGTTATGGCAGAAATATTCCCTGGTGTTTTTGAAAGTTCATTTATAAATAGATGTGTATCATAGTTGGCGCTGTTGTGAAGAAAGACTGGAATAAAAGAAGGTAATTTATAATTAAGATTACAACAGGAATGAGCGGGGCCTCTATATTTACCAGTAAGATGACAATGATCCCTAACTTTAGATTCCTTGATTTCCCCCTCACAAATATGACAGATATTGTTCTTTCTAAATTCTAATTTTTCTTCTTTGGTTAATTTCATCGGTTCATTTGTTTCTTTCATTAATTTAGTGAGTCTTATACAATCCTTTTCTAATCGTTTTACAAACTCTTGTGAAGCTTTTTTTCCACGATAATGTTCAAGTTTGTTATACTTTTCTCCAACAGATGATTTGATATAATAACAGAAACCACAAGGAATATGTTTTTGATATTTATTTGTATATGATTCTTTTGGATTAGGAGAAGCAGTATTAATCTTTTTAAGGATACACTCAAAATCAGCGTATATCACAAATGGGTGCATGATAGATTTATTATAATCTTCAAAAGAAATCTTTTCACCAGGTTTAGGCATTGTAATTACAGCTGATTTATGATTACTACAATATTTTGAATGTTGTTCTAATCGTTCTTTTGTATGAAATGAATTAAGACATCGCTTACAAGGATATATTTTGTTTGCTGTTCTGAATACCTGAGAAGAGATTAATCTTGATAAATTATTGATGTATGTGTAATGTGAATTCTTTCCAACACTAAAATATAAAAGATCAATGTGTGTTTCTTCATTTTTATAGTTGTTTGAAATTTTTAATATTGGAACTTTGTTTGTATCTGTTAATCCATATACATTAATAGAAAGATTATTCTTTTTCTCAAATTTAGGAATATCTGTTAGTGGCATTGGGAATTTAAAATCTTTAATGTCCAAGGTATTCTCATATTTCATATATTGTTTTACTCTTTCTGAATTACATTTTGGTGGATGAAAGTGAGCAAGAACAGACCAGAGAAAACATTTATTATCATTGTTCTTAATATTAACAACTGCCTTCTTTAGTTTTATTTCTTTTGGTAATTCAATATAAGAAGAAGCTTTAAGAGGGTTTGATTTTAGAATGTGTATATCTAAAAAGATGATTTTTTTTTAATGTTGAATTCACTTCCTTCCACTGTATTATCAACATCCTCCTCTTGTCTTGATAGTTCTTCATAAACCCCACTATTCAAAAAATCTTGAAATGATGTTATAAAATGAAGATCTGTTCTCATATAAGGAGTTTGTTCTTCATCTTGTCTTTTCATATTCATTTTCACTCCCATATAAAACTTTAAAGTTTTCATTTCTTTTAATGTCTTTTTAATAAATTTTTCAACATCGGGTTTCACTATTACAATTGATTCAGCTATTGATGATGGACCGGGTTCTCCAAATTGAAAAATCCTTATTTTTATATGCCCTTTAAATGCCCCATCAGTGTTTTCAATATAATAGTCTCCCTTTACTTTAAACTCATTTTTCTTGTGTTTTTGTGATTGAAGATGTTTATTATAACTACTCTTCAAAACATCCTTTGAACAGATATCACAATGTTTTCTTTCCAACTCAAGAGGAGATATTTTATGAAACAGATTAAATGTGTGTTTGTTGGTTTGGAGGTGTTTTCTATAATGTTTATATTCGTGATTACAAACATCGCAGTATGTTGTATTCACCATATTTATATAATAAATCTTTGCTTAATCTAAAATTTTCTTGATGAAAATTTCGTTTATTTTACAGGTGAATCTGTGCTTAAAACCATTTTATCCTCCAACTTTTTCACTTAATAAATACAATGTTTCAAGACACAAAAGACAAGTTTCAATCAATCTCTTCATTTGTTAAAGATACTGAGAAATATGTCAAGGATGTAAAATTGAACAAAGATAAATATAACAACTATTGGATAAAAACTATTATGGTAAATAATATGAGTTCTTCAATTTCCTTCAGTGGAAGGGCTTTTAGTATACCTGATAGAACATCAATTAAAGTATCTCTAACAAAAGTTTCTCCTCTCCTTCTACTAATATATTCAAAACTATAAAAAGCAATGAAACAAGAAAAAGTATCAAAAAACAAAAACCTTATGGATGAAGCTTTAGAAAGAAAAGATAAGACCATCTGTAATATGCAAGGAGAAATTTGTATTTTTTTCAACTACGCTAAAGATGTAAATCCTGATGAAATAAAGGATGTTAATATATCAGGTGAAATGACATTTCGTTCAATAGTAATTAACTTTCATTTTAAAATTACCTTTAATATAAAAAATGTTGTCGTTGAATCTGATAATGAAAAAAAGTATATCGATATCGATGGTAATATACAACTGAAAGTATAGATGAATTTCAGTTTAAGTAAAGTTTTACTTTATAAATATGCTTGACTTTCCTGATTCTCCATATGACAAATTTGAGAATTGTCCTGCGTGTGAAAGGCGGGGATTAAACACAGAGTCAAAAGCCTATAAACAATGTATATTCTGTGATTATCTTCTAATTAATGATAATAAAAAATATAAAAAGGAAAATAATTCTTTTAGATTTACACCAAAAATGAATTACTTTACAAGATTGATTAGAGAAATGAATGTAAAGTATGAGGGTGATAACACACCTTTCCTTACAAGGGAAGAAACTGAACGTATAAGAGAAATGTTCAAAGGATTGTTGTTATATATTATTCATGGATGTAATTTTCAGGGAAATATCAACACAAGATATTGTATAAATAAAATAATGGATTATCTTGAAATTAAACCTGAACTTAGGATAAAATATAGAGTTTCTAAAAAAGCCAATAATAAATTAAATAACCTGTTTTTCAAATATATAAATGAATGATTTTTTACCTATTTGGGAAAATAAGATAAAATTTAACAACCATAAAAATCTCCCAAATTCATTAAGATGTCTCATAGTTGGTTCAAGTGGATGTGGAAAAACCTGCTTACTTTTAAAAATGCTCCTCACTCCCAACTTTTTAGATTATGATAATTTAATAATTTTCACAAAGTCGAGTTTTCAACCAGAGTATCAACCACTCTCACAAGGTTTTAATGCTGGTCTTCAAAAAGAAGATATAATTGGTTTATTTAAACGTCAAAAAAACCTAAATGATTATAACATTGAAGATATAATTCAACTATTTTGTGACACACAGAGATGTAAAAAGAAATCAAATCCTATAACTTGTATTCTTAGTGATAATACGGATGATATACCGTCTCCCCAAGATTTGGATAAATCTAAAAAGAACCTCGTTATCTTTGATGATTGTGTTAATGAGAGAAACCAAACGGTAATGGACAGCTACTACACAAGAGGGAGACATTCTTCTTGTAATTGTATTTATCTTAGTCAATCGTACCTTCAACTTCCTCATCGTTCCATCAGAAACAATGCTAATACTTTTATTTTATTCAAGTTAAATTCAATAGATATCAATAATTTTTGGAGAGATAATTGTTCTATATTATGTAGTAAAAATAAATTTGAGGATTACATGAGGCACACGACTGAAAAATATAAATATATTGTTGTGAAACAAGATGAGATATTAAGGGATATATTTTTTGTTTGATAAACAATTACATATATAAATGACAACTATTATTATAAATCTTGTGGGTAAATCTGCTTCTGGAAAAAACGTTCATAAATCAAGGTTCTTGTGTAGTACAAATGAGAATATTGTAAATTTACTTAAAAAACACCCCGTGATATGCATTGTATCAACACCAACTAGAGCAATGAGACCTGGAGAAGTAAAAGGTGAACATTATCACTATATTTCAGTGGAGGAACATATGCGATTGAGGAATGAAGAACAAATATTTGAGGAGGTTTCTCTTGGTACAACAAAATATTCACATTGTAAGAGTGAGTTAAGGAAACTAAAATCTGGTGGTGTTGGGATATTAGAAACTAATCCAGAAGGAACGAGACAAATTATTAAATATCTGAGCGGAGTGAAGATTTTATCATTCGGTTTTGATGTTGATGAAGAAACTCAACGCAAACGTATGAAAAGCAGAGATGCAAGTATTAGTGAAGAAGAAATTACAACTCGCATTAATGTTAATAAAGAATTTGATGAAATATTTAAAGAAAAGGATTTATTTGAACACATCTACTTGAATGATGAAGAAAAGGAAAATTTCCCTGTTGATCTTTACAATTCATTAAATGATATTTTACAATAAATAAATGGATGCAAAAGAAAGAGCAAGAAGATTTAAGGAACATCAAGAGTTGGTTTCAAAAGTTGTAAAACAACAGGAAGACATAAAGAAGAAATGCAGACAGAAACTAACGGGCGAAGAAGCATTTGAAAGAAAACAAGAGAAATTTTTTAAACCACTTTTAAAAACTTCCCAAGAAAAAATGAAAGATCTTTCCACAGTTCCCACAGTAGAATATACTCCCAGAAAGCTTCAAATGTTAAAAGATTTCAGTCAAATGACGGAGGAAGAATTAGAGCATATTGGAGAATTAGAATATCATGATGAAGAATTATTTCAACAACTGGAAGAGATTAATCAACCCCCTGATTATATTGTGAATGCTGTTCAAAACAATGAATATTCAGCGGATTCAAAAACCAAAGCAGGACTCATTCCAACAGAACAACCAGCAATATTTCATCTTGTTCAAGAAAAGGTATTGATATTTAATGATGAATTAAGGTTCTTGGGTTCTGCTCAACCCCCTGTTAAACTAACTCCGAGATTAATGTTTCTTCTCACAAAAGATGGAAGACAAGGTTCAACTGTGAGGGATGAATCAAAGTATATTGATAAACCATTGGATATGGAAAATAATGATGATAGAGTATATATTGATCTGCTGAACACTCTAAATTATAAGGTTATTCTTTCTGGTAAAAGTAGGAAGAATGAGAAGGAGAAACACATTATTCAGGCTTTAAGTATCTTTGGTTCAGGTTTTAGTTTTCTTCCAAATGACCCATCGCAATTAGTTAATAGACTGTTATTGTTGTTAGGCAGTAAGAAGGCTGGAAATAACAATTGTTTTAATGAAGCATCAGCCATTTTAGACCAGTTGATGAACATGAAAATAATTAATAAATATCAATATAAAGACATTTTATCTCATATTAAATAAGATGAGAAGCACAATCCTTAGTTTCAATTTCACAACAAGCGACCACACATCTTCATTCCCATACCCACTACAACTTGACACAACCAAAGAATATGAGGCATCTTTATTGCCCATGGAAACTTATAATACCTTATTTAATATAACCGAGAAAAATGACAAGTTTAGTTATAATCCGGGAAGTGGATACAAAACGATAACAGTCTCACCCGGAGCATATGAGATTTCTCAAATATCTTCCGAAATTGCTCGTCTTATGAAAGAACAGGGTGATGAACCAAAAAATATTGTTGTAAACATTCAAAAACATACTTCAAAATCAACGATTAAAGTTAAAAAACAACTACAAGGTTGATTTCACAATTGATAATTCATTTAGAGAGTTATTGGGTTTCTCCTCAAAAAAGATTGAAACTAATGGGACGTTTTACAGTGATAATGTCATTCAAATATCCTCAGGAATAAATCCGGTGTTAATTCACTGTGATTTGATTGATGGTGCTTATAATGATGGAAAAAAAAACAAATACAATATTTTCATTCAGCGCATACTCAACCCCAATTGGTTATAAATTCAATATGGAACCCAAAAATTTGGGTTATCTACCTGTGTCAGGAAAAACCATACACAGAGTAAATTTTAGGATAACCGACCAAGATAATCGTGTGATTTCTTTTAATGGAGAAGTTATATCCATCAGAATTCACCTACGTGAAGTTTTCCAATAAATAAATACGATGGTTATTGTGAGGAAACACGAGTTGGGAAAATATAAAATAATTACAGGGGATGGGATGTTCCTTTCCCCATACTACAAGGGTGAAGGTATGTATCTTGGTAGAGAATACGATAAACCTAAGAGACAAATGGGGTGTTGGACATCAATTTAGAGGAGATGGGATAATTGATACTCTAATGGGTATTGGTTTAACTATTCTTAAACATAAAGATCTAATTGGTTCAACTGCTTCTGCTGTGGGAAATGTCGCAGGTGCTGTAAAGAGTATAAAAGATGCTCAGAAAGAATCTCATAAATTACAAGCAATAAAAGAAATTAAGAAAGGCAAAACTCAGTTGTCCCCCCAAGAACGACAGAAAATAATTCAAATACTTGGATCAGGGTTTCAAAAGTTTTAACATCTTTATTCCTAAATAAATACAAGTATGGAAGCAATTGATAGTATCTATGATTTGGATGATACTATTATTATCTCAAACTCCACTAAAAAAGAAGATTACTTCAAGGTAAATGCAATAACTGGAACAGACTGGAATACGAATGGTACAAAAAGTTTTGAAATAAATAATCAACAAACCTATTTGAATCTCTCCGAAAGTTTCTTGTTGTGTAAATTTAAATTCACCAAAGCTGGGAATAACACAAACGCTACACTTGTAAATGATTTCTTCTGGAAAATGTTTGATAGTGTGCGTTTGTATATTGGAACACAAGAAGTTGAAGCGGTTGATTATGTCTCTGCTGTATCTGAAATGATAAAATTTACACTCTATACATTCAGTGATAGAATGGGAAAGGGGTCTGTCGAAGGTTTTATTCCTGATATGTCAACGGGAACAAACACAGACCCTGGATATACTCAAAGGAAAGGAATGTATAATGATGATACAAAAGCAGAAGATAGTTTTACTGTGGCAGTTCCTCTTAAAGGTATATTTGGATTTTGTGATCATGATAAAGTTCTGTATGGTCTTAAAATTAGACTTCAACTACAAAGGAATGATAATGAAAATCAATTGCTTTTTGGTGTTGCTAGTGCTTTTGGTGATCAGAATAAATTTGTAATTGAGGAATTGAGTTGGTATATCAGTGAATATACTCCTAATCTTAAAACAGAAGAGATGTTGAATCGAAGACTTAACTCAAAGAAACCACTCAGTGTATCATACCTCAAAAGAAGATGTCAACACGTTAAACTCAACCAAACCACTTACACGTGGAATTTGGGTGTTCTGGAAGGAAAGCCACGATATCTGTGGATGATTTTTAAAAAGCCAGATGGTGATACTGCGACTGATAAGAATAATGCATTGAGTGATAATGCTAAGGTGAAACAACTTCGCGTTTCTCTAGATGGAACATTTTATCCACGAGATAGATTGGAAATTAATTGGGAAAAAAATGATTTTGCTGAAGCATACAAGTCTTACCAAAAGGTGTGTGAAAGTAATGGAAATAAAGAACCCATTTTGGATATGACAGCATTTAAAAGTTTGTATACAATCTATGTGTTTGACCTGAGCGCGCAAAAGGAAATTATAAAGTCTAATCGAGTGGATACTTCCCTATACATTGAAAGAGGAGAGAGTGAAGAAGTTGATACATATTGTTTGCTTTTGGAAGAAACAGAATTGCAGATTAATACAGATAATGGTGTGATGATTAGTCTCACATAATTTTTTGTTTAATAAATGAGTGGCAAAGTACCAACTGGGGTATATGTTAATCAAATCAATCTTCATAAACTATCATCTTGTGTTCAAAATCAAAAGCCTTGTACGATTAACGTTAATACAATTCAGAGAAAAGGAGCAGTAAGAATTGATGTTTTGCTCACAAGAGAACAGGTTAAAATCTTGAATGACACTGGCTCACTTAAAATTAAAATGACAAAACCAATGTTGAAAAAATATTTAATAAGAGAGACGAGTGGAGGATTTCTCCCATTTCTAATTCCTTTATTTGCTGGTTTAAGTGCGGTTGGAGCATTGATGGGTGGTATTTCAACAGCGGTGAAAACTGCCAACGAAAGGAAGGCTCAACTCCAGGCTCAAAAAGAATTGGAAAGACATCACAAAGAGTTGGAGAAACAAATTAGTGGAAGTGGTGTAATTGTAAATTTTGCTGAAAAACTTGAAGGTCTGCCTGATAAAGCGAGATTGTTAGTTGGACATATGCTTTCTTCTATAGCACAAGCAGGTGTAAAATTAACGAAAAGAGGTAATGGATTATATCTTTCTAATAAATAAATGAGCATTGATGAGTGGTTGAAAGAATTTGGAAAGAATACAACATCAAATTTACAACTTGTTAAATATTGTAAGAAATTAAAAATTCATAATGTGGTTATTTGTATGAGAGATGAATTAACAAATGTGCCGAAACATACAAAGAATATTATTATGAACTTAGAAGATAATAATGGGAACGGTTCTCATTGGGTTTGTATTTTTAATAGTCAAGACAAATATTATTTTGATAGTTTTGGTCTTCCACCACCTGTTGAAGTCATAAAATTCTTACAGAATGGTGTTTATCAAACATTTCAAGTCCAAGAATTAAATTCTAAGTGTTGTGGTCAATTATGTCTATATGTGTTATTTCAAATCAACAAAAATAAAAAATTTTATGATATTATTTTTAATCTAATATAAATGACTTATGTTGGTAAAGATGGTTCTGTCTTTGGTGTATCTCAAGAACTGGATATTGATTTATCAAATTATTACACATAGGCACAGACTGAACGACAGAAATATAATATAACCAAAAATATTAACATGAAAAATGCTTATAAATTAAAAAATTATGCAAGCCCGACTGACGCGAATGACTTGGTGAGATTAAGCGATTTATCACAATATATATCCTTAAATAAAACGGCCGTGTATTCCAAAGATACAGAAGTGTTGATATTATCTCCAGGTCATACAGAATTCACAGTTCGAATTAAAATAAATTTTTATAAAGAAGGGCGTATCGTTTGTATGAGAATAGAACAATGGGGGTATGATATGAATGATTTAGGGTATAATTGGTCATTTAAAATTAACCTCGAAGACCTGGAACAATTAAATCAGTCTCGTAAGGAAGAATATTATCCACTTGGTATCGAGAATGAGTTTTGTGGGGCCACGATTAGTAAACATCAAATAAAAGAATTTAATAAGGGTAAATATAATAATGGTTTTGCCCTTGTTTATCTCATGAAAACAGAAAAAACAGGATTATATATAATAAGTAAGGAAATACAAAATGATTTAACTATGGGAAGATGGGGAGGTGTTTCGTGCCATAATATTATTCTAACATATATTTCTAATACATAAATGGCAGCAAGAAGGCTTCAAGAAAATTATCATTTCTGTGTCCAAGCATACCTTCAAGAAAAGGGTATTCGGTATTTTAATAAATATGTTCTACAACATAAGAATGAGGTATTTTCAATAAAAGATTGGCATTATGCTGATGTTGATAAACCGACAACTTTAGATTTAATTAGAATGTTAAATAATGAAAAAATTATAAAGTTAAGAAAAGGTAAGGCTCTTTTAGAAATTCAAAAGAAATTTTATTGGTTTCCTGTTGTAAAAAATATATTTTGGATACAGGAATAACAAGAAATCCTGATGAATATATGTATGATATTCTATTGCGTGTAAGCGATTCAAGGATAGTAAGGGATGAGGAAGGAGTTGAAGAAGAGAGGGAAGAGGAGGAAAAGGAGAAGGAGGAGAGGGAGAAGAAAGAGAAGGAGGAAAAGGAGAAGAGAGAGGAGGAGAGGGAGAAGAGAGAGAAGGAGGAGAGGGAGAAGAGAGAGGAGGAGAGGGAGGAAAGAGAGAAGAGAGAGAGGGAGGAAAGAGAGAAGAGAGAGAGGGAGGAGAGGGAGGAGAGGGAGGAAAGAGCGAGACAAAATAAATATCAAAATATGGAAACCAGTGAGATTAAAAAAAGATTAGGGGTCTTACAGAAAATAACTCAACCCACCGAGGAGGAAAACAAAGAATTGACAAGTCTATTTGCAATACTTTTGACAAGACTATCATCGACAAGCTATTCATTTTAATTCAAGTTTTTTCTTAAATAAATGGAGGAGAGAGTGAAGGCATTTCTAAGGATTCTTTATGTTTTAAAAATTAAGATTCAAATGTGCATGTTGGAAACTAAAAAGGTTTTTGCACTCTGCAGGAATTTTTCTCATAAATAAATGAGTTATTGTCTCAAATGTAAAAAGAAAACTAATACTAAAAATATTTCATATATTAAAAGTAAAAATAACAGGGTTATACAAAAAGGTATATGTTCGGTGTGTGGTTCAAAAAAAAATCAATTTATCTCCAAACACAAACGAGGAGGAGATATACAAAAGTTTTTATCAGGAAGTAAATTTACAACTACTGGAATACCAGGGGAATTACATCTTCCAGGGTATTCTTTCTGTGGCCCAGGCACAAACTTGGATAAAAGATTAGATGAGGCAGACAATCCTAAATCCTGGAGTCAGCCTATCAATAGAGTTGATGAAGTGTGCATGAGACACGATATTGATTATGGGAATACCACAACGTTGGAAGAAAAGCATGAAGCCGATAGAGAAATGTTGTATAATTTGTCTCTGATACAAAATCCAACCTTGAGAGAAAAAGTTGATCAGTTCATTGTGAAGAAGATGATCAGTGCTAAATTGAAACTTGGACTTGGAAATTCAAAAAACTTTTAGGCTCTAATGATGCCATTAAGACTGAAGAGCAATTAGCTGATGAATTACATAAACCAATATTCACAAAGTTTCAGAGAAGGAAAGTTTATTCCAAGGAAGTTGATTATATCTGGTCTGCTGATTTGATTGAACTCAATAATGATAAGGGGTACAAGTATGCTTTAACCGTTATTGATTTGAGGAGTAGATACGTATGGGTTGTCCCATTAAAAACAAAACAGGTAATACTCTTATGTTAGCCTTTCAACAGATATTTAATAAAAGTAAGAGAAAACCTAAAAAATTGTGGACTGATGAGGTCGAGAGTTTTATAACAAGACATTTATGAATTTTCTAAAAAATAACAGTATTACATTATACAGTACCTTTAATGAAGGGAAGGCAGTTGTTGTTGAACGTTTTAATCGGACCTTAAAAGAGAGACTATATAAAAAATTCACACAACTCGGTTCACAACAATGGTCATCTTTTATTCAGGATATTGTGGATAAGTATAATGACACGATTCACACGTCAACAAATATGAAACCATCAGAAACATTTACAAAATTAAAATATGAAAAAGAGATTAATGTCAGAAAACCTAAGTTCAAAGTTGGTGATATCGTAAGAATATATAGGTGGAAATCTCATTTTGAAAAGGGTTTTACTGAACGATGGACAAAATAACTTTTTAAAATTGTTGATGAAATAGATACGGTTCCTTGGACTTATAAAATATATGATTTGGAAGGGGAAGAGATTTTAGGTTCATTTTATTCACAGGAATTACAAAAGACAAACATGAATTGAAATTTTTTGACTCCGCCCCTTTTTGTCTCCACCCACACAAGCCCCGCCCACACAAACCCCACACAAACTCCACACAAACCCCTCACAAGCTCCAATAAATTGAAATTTTTTGACTCCGCCCCTTTTTGACTCCACCCACACAAGCCCCGCCCACACAAACCCCACACAAACCCCACCACACACAAACCCCACACAAGCTCCACACAAGCTCCACACACACACAAGCTCCACCCATATTCATCATATTGACATAATTAGTGATTAGTTAATTAGTTCCCCACACACAACATGTTTATTTAATTAAAAAACTATCCACCCATCCACACAAGCTCCACTCATCCACCCATCCACCCATCTCTCCACCCATCCATTTATCCACACAAACCTCATCCACATAAGCCTCATCCACATTCACCCCTCCCACATAAGCTCCACCCACATAAACCCCTGCCCACATAAACCCTGCCTACACAAGCTCCACACACATAAACCCTGTCCACATAAACCCCGCCCACACACACCCCGCCCACATAAACCCTGTCCACATAAACCCCTCCCACACAAGCCCCACCCACATAAACCCCTCCCACCGAAGCCCCACCCACACAAGCCCTCCCACACAAGTCCCACCCACACAAGCCCTCCCACACAAGCCCTCCCACACAAGCCCTCCCACACAAGCCCTCCCACACAAGCCCTCCCACACACACCCCACCCACACAAGCCCCACCGAAGCCCCGCCCACACAAGCCCCGCCCACACAACCCCACCCCCCTCATCCCCCCTGTGCGCCAAACTGTGTGTGAATTCCAGTGTACTGACAAAACCGCGTCCAAACTAATGATGCAACCAACATAAGACGACATTCTAAAGAGAGAGTGATATTAATAATAATTCAGAAACATTTACCTCCAGAAAATCATGTGTTGCACAAGATTGCTTCAACAGCTGATGTTGTGTGATAGTGCTGAAAAAAAATAAAATAATAAGTCAAGGGTATAGATGAAGAGACAGACAGAGAGAGATACAAACAGACAGGGAAAGCAACACACACACACACACACACACACACACACACACACACACACACACACACACACACACACACACACACACACACACACACACACACACACACACACACACACGTGTGTCTCACCATTGGTTTAATTCATTCGAGATCAGAGACCAGTCATTATAAATCATTGACCTCTTCAATAAGAGCAGAGAGAGGTAGGTAGAAAGACAGACAGAGAGAGACACACACACACATGTGTCTCACCATCGGTTTAATTCCTTCGAGATCAGAGGACGTGATAAGACTTCGTACCACTCATTATAAATGTCTTTCAATTCTCTTCTAAAATCATTGATCTCTTCAATAAGAGTATTCATTTCATGCACCTCGTCGTGATATGTAAACTCCACTTCTTCCAATGACCTGTCAGGGAAAAATATATATATCAGAATTATCATGATTTAATTAATAATCATTTGCTTCATCGTTCAAAGAGAAAACCATACACAAACTTACCAACTTTGTAGTGAGCTGTTGTCTTCATCGGAAGAGAGTGAGTCCATGTCTCAGTTGTAAAAATGAAAATCCCGTCTGGCAGAAACTTTGTCTGGTGAATCACTTATAAAGCAACGATGAGGAGATTACCTAAGCATTGGGTGTGGCCACAGGAAATGACAGCTTGGAAAATAACTGGGCGATTGTATGAATCATTTACAAAACATACTTAAAATGGTTTTGATTCAAATGTTTTCAGTTCGTGTTCTGAGATAAAATATAAACACGAGACCTTGTCTCACAGAATAGTTCCTGTTTTTTCACAGCATGACTGTCTAAAACCACTTCCTCATTCACACAGCATGACCATGTCAAAAAACACTTCCTCATTTTCACGGCATGAACTGAAAACATTTGAAACAATTTACTATAATCTCAAAATGATATGTGGCTCAGGAGGTGGTCAAACAAGAGCATTAAGAGAAGTTTATCATTTCGTAATGGCACAAAAGGGGTATCTTAAAAAATATAAAGATTCAAATGTTTTGTTTTTAAATATTTTAGATGGGGATTATTGTGCAAAGAAAATTAAACGATTGAAGGAATTTGAGAATGAACAAATCTTTATAGGTTCAATGAGTGAGCTGTTCAACCTCCAGGTTAAAAGGGGAGACAAATAAATATACCTTGGGATAGCCTGGTTATATATATATATATATATATATATATATATATATATATATATATATATATATATATATATATATATATATATATATATATATATATATATATATATATATATATATATATATATATATATATATATATATATATATATATATATATATATATATATATATATATATATATATATATATATATATATATATATATATATATATATATATATATATATATTTAAAGCCTGGTGTTGGCTTAGTGGTTAGGGTGGCGGCTTGGGATCCCAGTGTCCTGAGTTCAAGACCCGTTGGCTGCTGAATTAACACCAGGGGGTTGATTCAGCCTGTCATCCATCCGAGGTCGGCGAAGTGAGTACCAGTGTACTGGTCCTGGTGTATGCCCCGGTTAGAATAGGTGTACCATATCCCTGTGTTGTAAGAGGCGTCCAGGAAGGGCATCCGGCCATAAAACATTGCCTCACAAAAAGTCAAACCCCTGCACAGCAGCGAAAAACGGATAAAAAGGGGGTTTATTTTTAGGGAAAAAAAAAGGGAATCGCTGAAAATCCCCCATTCATTTACATGGGGAAAAGTGAGCCAGAACCAGAAAATCCATCCTACTAAGGGGTATATAAAGAGATGGACTAATGAGTTATTTAAAATCGGTGATGTGCTCGACACAGTACCCTGGACTTATAAATTATAGGAGATCTGTATGGCAAAAAAATCTTGGGTTCATTTTATGCTCAAGAATGACAAAAAACAAACTTTGCTCTGGAGTATGATCCAGTCACCGCCTTCAACGGCCACGAGAATTAGAGCAGCTGGCGCCGCTGGGCTTTTTCCTGGTTAGTGGCAGTCCACTCTATCTCAAGAAGCTCTAAACAAATTTTTCACACTCCCTGTCACATTTTTCGAGGATAGCCTGTCCCTGCATGTGTATATAGTAGAGGACCCGCTGGAGCTCCTTCACTTCTACTGCCGACGGGCCAGTATCTTTGGGAAGAACTGCATCAAGGATCTTATGTAGGGTAATATGTAGTTAGGGTAATAACGATGGTTCATCCACTCGGTGGGTGGGATCCGGTCCCAAATTTTGATGGCTTCCGTGAAAAGATTTTTGCCCATTGGCAGATCAATTCAGGAAGCTGCGGGGGGTCAATACCCATGAGACGTCACATAATAATAGGGGAGTTTTTATTCAGATACGTTCACCTGATTTCTTTCAGCATTGCTCGGATGTCATCAACTGGGAGTAGGTGATGGTTTTTCTCATCGTGCCGAATGATTTCCCAGAGTTGCTCCAGGAGTTTTTCTGCATAAGTATTATCGGGGTCATCTTTATCATCTAGCTGCTCCTCTGGCTCTCGGGCTAAGATGCGGTCCATCCAGGACTAAAAGCAGTCATTTGGGTTGAACGATCCCTATTTGACATTCTGCCCCTCCTGGTGGTATAACTGTGCTTTATCGAAGATGGTTCCTATCAACTCTCGGACTTTTCCACACTTGGTGCAGGTCGGCTCTGAAGTATTGGTGTTAACTGACATCGTGACACGACAGTCCAAACAAATGTATTTCCCTCCGACGGTCAGGATGGAGTGCTTGACGGTCTTAGCTTGATGGTCTTGACAGTATTGGTCGAGCAGCGAGTCGGTGGTGGTCGCTGAGACCCAACTCTACCTGAACTCACTGGACAAGATAGTCGAGTTTGCCGAGAAAGTTTACGGAGGCAATAATTTGATGGAACTCATCCTGAATGACTAGGCATCCTCTTTCTCTGGTGGTGGCTTGGAAATGAAGATGACTGGTGTGTAGGATATACCTCAGGTGGATGGCTTTGTGCTCCTTTTTTGCATTGTGAAAGCAAAGCGTTGGCTTTGCTGTCTCTAGTTTCTTTAGCTTCACTATTAATTGGGCCGCGAGATTGAATTTCATAGCAATGTCACACCTCGTGTCTTCCATGGCACCCATGTTAAATGGGTATACTAAGGAATATGCCAATGTCAAAATGGAAATCTCGGTGGTTCAAGTCAGACCTCTATTATCTCAATACGCCTATATTCATCACAAAAGGTATGGGTCGAGGAGCATTCCCAGAGCTCTGGAGCCCTCTGAGCACAAGGTTTGTCAGAACTCCTATTTCTATTATAACTCATGTTTAATTACTTTTTTTCATCATTCAGTCTTCTGTGTTTAAAATAATACTTTCCATCGATTTGAGGCATATTAATTTTGTCAGTGTATGGTGTCTTCTATGTATTACATAATCAAAGGAGAAGGATGATAATGGGTAGAGGTAAGTAAGAATGGAGAAAATTTCATTTTAGAAAAAGAAAAAATAATGGGGAGGGGTTTTGGAGGAAGAGATAGGGTGAAGAGAAACGTTTAGAGAAGACAAAAGTGGAGGGGGGTAAAAGCTAGTATGTATGTGGTATGTACAAAGGGGGGGGTGTCTTAAAATTACACGCATTCTGCAAGTTATATAATATGAATGTGATCATTATTATCATGCCATAGGTAGTCTCAAAATGTCATTGTAACAATTTGATGAAATATATTTTGTACACATAGTCGATCGATGTGGAAGAGCTAGTACACTGAACGGATCAGGACGGAACAAACAAAAACAGATTCAAAATGCACACGCATGAAGAAGGAATCTCCAAAGGAGGGAAAACTGGAAAATTAGGAGGAATTTGTGTGGGGCTAACGAGGGTAGAAAAGATCATGGTTTTGGATTTTGGATTGGGGATGATCTGAGATGGTGGTGAACAGCTTTCTTGAAGACCTGGAGCGAAGAATGACCTTGA
>NC_140968.1:85248814-85258814 GCF_056783735.1 Eptatretus burgeri
CGCTTATACAAGCAGGTGTCAGTGACAGAGGATCAGCCTTTCTTTCTTCATAGAGGAGAAAAGGTCTACTGTATGTATGACCCTCCACACCTCTTAAAAAATACAAGGTCAAATCTAGAGAAATACGTCTTCAGAATAGATGGTACAGATGGCTCACGGCATGCGAGGTGGTCATACATACGGAAATTTTATGAACATGACTCACAGTTACCCATCAGGAAGGCAAGCAAACTAACAAAATCGCATTGTGAACTGAACAGTTTTTTCAAAAATGAGTTAACAAGGCTGCTCAGGTACTCAGTCATTCTGTGGCGACAGGAGTATACACATATGCAGTTGTGGGAAAACTTGCAGGAGAAGCTGTTCACACTGCAGAATGTATAGAGAACATGGACAGCTTGTTTGACTCTTTCAATAGCAGATTTTTTAGAGACCCGAAAAAGCTAAAGCGACCTCTGTCAAAGAACTCTGAACATTAAATTTTTTTTTACAGAGACATGTATTACAGCCCATCCTAAACAATTTGAAGGTGATTGGAGCGAAGAATATCCTCTTCATCAAGGGCTGGCACCTTGTGATATCTTGTTTGTCGCAGTTATGGGATGAACTTCGGACAAACCAAGACATTAAGTTCCTGTTTACGTCACGACTTAACCGGGACATAGTAGAAAATTTGTTTGCCACGATTCGTCGGAATGGTGGTTGCAGAGATAACCCATCAGCGAGAGAATTTAGATGTGCCTTTAGAATGGTAATGGTGGCCAAACTAATCAAACCAAATGTTGGAGCAAACTGCTCACCAGACTCAGACAAGTTCGTACTGACGCTGCAGACATTAACAACAGAGAAAAGAAAGACTAGTCTTCCTAACAAGCCTGCTACACAGCCACAGACTAGTTCTGTACGTATGTTCACACATGTGCCTTTTAATCTACCAGAAGAAAATACACTTGCGTATATTGCTGGCTGTCTCTGTCGCCATTGTCCAGCAGGACACGAGTTCTCCACAAAGTGTCAGGTCTGCAGGGAGGCACTGCTCTCCTTGACTGATGAAGTAGATGATGCGTCTCTGGTTTTCATCCACCACAAGGCTCACAATACACTCAAGTCCGACTTTGGTTCGCTGATGGTCCCATCTGATCATTTTTTGTCTTTCTGCAAACGTTGTGAAGAGGTTTTCCGGGAAGAGTTTTCAATTGCTAACATGTCAAGGAACAACATTGCATTTCTCATCAACGGTGCCATAAACAATCTAGTCGAGTACAGAAAATTAAAACTATGCAGGGACCAAATGAAATCAAAAATTGTTGGTACTTTTGTGAGCTTGCGTATTCACTATGCGCTGAAATTCAGGAACAAAAACCTGATGGATTTAAGCAAACAGCAAAAAAACAGGAAAGCACAGAAAGTAATGCACAAGTAAAACTTTGGGATGGTCATGGCATCAACTAAAAGCATATTTTGGAATGCATTTGCATGGTTACTTGTAAGGCGTCCTGAGCATTGTTTCAATTTCAAATTTAAATGCTCATCATTGGTAAAATCGGCAACTGTAAAATGAAAGACAATTATTGTCTCTGTTAAGAAGTCTTCAGGTGTCAATATTCTGTTATCTTGAAGCAAATATCCCATCATAATTATTTATGCTTTCAACTTTACCTTACAATAAATTATTACCACCAGAATGGCTTGTGAACACGAGTAATAATAATTTTTATTTTGTTTCTGGTGTTCTTAGATGATGTTAAAAAATAGATGGGGGGGGACACTCGGAGGTGAGAAGCAAGAAAAAAAGGTCTTCACCAAATATTGATGGGGCATTTGGGAGAACATTCAATACCCATTAAAAATGTGTGTGTGTGTGTGTTTGTGTGTGTGTGTGTATGTGGGGGGGGGGGGTTGACCCTTGCGTCCCCTCCCCGGATTTCTCCCCATGCCTAAATAGTTACTTCGAAGGATACTTTCTTGCAAGTTGATATTTATCATACAGATTGTGTTGCATGACTTCTTTTGTATAATATATATATATATATATATATATATATATATATATATATATATATATATATATATATATATATATATATATATATATATATATATATATATATATATATATATATATATATATATATATATATATATATATATATATATATATATATATATATATATATATATATATATATATATATATATATATATATATATATATATATACACATGTCTCGAGGTAACCGGGCGTAGTGGCGTGCGCCTGTAATCTGGCTACTCGGAGGCTTGGGTTGGAGGATCGCTTGAGGACGGGGGCTCTGCACTGGGCAGGGTGGAGAGCAGACTGGAATCATGGCGAAACCCAAATCCTGATCCCTGTGTCGTAAGAGGCGACCAGGGTTGCGTCAGGAAGGGCATCTGGTGTAAAACCTGTGCCAAATCAGTATGCGGATCATAACGCATGATCCGCTGTGGCGACCCCTAACGGGAGCAGCCGAAAGACGAACAACAACAACATATGTCTCGAGGTAAGAATAATATACCTTCTGCGTGTGTCTGGCCTTTGATTTTTTATCCTTTCCTCTCTCAATTTGCCTTTTCTTTGTTTTATCTGTTAGCTTCTCTTCTTCTCTATTTCTCTTCCTAACTTATTTCTTTCTCTCTCTTTCTTCTATCTCATCTCTTCTTATTTTGTGTAATTTCACTTGTGATAAAAAGAAACTGTCTTGTACATGGCTAATGTATCATCGCCTTATTTTCATTTCCCGCCCCTCTCCTGCCTCCTACTCCGCGGTCAATAAAGCGGTCGAACTACAACGAAGAAAGCAGCTTGCTTGCTAAAATGGCTGCCGTACTGCTCCGTTGCGTACTTCACCGAATTGAACGCGATTGCGCATGAGTGAGCTATCTTGTTGTGCTTTACGATTTTTGGTTTCCACATTGTCAAGAGAAGCAAGATGTGAGGCAGGGGAGCCAGCCCAGAGGGGAGAGCAGTACTGCATCAAGCTGCAAGTGAAGGCCTTGTCAGTGGATATGAGTTCAAGTATGCTAAGGAAGGACTTTGTACTACAGAGGATGCCCACTCAGCGGCTAGTTTTGGAGGCCAACATTAAAATGTGATATGACATGGTTTTAGTGAATGCTTATTGACAGGAATGTTGACTTTGCACATAATATGGTACAAAGTTAGTTAATTATTACCACAATTGAAATAGAGCATGCGGTTGGACCTTAAAAGCAGCCATTTGATAATAGGACAATATTTCACAATTTATCTGAGAAACAGGGATTTTGAGGTGCCGAAGAGTCCAGCTGTGCATGGCGCGGTGTGTCAACTACCGGGATTCGAAGCAATACTTATTCAAACCATGCAAAGGGTGTTTTTTTTTTAATCCCCACCAACCACAGCCACCATCATACTTTCCATCCCCACACAGTACAACCTGCACAGTACATTTGTACAGCATGCATTTCAAAGCAATAAAACATAGTCCTTCCTTTTTTATTGCATTCTCATTAATTTCAAAATCGCCAATCGAGTATAACTGGCATCAGAATGCATTCACAACAGCCTAGAGGCCTTTAGGAAAGGGATCTTTATACAAAATTGCTTTTGTTGGCGAAACTGCATATAAATGCACAACAAAGTGCGAGACAAACTGGAGGTTGTATGCAATATGCAACCGCTCAACAAATCACAGAGCACAAAAAAAATTAGTGCAAAATCATTGACTTAGCTTGATGCGTCACCAGCATGCGTTTACGACATCAGATTGTCGAAAGAGTGAATATTAAGTAGTAAATATCCCCGTTCATGACAGTCATAGCTTTGTATGACAGCCCGAAAGGTCACATTTATTGTTTTATCACCGGGATAGTCTATAGGGCTATTGAAAAAGTCCCCTTAAGAAGGCAAGGTCTGCATTTATTCGACCCATCGAATAAATGGAAGCATGAACATAAAATATTCGAATAGTTATGAGACATTCGATTAGGCCTTGCTTTATGAAAAGTTTTGATTTGCAGCGTATTAAATGGACTTTATTGCAGTGATTCTTTTCCTGGGTAATTTTCTTAATTTAAATTGTTTTCTTGTCAATCCTTTGCTTTCATATTGAATAAAATGTCAATAAGTATTTTTCTGAAGCAGGAACAGATGACATCATGGCAATTACATTGACAAGATGATGGAGAGACGCAATGGAGCGAAGTTTTTATTGATCAAAATGTTATTTCAGCCAGAAAGTTGTATCTTCTCAAAAGCTTCACAATACCATCACAGTATCTTATTATTCTACCTTAACAGTCCCAATTATTCCCACCTGGTGGGGTCATGACCCTAGTTGAACAGTTCTGGCCCAAGTATTACTGGAACTGGCTCGCCAGTCCTAACATTCAACTGAAGGTGCTTTGGACAGGAATTGATCATTTGTCCACGATGAAAGCAATAACTTTCCTACTCTTCACAAAAGACAGTGGGATTTTTAACGTAAATCAACAAATTATAGCAGACAGGACACCAAGCATAATGCCAACCTGAGGTATGGCGCAGTTTGTGATGCAATGCCTGGCCTGCAAAGGATCACTCCAACAGTTTACATTCTGATAGAGAATCGAACCCACACCACATAGCTCAACAGTAATGCATAACGTCCTGTCGGACTCAACAATTCTGTAAGACCAACAAGCAACAGAAAATGAGAGTAGAAAAAAAGGAAAGGGCAACAGAAAAGAGAGTACAGCACATTCAAAGTACATCACCCAAATGCCAAATTAATAATAACACATCCTCCAGCATACGACATCACTGGGGCACCCAGCGATGCCGCCTTGCAGCACATGGGGAGGGAATTGGGAGGGGGCGATGTACAATAATTCATTGATTAATTGCATAATTAAAAGAAACAAACAATAGTCCAAAAATAATTAGTTGCTTACAAATTGGATAAGAGCATATCTAAACCACCACTGTTTCATTTCACCTTTTTGAAAATTAAGTAATTAAAAGAAAAATTCAAAAATTAATTGATTAATCAACAAATAAATAAACCAATGTCACCCGCAGGGTGACCCGTATCTTGCCAAAAGGTGACCACGTGCGACTTCTTTAAGGTCACACTGAGGTGAACAGAGCTGCTATCCACCAGGAGCGACTCCTTGAGGAATATCTGCCTACGAGAGATTCCGATGAGAATCGTTCTACAGAGTAACCATGAAAAATATGCTTTTGCCTCATAACGTCACCAAATGATGTCATAATGTCTCAAGCTTGACATATCGAGAAAGCACTCATCGAGGTGTTCAATTTGAGGTACTACATGATGTGGTTCCTAAAACTTGAAAATTTGACCTTGGGGTCAAATATGTTTGACCTCAGGTGCTAACCATGAAGGTCAAGGCCAATCTCCACCAATAATTAATCAGCTGAGCGCCAGACCATGAACCATATTCCCATGAAGTTTGAAGACGATCCGATCAAAATTACTCAAAAAATAAGGGTTTTGTCGACTCCCCTGATTTGCGACAAAGTGACCTTGACCTTTGACCTTGACCTTCAAAATTTTATGCGCTGAAAGGGACCTCTATAGGCCTCTGATATGCGAAGTTACAAAAATTTCCAATGAAACTGTGCTCTGCAGAGTGATTTATACGTGATTACAGACCAAAAAAAACAAAAAAACATATGAAGGTCAAGGCCAATCGCCACCAAAAATTAATCAGCTGAGCGCCAGACCAGGAACTATATTCCCATGAAGTTTGAAGACAATCCGATCAAAATTACTCAAAAAATAAGGGTTTCGTCGACTCCCCTGATTTGCGCCAAAGTGACCTTGACCTTTGACCTTCAAAATTTTGTGCGCTGAAAGGGACCTCTATAGGCCTCTGATATGCGAAGTTACAAAAATTTCCAATGAAACTGTGCTCTGCAGAGTGATTTATACGTGATTACAGACCAAAAAAAACAAAAAAACATATGAAGGTCAAGGCCAATCGCCACCAAAAATTAATCAGCTGAGCGCCAGACCAGGAACTATATTCCCATGAAGTTTGAAGACAATCCGATCAAAATTACTCAAAAAATAAGGGTTTCGTCGACTCCCCTGATTTGCGCCAAAGTGACCTTGACCTTTGACCTTCAAAATTTTGTGCACTGAAAGGGACCTCTATAGGCCTCTGATATGCGAAGTTACAAAAATTTCCGATGATAACTGTGCTCTGCAGAATTTTTTATACGTGATTACAGACAAACAAACAAACAAACAAACAAACAAAAAAAAAATACAAGCTGACTAACATATCTTGCAAAAACTTCGTTTTGGCAAGATAAAAAATACCCTTTGTAACCAAATCACTTGTTCACTGTTGTGTCCAAAAATCAGCTTCCTCGCTCAAAAGGTGCCTGAGATATTGCCCAGAGGAGAAGCAAAATAAGTAAGTAATTAATAAATCGATAATAATGAACTAATTGATCAATTAATTGATTAACCAGAAAATAAAAAATACGTTTTTGCCAAAGCACATCTTCACTTTTGTCACCAAATTTTAGCTTCCTAGCTCAAAGGATGGCTGAGATATCGCCCGGACAAACAAGAAAGAAAATAATTAATCCATTAATTGATTACACTGAACAACAGAAATTTTTTACTGGAGATGTGTAAAGTGATTTAGACTAATTTGGGTACGCTGATTTCAAAAATCATAACCGTTTTGCTGTATCACGTCAGGATTTTCAGGAACAGAAATATTCCCATTGCCTAGAAGTCAGGATTTCAATGAAATTTACAAAAATTCATTTATTCATTTATTTCATCATGAATGCTTCAAAATTATAGAAATTACAGAAAAACTACACTAGAATGTAATTAAAAATGCTTTAGGCATTTGGCTTTGCGTTTGTGCTGCTCTGTGTCAGTTTCACGATGCAGGAACCAGCAGAAATCACCCATCATGTTCGGGTTGTGCCGCCCTTGGTAACGCGTCTCCATGAGTGAAATCTCTTGGTGGAATCGCTCGCCGTGCTCGTCCGAGACTGCTCCCAAGTTGTCAGGGAAGAAGTTCAGGTGCTGGTGTAGGAAATGGATTTTCAGGGACATCCTGGAGCCAAGTTTCCTGAAGGACTCCAGCAGCTGCTGCACTGTTTCTTCATAGTTGTCCGCGCGCTCGTTCCCCAAGAAGTTGTCCGTCACAGCTTTGAAGCTCCTCCACGCTGCCAGCTCTTTGGGGTTTAGAGTTGTCGGAAAAGTTTCGTCCTTCATAATCTGTCGGATTTGCGGTCCAACAAAGACACCAGCCTTGATCTTGGCCTCCGACAAGGTGTTGCCAAACTTTTCCTTGAGGTATAAAAACCCACGCCCATTCAGATCCATTGCCCGTACAAAACTTTTCATCAAGCCGAGCTTTATGTGGAGTGGTGGAAGGAAAACCTTGGCTGGGTCGACAAGGGCGACATGCTTCACGTTGTGTTGACCAGGTACATGCTCTTTTCGCTCTTCCCAATCTTTCTTCGTCCAGTGATTCTTGTCGTCTCTGCTATCCCAGAGACAAAGGAAGCACATGTATTTCGTGTAGCCTGACTGCAGCCCTAACAACAGCGCCACCACTTTCAAGTCTCCGCAGATGTGCCAGTTGAAGTCATTGTACTTGATGGAATCAAGCAGCTGCCGCATAGTCTCATAGGTCTCTGTCATGCCGAACGCGTGAGCCAGTGGGACTGATGGTTTCTCGTTGCCATTGTGGAGCAAAACAGCCTTCAAGCTGTTCTTCCCCGAGTCGATGAAGAGGCGCCAGTCTGCAGGATCGTGATCACACCCAAGTTCTTTCAACAGACCGTTGATGTCACTGCAGAATGTCATCGTGTCTTCCATCTCAAAGAACTCAGCCATGTCTCTGTGACGTGCTCTGAACAAGGATATCTTGGTGTTAGGTTCAAGTAGATTCCACTGCTGCAGCCTTGAACAAGCAGCTCTGCCTTCGCCTTTGACAGCGAGAGATCTCTTACAAGATCATTTAAGTCTCCCTGGTTCAGAAGGTGTGATTCTTGAGTGTCGGGTTCAAAAGGTTCATCATCACCATCCTCTTCACCACTGCTTACAGCTATGTTCTGATCAGCTGGAGGTGTTGGAACGGGGTTCTCGTCATCATGAGGCACAGGTTTACGAGCAGAGACGCAGTCAGCGTACTTGATGTGACCTTTATTCTTCTTGTTGAAGCCGGCGATGCTTGTGCAGCAGAAATAACAATCATCATGATGATTCTGCGGCTCACGCCATATCATGGGCACCGCAAATGGCATGCTCGCGCGCTTGCCCACCAACCACTGAGTCAAGGTTGTGTGACAGCTTGTGCAGCAGATGTGTGGTGCCCTGCTCTGTTCTTGGTCCCCCACCTTACACCCGAAGTAGTGAAAGTAGGCGGCCTTCATTTTCACTGCTGTAGATATACTTCGCTGTTGATCTTTTTTGGTATACCGACCACAGACATAACAGAAGTTGTCAGGATGATTGGTACAGGAACTCCTACTCATCTTTATCTGAAAGAAAGAAATATAACACAAGTTAACAACAATTGTACGAAATAGACATGTTAAAGACATATGTAAATTTCATTGAAATCCTGACTTCTAGGCAATGGGAATATTTCTGTTCCTGAAAATCCTGACGTGATACAGCAAAACGGTTATGATTTTTGAAATCAGCGTACCCAAATTAGTCTTAATCACTTTACACATCTCCAGTAAAAAAAAAAAAAAATTGAAATTTGTTGTTCAGTGTTACTCAACAGACCAAAATACCCTTTGTAACCAAATCACTTGTTCACTGTCATGTCTAAATATCAGCTTCCGAGCTCCTAAGGTGTCTGAGATATTGCCCAGAGGAGAAACAAAATAAATAAGAAATTAATAAATCGATAATATTTAAGTAATTGATCAAGTAATTGATTAATCAAAAAAATTAAAAAATGCTGTTTTTGTCAAAACAAATCTTTACTTTTGTCCCCAAATTTCAGCTTCCTCGCTCAAAGGATGGCTGAGATATCGCTCAGACAAACAGGAAAACAAAGAAACAAACAAGAAAAAGACATCCTGCTGAGCACGATACTTGCAAAATCCACCCCTCTCTCCAAAGGTTGCCATGGATACATCAAATTGTCCATTTCATTCAGATTAAAATTGACAATCTTAATCAAAACTCAAGTCAATCGGATGAAAATTGATTATTTTTCAGATTGAAATGATTTTATGATTGTGGAAGTTTTACCTGAGGTGACTTTTGACCTTTTGACCTCAAAAGTAGTTGGTTTCCAATTTCAGTGATGCACGGTGCAATTGCTGCTTAATTTTCAAGTGAAACAGATGAAAAATGATGATTTTAGAAATTCGACCTCAAGGTGACGTTTGACCTCAAAATCAAGAGGCTTCTCAGTTGAGACTACCTCTACAACTTGGTAAAGTTTCATGATGATCGGTTTAGAGTTGTGACCTGAAGGTGATCTTCGATCAAATCTTCGATCTTGCAAGTAACAAACGGAGTAAAAACTGAGTACTCTCTTCATTCAGCAGCCGGCGATGATGTCATGCATCGCCTCGATATGGAATTGAGAAGGAGTAGAGTACAATAAGGATATACTGTTATGGATTTGGAAGCCTTTTGCACACAGACAGTCAGCGGTCCCTGGAGCTCAGTTATCTCAATAAGTATGTGTTTATAGTTAGTGTCCCTTCCCTATGTTTAATGGGTGATTAAGTGTATGTGCGCTGAGTTATTTTGTGGTTAGTTTTTTTTATATCCAACAACAACAACAAAACCACCACCTGCTTCGTTCCGCCACCCAACCAAACCTTCGCGCACCGACTCCATTGCCCACGTGTTTTTGGCTGAAGGCATGAACGGAGCCTCCATCGTCTCAGATCAAGGCTCTGCTCCAAAGAAGGGCATGGAGCATTTCCTCCAGCCAATGGGAAGCCAGAATACCAGTACTCGCTTCAGCAGTACATATGCAAAAATTG